>NC_068355.1:19045555-19365418 GCF_020536995.1 Dreissena polymorpha
AATATTAATCCTACAAACTGTGAATAAACAATCAGATCATAATGTGTGCCAGTCTTAATTATAATGCCTCTTTTAAATTAAATTGTTGTTCACAGATTAAACACAAGTAAATACATGTTAAGATGATAGTGTGTATATAAGAAGAGAACTTGAACATTTAGGGGAGATAGAAACTGGCGGAACTCCGTAATAGAATATTGCAAATTTATGTGTACATCTTGTTATTAAATATATTTTTACAACTGTATTCTGTGTTTGAGCTAATTCCCTTAAAGAAGTATTATTCACAAGGACCGGGAACTTCTTTGTGAAACTTACATCTACTTTATTTTATAGGAACTAATAATGAAATGCTGGGCAGATTCTGATGGAATGGCCCTCTAGTAGTCTTCTAGATTCATGATTGTTGGTTAAAGAGGTCATGTGGCAAACACAGTTTTTTTTTCATTAAAGCATTTGTAACGAAATTTCATTTTTTGCATGTAATATGGTATTATACTTATCTAAAAATGTGTTCAAATTGTGCCAATGGGGGGCAAACATTTAAAACTCTTGGTTCAAAGTATTAAACATTGTGGATGCAGAAGCATCAAGAACACTTGTACTAATATTGTTCAAATAATGATCCACAAGTTAAAACTTGCTTAAGGGATCATTAGTTTTATTTCTTTGATAAGATTTTTTGGGAATATCCGTTTGTTTGAAACTGAGAAGCAAAACAATTTCATATGTACTATTTAGCATCAACTAGAGGAAATCAACAAACTTATCTCAAGTCATGCTTCTTGTGTCAAAATTAGTCACATCCCAGTGGCCAGATGTGGCCACATTTTTAATGAATACATATTTACTTATTAATAATGGTCTTATATCCATTGAAATGGGGAACTGATAGAGTTGCCAATAATCCTCATTCAACTCTCCACTGTCAAATGTGAAGAGATTTACCATGGACACCATAGAAGCAACTTTCCAACAAAACATTCAGACATTTTAAAAATGTACCATTTTTACACAATTTTGAATGCATGGTTCTGTATGATATGAAGATGTCCATTTCTCAGACTAGCCTCTTTTCCAACAACGCATTTCAATGATACAATATTTTAACATTTGGCTGCTAAGGAAATGTAGATTGTGATTCTGTTTATCTACTGTGGCATCTCTAGATAACCAGTTTATTTTCTAATCCCACACAGATGGAAGATATATCACTCTGACTCCATGCGCAACAGATATGCAAGGTAACTACCTTTTTAAGAATATATATCATTATACACTTGCAACAAATAACATTTGTGAGGTGCATTGGAATCACTGAGTCTTTCAGATGGTAGTTCTGTTTTGTCAGGTTGAACAAGAATTTTGCTAAGAGATTTCTTTAAACAAACAATATCATTAAAGCAGTGAGTGTGGTCCCTGATTAGCCTGTGCAGGCTGCACTAGAGAATCTGGGACAACATATGCTCACATGCATTAAACCCCCTTTTCAGAGAGCGACTGCAGCAATTTGGTGCAGTCATAGTTTTTGTATTTTTGTCCCCTGTGAAAAATGTTACAAATTTCACTTATTTCTGTGATTTGACTCTTGGAGAATTTTGTTTTTAAATGGTGTAAATCTTAAACAAATACATAATCTGCTACTGAATATTAGATATGGGAAAAAATAATCAGGAACTCTGCATTCTATGTGCATGCCTTAGATATGTTACACAAATGGTTTTCATGCTCCAAAGGAGGAGCTCATTTTTGCAAATTGATTATGCTCATTTCAGACGTGGAGGAGGATTCGTTTGCCCCAGTGACTACGTCCACGCCATGTGCAAACACATTAGGTATGAATACAAAGTAACCCAAACGTTTCATTTTTCTATTGACAGTTATGAAGGCACTTTAATTAACATTTTACAAATTTAAATCTGTATTTCTGCAGCTACTTTTATTACACTATTAATAGGAAGTAGAAAGATTGCATGTCTTAGAAAATAAACAATAATGAAATACAGCAGATGTACATTTAAACTGTTTGCATTCTTGAGTAGACATCATTCTCATTGAAGCCACGTACACTACTAGTGGCTTTAAAAACTAAAATTAGTAATTTCTCATGCAATTTTAAACAACTTACCGCAGTTGACCTCCATGAGGGCATGATGTTTCACCCCACTTCTTACCTCAAAGGTCAAGGTCACACAGAGGTCAAAGATCAAACTTTTCTCTAGAAAATCTTCCTATATGTCAGTTAAAAAAAAACTGGGTATGTTATGAGAACAAATGTGACACTAGTCGTGTAGGTGGCTTCCATGAGAATGATGTCTACTCAAGAATGCAAACTGTTTAAATCAGTTCATTATGTAACCCAATCATTGTTTATTGGCATAATATCTCGGACTAGTTGCATAATTAGCCTGATTGCATTAATGTGGCTAAACATTAACTTGTACATTCATTTGTCCAGTTAATTTATCTTAATGTCCTGACCAAAAATTTACTTGTGCTGATCTTAAAATGAACTTAATTTAGTGTGTAAATATTAACAAATTTAACAACATATCACCATCAACATGTTTTTTAGAAAAACGTAGTGGAACTTTAATGTAACAAGGGATATTAAAGTTTTAGCTTTTATAACAAAGTACATGTAAGAAAAGTATCATAGAGTTTCAAGGATCCTACATGGTTAAGAAATTACATTTTGTCAACATCTCTTCAAGCCTGTCAAAATAGAAAGGCACTCAGATGCATTTTTGTAAGTACATGTGTTGTGAACATGCGTGGCCATTATATGTACTATATGTATAGATATTTACTGTGTCAGGAAATTGATTTTATATTTGTACTTTTGTTTTTTTCAGCTACCAGCAGCACACCTGAAAAGTATGTACTATACTAGCCTTAATTTTTGCATTCCCTCAATTGTCTTGGGCAGAATATAGACACTGCTTTGTTTATGTTGCAGTTTTTAAATATCATACATTAGCTACTTTATTAGTGATTCTTTTACTTTTTGCATCTAAATTGTTTTTATAGCAATAATGATTATTTTCACTTTTTGAGGTATTATTCATTAATACTGGTATCAATATTTACTACATAAAACATGTGCATGTATCTAAGGTGATAGTTCTTCAGGTAGATTACAGTTCTTCAGGTAGATTACAATATATTATGTAAACTCAGGTACACCTACAACTCTCATTATCAGGTCAGTTCTGGATAATTGCTTATCAATGGGGATCTGGCACTAGTGTGTATTGAATGGTCAGGTTCATGATTAAGTGGACTTTTAGGTTAACCTAAAGTTTAAGAGTTATGACATAACTAAATTTCAGGTACACCTTAAATTTCAGGTACATGACCTAAATTGTTTATTAGGTTAACCTAAGATTTCAGGTATGGGGTTTACTATATAAACCTGATGTTATATTCAAAAAGGGGGCTTGGAATTAATTGCTAGGAGAGATGTATCTATCATAAATATCAAATGCTTGACTTTAGTTGGAAATGTGAAAATAAATTGTGTATATAATGTAAATGAAATGTTGTAGTAGAAACGAATGACTTTACTTAATTTCTACTAGCTCTGCTAGTCAAATGAGTTACAAGAGAGTTCGTCCACTTTATGGACTGGTGGCAGCGTATTAACTTGACTGAATTATAAAATTCTAGTCAGGATATTTGTGCAAGACTAGACTTCGAGTTACTACCATCGAAGTTCTAAATTTTGCGACACTGGTGCCAAGCGGTGGGATTAGAGACTTTAACACGTGCGATTGTGCAACACTCGTGCAGACGGCTGGATTAGGGACTTTAACACGTGCGAGCAGTTATTCTAAATGATGATAGAATTCTGAGAATCTACGAAGATGGAAAATTTAGAAAGTTTAATTTTCGTGATTGTTATTGTTTCAAGTTTTGGTTTAGGAATCATTGCTGGACAGATCGGATTGTGGGGTGCAGCTGCTTGTCTTAGAAAACATTACAACAGTGGTGGTCACGATAGAAATGACCATAGGAAGTACAAACGGAATAATATATCCAACGTTGAGTGTTTTAATTGTCACAATCTTGGGCATTATAAGAGCGAGTGTCCAATACAAACCGCGGAGCAGAGTAAGGAATGCTGAAGATATTGAGAATGGAATTAATGTGATTGAAATGTTTAATTTACGTTTTTGTCATTAAAACAAATGTGATAGAAAAGAAGTGATTATGATGTACGTGTTTTTGATGAACACACAAAATTAATATTTGTGTCAAAAAGTTGTGGTATATTCTAAAAGATGATGAAATTTATATGTGCAATTTTGGTGGTGTTGCATCAAATATGTGAATTGGAGTGTGTAGTGTTGTACACACTTACATGTAGTTGTCAAAAGTGGATTAATTCTGTGATGATGGTACAATTCAATTTTAAATTTGAACATCAAATGGGCACCAAGCATTTGAACGGGGATAGTTTATTCCAGATTTCATGCGATATGAAGGAATATAATTTTCGATGTGAGGGCTGCAAGGGTAGTTCAAAACTTCGGCATCACAAATCGTTAGAATTTGTGAAAGTAGGTGATGTGGTACCTTTATTTACCAGGAATACTTCCTCTTCCGGGATAAATACAGGATGTACAAGTTTTCATGCTGTACGATCATTTCTCTACTGGTGGATTATTTTAGTCGTGTTGTTAGCTGCAATTATCAGTATCATAACTGGTAATTTTCCGTTTGAAAGATAAAAATTCGTATTTAACAGGAACGTTTCCGCTTCCAGGATAAATTATGGATGTACACGTTTACATGCTGTACAATCTTTTTAATACCGTTGGGACGTTTTCGTTGTGTATTTAGCCACTATAACAAGTGTTGTGAAGAATGGATTTCACAAAATCACTGGTAGCGTATCGAGTCTCAGGATCCGAGACAAGTCTTTTGAAAGTGAACATGGAGTATCTCCGAAAGGTGTGGGAGAGGGAATACTTGGATTGAATCTAGCGACTTTGACACTACCCTCATTGTCCACGTACAGTTCAAGCCCTCGCTCTGTGTTTTACTTTTCTACAGGAAGTATTACAACAACTGCAATAGAATGATCCAGATGTACATGGATCATGGGCAAAGTTGCAAAAGAATGACTCAGCTGTACATGGGTCATATCACCTGGTTGGGGAAAAGTCCTTATAAACCAACTAGAAATGTGATTGCTGGTAAATCACCAGCAATTCGTATTGTGGCTAAAATGGGACATATTACATATACTTAAGGAATGGTGTATTAATTTATGTTCCGTAAACTCCCATGTAAGGACATGAGAGTAAAAGAATGACAGTGGAAATTAAACATCTAACCTTTAAAGAAGCTATTATTTAACACGACAATTTACGAGCAATAAAAAGACGGCATTGAGATTGTGATTAAGATAAAATACTAATTTCTTATAACGTGGAAGCTCTGGAACACTATTTTGATAAAACTTTGAAGAAAATTCGAGCCAATAATATGAAAGGACCTTTAGTGATTACTAGAAAAGTTGAGGACTTATTATTCGAGATCAAGTCAAATGTGCAAAAATCCAGAAATTAGAAAAGACAATTACAGAAACTACCAATAAATTAGAAGCAATGATTACGGAGAAAAATGATGAAATTCTGGATGCCATGAAAAAACACTACAATATCAACAAGAACTTTTTAACACATATCTTAACGTTAAGAAAGAAGACAAACCTTAAAAAAACTTTCTGATAAATACCGCAGAAACCACCCTGAAAACTTAAAAAAAATGAAGCAATTTCGCCTGTGTATCAGGCCCGCCTCTGCCGCCCCAGACGAGGCAGTCGCGGGTAAGTCGCCCCTGGAGGGTCCATCATGGTCAGGCCACATTGTTGACCATGAGTGGGTAGGCATGACGGATGAATTCCCACCGTGATGTCCGGGTAGAGCGACGCGACGCGACGTGCCAATGATAAACAATTTAATTTGTTTAATATGGATTCATTTGTGTGTGTGTGTGTGTGTGTTTTATTTGTAAATAATGTACATCTTTTTTTTTCAATGTGTGACTGGACTTAATATTCACTGCGAATTGGATTTACTTTTGTGACTGGATTTAATTTTATAAAGTGTATAGTGTAGATAATTTCTTTTATTCTTCGTAACAGACTGAAGCGAGTGCAAAATGCAGCTCTATCCAAAATGGAGGTAAATATTTTTAATTTATTTAATTTATGCATTCTGCCCGAAAATTGTCATCTTATTCTTCTCATCATTAAATTGCTCTGTCAAAGTGAAACTGTAACACTATTGACAACATTTACTGTCAAATCTTTACAAATGTGGTCAGAAAATTAGTCAAAATGTATTCTGGGCTGCGTTTTAAACTGGGTCACAAAAGGTCGAATTTTTTTTTAAAAGCTACATACTTTACATCAGCCTTGTTCTGGGAAAATTGGGCTTAATGCATCCGTGTAAAGTGTCACCCCAGAAAAAACCTGTGCAGTCCGGGAATGATAATCAGTGAAATCACTTTAAAAAAAACAACTAAAAACCAGTTTAGATCGAAAGTATCGTCTTTGATGAGCACATGCATAAGGCCAACTTTAACTAGAACGAGGCTCATATATTAAACATTTTGTAATATTCACTTATGTCTTTATTATAACTTTTTAAACTATTTTAGTTGTATTCTGCTTTTAAATACCGTGTGTGCATTTTTCAGCGCAAAAGATTACAAGAAGAAAACAGATACCTGAAAAATCAACTTGCAAAGGTATCGATTCACTAGTCGTGATCTAGGAAGTAAAGATAAGCACATGTTATTGAAAAATGACCATTGAAATTCATTAAAGATAAAACTTGGAATAGAGATTGCCTATGAATGTAATAGCTTTCACCACGTGAAGGTCACAGTTGAAACATTTGACCCTTTCTATGGATGCATATTATTTCATGTATACGTATATAGTTTAAGTACATTTTCGTTGCCAGTGCATAACGTTTGTAATGCATTATGATATATTAAAAAAGGCATAACATTTCTCTGGTTGACACTGAACAGGCCACATTTATTGTCCAAAATTAATTAAACCTGGATTGATTTACCGCCTTGCTAGATGTTGCTTGAAATAAAACATTCAAACAATCATTTGATCTCCTAAGTGTCCTCTTAAATTGTTTGACGGTTGAGACTCCTTGATTTTCACAATTAAGGACAAGAAATTAATGACTGTTTTTCAGATTTTTTTAAGCAACTTGCTGTAAGAAGAGTCATGATCAATAAGAAAAAATGTGGAAGATCCACGGTGTTGTTTGACTCACATGAAGACGCAACAGAGGCGTTAAAAAGGAACATGAGTACCTGTAGCTTACATCTTCTTTGTTTTATAGCAACTACTACTGATGTGCTGGGCAGATTTTGATGAAATGGCCCTTTGGTAGATAGTCTTATAGATTGTTTTATTAATAGCATTCATGATTGCTGATAAGGTAAATGATATTTGTAAATGTGAAGTAATAGTAGGAGACTTATGCCTCTTAGATTGCTTATCGGGACAGGCTTTTCTTGGGGCGTTCTCAATTAAATTTTCAGGAGTTATCAGATATGTGTTGAATTATTCTTGGTCCAAATTTCAACACAACCCGATCAAAAATAAGGGATTCAGTTCAGAGATGGCCAAGCATAAGTGTAGACCCAACAGAAGTTCACTACCCCAGGGCAGAGCAAACAGAAGTCAAGATGCTTAATATAAGTTTTGAGATGAGTAACTAAGCCCATGTGAATCAAACTCCAGAAGAAAAAATTGATTGCAGGAGACGAGATGCTTAATATTAGTACAGACGTTGCTGCACCAGAAACTCCCCCTTTCGAGAGATGTCAGGTACAGTTATTACTCTTGGAAAAATATGAAAACAAATCCATGTTCAGCAATCAGTACATTTTAACCGATGCAACATTTTAAAACAAATTTGTATCATACTTTTCATCATACAAACATAGTGAAATAAGGTATGTTACTTAGAAACGTACTCAAATGTTTTACGATATAATGGTTGTGATGTTATTGTGTATGGTTATAGGTTCAGAGGAGATAAGGGCGTATCTTCGAACACGAGAGGCACCCATGGTTGTTATGGTTGTAGAGACAGAGTGTGAGCGATACTAGCTGAACTGGACCCAGTTGGCGTAGCAACACAATGGGCTCAAGTGGTGTCTAGGTGACGCTACTCCGTCCTAGAGCCAAACTCACTGTTGCATATAGACAGCCATCACTCATTAGTGCTGTAAGTTTCAAGAAACTCCAGCTATCAGCATCTACAGAACCGAAAATTAAGGAAACAGAATCTATGGAACCGCAGCTGGAGAATGTCCATGTGAATCAAACTCCAAAAAAAAAAAAAAATTGATTGCAGAATACCTGATGCTTAATACTAGTACTGACGTTGCTGTACCAGAAACTGCTACTTTCGAGAGATGTAAGTAAGCTGATGAAAACCATGTGACTCCAGGAAAAAAAACTGTTTCCAGTAGACGACATTCTGATTAGTACTGACGTTGCTGCATCAGAAACTCCCCCTTTCGAGAGATGTAAGTAAGCTGATGAAAACCATGTGACTCCAGGAAAAAAAACTGTTTCCAGTAGACGACATTCTGATTAGTACTGACGTTGCTGCATCAGAAACTCCCCCTTTTGAGAGATGTAAGTAAGCTGATGAAAACCATGTGACTCCAGAAAAAAAAGAAAAATAATGTTTCCAGTAGACGACATTCTGATTAGTACTGACGTTGCTGCACCAGAAACTCCCCCTTTTGAGAGATGTAAGTTAGCTGATGAAAACCATGTGACTCCAGAAAGAAACAAGAAATATCTTTAAAAAAGATATACGGCGTTGATTGTGGTCGATGTTTATGAACGATCAAAAGTTATCTCTATGAGATAAAAAGTAGCGGATGCCTTTTTTTCTGCGCAGTTGTTAGCTACATCATAAGCAAATCAATTACGGGGTGTTGCGCAAGATTTCGTGGCTTATTTTGCTTTATGTGATATTATTACTCAGATATCTATATTTACAGAATAGAAAAACACAAGAAACATGAAAATAAACGAGTGCATATAGGTCAGCCGGCAATACTCGAATCTTATTTAATTGCATAATTATAGTATAGCGAATTATTGTGGTCATGCTTAATAAACTGGTCTAAATGGATAAATATTTCTAATTAATTTTATCAAAATTGGTCCTTATCGTGCAAATTTTGAAACCATATTAAAAATCGATGATTGACATACCACAATAATATCGCCGAATATCTTTATTTAGTATCTTTCTGATCAAAACAGACTTCAAGTGCACAAAGTTTACGAGACGGCGTTTATATAAAGATTTCTGCAACTGACCGCAAACTGACCTTGATACCTTGCAGATTGGAATGCAATGCATTACAGTCACTACGTTATTGTCAGTAAGACACAATGATCGCAACCCCTTTTGCGAACTCCGGTGATGAACTGTATATAAACTCTGACTTTCACAAAATGACCGCGTATTGACCCGAAACCTCGCGGGTTGAAATGCAATGCAAGTAAGTACTAAATATGACAACATAGCCTTTAGTTAAACGCTTTTACGCTGGTAATTCTCTGAAAATAAAAGGTGAACGAATAAACTGTATTTATGTCGAAAATTGATTGTAAAACTGTTCTATCTATTGGGCCTTTTCATTAGAGATAAAATTGTTTCATGCAGTAAAACAGTGTTACAAAGACGCGGATATGTTTCCAATGTTCTGGTGTTATACTCAAATCAGCCAATGGAATAAATGAAGTGTATTCATTCGTACCTAGCCGCGGGAAATTTTATTTGAGTATTATTGGACACTTACAAAGGTCAAGTCAGGGTGAAAAGCTGGCTTATTCAGCTTACGCCGAAAAAATGTTTCCAGAAGACGACATTCTGATTAGTACTGATGTTGCTGCACCAGAAACTCCCACTTTCGAGAGATCTAAGTAAGCTGATGAAAACCATGTGACTCCAGAAGAAAACAAGGGCTGTTTGTAAAACATGCATGCCCCCCATATGGGCTGTCAGTTGTAGTGGCAGCCATTGTGTGAATACGTTTTTTGTCACTGTGACCTTGACCTTTGACCTAATGTAAGTTATCATCGGAAACCATTGTACTATTTCCAGTCGCTGTGACCTTGACCTTTGACCTAGTGACCTGAAAATCAATAGGGGTCATCTGCAAGTCATGATCAAGGGGGGAGTGAGAGGGGGGTATAATGTGGGGTGTGGTAATCTATTAGATGTTTAACAAAAAAATTGGGGGGGGGGGACCGGGGAGGGGGCCGGGAGGGGTGGTGGTAGGGGGGAGTGAGAGTATAATGTGGGGTGTGGTAATTTATTAGATGTTTACAAAAATTATTTAATTTTTTTTTTTTTGGGGGGGGGGGGGGGGGGGGGGGGGGCGGGGAGGGGGGGTAGAGGGGGTTATAATGTGGGGTTTGCTAATTTATTAGTGTTTAAAAAAACTAGGTTTTTTTTTTTTTTGGGGGGGCTAGGGGTAGGAGAGGGGGTTAATGTTGGGAAATATTTGGTAAATTTTTAGATGTGTAAAAAAATTGGGGAGTGTGGGGGTGGGTAGGGTAGGGGGTGAGAGGGGGTATAATGTGGTGTTGTCTAGCAATTTATAAGAGGTTTAAAACAAAATGGGTGGGGGGTAGTGGGGTGCGTCGGGGGTTGAGAGAGAGGGGTATAATGTGGTGCGAGTAATTTATAACATGTTTAAAAAAAAATTGGGAGGGGGGTTGGGGGGGAGAGTGACAGGGGGGTTATAATGTGGGGTGGGGTAATTTATTAGATGTTTTAAAAAAAATGGGGGTAGGGTGGAGTGAGAGGGGGTATAATGTGGGGTGTGGTAATTTTTATGATGTTTAAAAAAATTGGGGGGTAGGGGGGTGAGAGGGAGGTATGATGTATGAGAAGGGGATAATGTTTAACAAAAGAAAAAAAAATTCCCGGAGGGGGGGGGGGGGGGGAGGGGGAAAGGGATTCTGGTAGGGGCGTGGGGTATTGTTTGGGTGGAATCCATTGTGGTATTCAGGTCCGTGTTGTTGTCAAAGTAATAATAAAATGTGATCATAAAAAATAACAAATGATCTCACACTGACATGAACCGATATCCTCTATTTATTAAACATGAAATTTAAACTTATTGCATTTGTTTCCCCTATATACAAGATATAATAGTGTATTACCTCCCCTGTCCTGCTTATATTTATATTAATCAACAAAATTAAACATTAACACAATATTTAATATACAAAATATACAAAAAATCTTATATTCTGATAATATTTTTACTGCTCCACTTTATTTTACTCAAAGGATGATGTTTCATTGGACTAATTATTATAGATTTAGGATTACAGACCAGTTGCTTCAGTTATATTGTTCAGAGTTTTCCCTGTTGGCTGTGATGCGTTCTTGAGTTATCATCCAAAAACCATTTTACTATTTCGGGTCACTGTGACCTTGACCTTTGACCTAGTGACCTCAAAATCATAAGGGGTCATCTGCGAGTCATGATCAATGTACCTATGAAGTTTCATGATCCTAAGCCCAAGCGTTCTTGAGTTATCATCCGGAAACCACCAAGTGGACAGACCGACATGTGCAAAGCAATATACCCCCTCTTCTTCGAAGGGGGGCATAAAAATCGACACACGGAAGGGGGCTTGCCCCTCTCGCACTAACTTGCTGCTGTGACTCAACAAATTCCTTGGGAAATGCCTGCTGTAGATGTAGCAAGACCAAGATACTACAAAAGACCTTGAATTCCTGTTTGAATGGTCTGTATAAATCCTGCTATCTATCCGTACAGGTAGGCAGGCTAAGCCACGAAGAAGGTACAGCATTTACCCATTTATGCCTAGCGTCAAGAAAAAAGGCCTTGGCAAACAGCGTACACCCTGATGAGATGCCGCCTTATGCAGCGTCTCATCAGGGTCTGCGCTGTTTTCTTAAAGAAATTTCTGTAAGAAATATTCTAAATATAGAATACTAGACATCCCTAATTTTGAAAATAACTTTATCCAATTTAGAAGGATGGGAGAGTCCACCAGGCATTAATGAGTTAAGGTAAGCCACAGCCTTTGATTGGAAACACTGGATCCAGGTATGGCTCAGGACATGAGATGAAGAGTATCCACAAAGAACCAAGGAGAACCACAGAGGATACATATATGTAACTATAAGATATATAATCGCAAAAAAAGGAATTTGTGAGAGAAAAAAACATTGATAATTCAGTGGATTATTATAGTTTTCTTTTATTGACTTGATTCATGTGGTTATGTATTCTTTGATTGAATCGATTTTAATAATCAATTGATTTCGGAAATAGAAAAATTATTTCACCAGACTAAATGAGCATTTGTTAAGACAGTTAAAAAAATCAATTCCCCAAACATGCTAACATTGCTCATGCACCACTACTTCCCAGACATGCTTCAATAAACCAAGCACTTTAAAAAGAAGTCCGTTTATCATAATTTCTTTTCTTCATTTATAAATACAATAAATACATTATAAGTGGATGCATATTATATAGAATAAAATGTCAACATCAATAAGATGGACATAATGGCCCTAAATTGTTCACATGATGAATTCACATAAACCAATTTTGTGAAAAAGTAACCCACAGGATGAATCACGATTAAAACAATATTGGCAGAGAATCATTAGTAAATGTTAAGTAACAAAATCAAACCTCTGGGTTGTACATTTTCTGGTGAAAATATTAAGTGTTCAATATGAACTATAAAAGGGAAACAAATTACCACCACTGTGACTCAAATTTTGACCCCAAAGAGCATGATTTTGCTTAATTGGATTAGAAGCACTAAACACTTCAAAATAACAAATACCTAAACTCTGGGCATTGTGATTTCAGTAAAAGGTTTTTAAAGTTTCATTTAAAACATATAAAGGAAACAAAGAACTTCTAACATTGACACAAGAGGCATGTTTTTACCAAACTTAATGGTAGAGAGCCACCATATTGTGTAACATGTTAATATCTAACCTCTGGGCACTTTTGTTTCAGGAGATTTTCACTATACAATTAAGAGGGTTGTATGGTAAGTTTGTGTACTTTTTTTTGTTCAATTCTTGTTATGATAATACAAAAATTTGGAAATAACTATGACACTACATTTTTTTATTATCATAAATGAAAATATGGTAGAAAATGAATAAATTATGGCAAGAAATCAGGTTCACATCGCAAGTCAATTCAAATACACGGAAGCCATTTTTAAGATTGAGCAATGATGCTTAGCAACAGCCTCTTTCAAGGCTCTACTGGTGCCTGTAGTGATGATGCATAGTAACGGCCTCTTTCAAGGCTCTAATGGTGCCTGTATATCAAACTTTTTGTTGTTCACTAGTACTCTATAACAGATTCTGACTTTGCGAAACACTTTGTCAAGTGTGTATCACTCTATAACAGTTTGTGTCTTTTTGTGACACATTTGTTCATTTTGCATACGTCATGTTGCCGGAGAAATGAAAAGTTCCCGTTGAAGAACAATGCTGCAATGATTTAATGTTTTGATATCTATCAAAGCAAAATCAGGGATGAATTTGGATTCTCCAAGCATTTCCATTATAAGAAGCCTTAACTCCAGAATTGTAGAATTCACACTATGCGTTAAGGGTTATCCTAATGAAGTAAAACACCATTAAGTTTCAACGTGGACCATTTTCTATCAAGCGCATTGTCAAAGTCTTGTATCAGGACCTGAAATTAAACAAACGAGCAATGAATTTATTGCGGCCATTACTCATCATTTATCAAAGATCATTTTATTCACTCATCAAATATTAACACATTATTAAACACAATAGATTGGTATAAATGGAGTGAAATAATTACCGTTGCACAATAAATTGCATTCACCATCTGATCGTCTTCGACTCTTGTATGCGGATGCATAGTCTCGTGACAATGCATGAAAGATAAGCATCATCTATTTTCTACAGATTTGTTGAACAAAAGCCTTTTTGGGTGGTGGGGTCGATGTAGCCATCCAAACAGCTAACTGCACTTTTCTTTCAGGATGAAATTGATCAGTAGTCACTATTAGGTCCAGAAACAAGACCCCTTATTCCACATATTGCCATAAGATTGACATGTAAAATTTCAAGATTTGTTGTTTTACTTGTGGCAGCAGCGATGTGATGCAATTTACTTCTGGCAGCAGCTGGGTGATGCAATTTACTTCTGGCAGCAGCTGTGTGATGCAATTTACTTCTGGAAGCAGCTGTGTGATGCACTAACTTGGATATTTGCACATCATAATTTAGAACTACATGTATGGAAGAATAAAAAACGTGAAGCTCTACAGCAATTTGTGCATAATATACATTATAATGATCCAACAGACACCAGTTTATGGCCAGTAGTACATCTGGTAATTAAATATTTCAGTTTATTCAGCTTTTTTATTAAATGGTTCAATTGCTATAAGTACACAAACTTCCTCAACAATACTCTTATTGGTAATGAAAACAAGTAACCCTCTTGTTGAAAAATTTCATTGCAATGGGCATGATCTGAATAAATTCACTAAAGAGCTCCAGTTTAAGGGGAGATTATTTAAGTTTGAACTATATAAATACAAGTCAAAAAAGTAACATCCAGGTGGGGCCAATTTAGATCCCAGGGAAACAATTTGAACACACTTGGTGGAGTACCACAAGATGCCATTACATTCCCAATACAACACACAACCTTATTGTTTGAGATATTTTTTAAGTTATTGTACTTTATGAGTAAAATATCATAAGACCCCAGGGGCCTAGCCATTTTCAAACCCAGAGGCATGACTTAAAATTGTTGCTACATACAAAATATTTCCGCACTAAACCAGTTGGTTTCAGAAAATGTTGATACATTTTCCATGTTTTAAAACTATTTTCAGATTTAAAGAGCTACATATGCAATGTGCAGTACAAATTTAAATAACTTAGAAAGTAGGTCACTCCAATTCATTCATGTAAGGTTTGATGAGAACTATAGAGCAGTTAGGATATCCAACACTGGGGGCTAGACAGATAGACCCACCACAATAGCTTAAAAAGATCATGAACACTTCGTGCTCACACAAGCTTACAATGATCTTCATTAAATAATAACAAAGCCTTCAATATTTTTTCCTCGACCCAAGTTGCAAAACTTACTAACATTTGCTATTCTTGAATCGTAAACACCTTATTGGTTAATGGATGGAAATAATTTGTCCTTAAATGGAACAAGAATTTATTAAAACAATAGGTTTTGATGACCCTGTAGCCCTTCCAAGCTTGCGGTGTACCAATTGTTAAAGAATATCACTAGTGACCTAGTTTAAAATTTCCCTTAAGCTAGGCGTGATTGATATTGCAAAGAAACATTCTGACCATTTTTCAAAATGAAGAGTTATAAATGTGTGTCCTGAGTGGTCAAAATATTTTTCAAACCTTTACACTGGTGACCTAGTTTTTAATACAAATGACCTGGTTAAATACCTTGCCTAGACATTGTCCACAAAAATACAAAGTTTCATCACTATTTAGTCATAAATGTGGTCTCAGGATTTGTAATGTTTCTTTTTTTAGATTTAACAAGGTGACCTAGTTTTTAACAACACATAAACTAGTTTTAAACTCAGTCTAAAAAATCTCAGTATCAATAAATTCTGAAAACCTTCATCAAGATAAGTCATAATATCAAAATATTTAATTTGAGTAACTCAATATCATTATAAAACAAGAGATGTGTTTTTCAGAAACACAATGCCCCCTCCTGGGCCGCTTTGAAGCCATATATTTGACCTTTGACCTTGAAGGACGACCTTGACCTTTCATCACTCAAAATGTGCAGCTCCATGAGATACACGTGCATGCCAAACATCAAGTTGCTATCTGAAGTGACACAGTAGTTATGAGCATTTTTCAAAAACCTAAATGCGAAACCTAAATGCAAAGTGTATCGTAAAGACAGACAGACCAGACTTACATACGGAAGGTCCGATTACTACATGCCTTCCTTCGGGGGCATAAAAATATATTTGGCTCTTTTTCATGTATCTGAAACCATCATAAGCACCATCCAAAACAATTCCACGTTCAAATTAAATGTATCTCTTTAATGATTGTAGTCATTTTTAGAACGAAGCTACTTCAACTTGTATGTTCTATTTCAACCCACTGTGGTCCTCTTTGGTTCTGAAGATGAAGGAAACGTTAACACCAAAGTTGGGTACTACCTTGCAGTCTGTTTACACAATATTAAACAACTGCAGTTGCATCAGAGTTTGATTATCACCTCAGGTCATTCTTATTTCAGTTGCCAGAACATTTATAGTAGAAATACACAATTATTGAAATGAGAGGAATGTCAACCAAAGCAAAAACCGCAGATGTGATGAACCTATGTTAACATCTATTAAGGATATATTCCATTTTTGAAATGATTAATATTACTTAAAACCTTTATTTGCACTAGTTAAATATCCATTTCATTGAACAATGGAGAAAAACCGGAGTTAAACAGTGGCGCATTTAAAGTTGGAACTTTATAGAGAGCGTGCAAAGGTAAGACACATTCTCAGATAAATGCAAGGTTAAGACAAGTGCATGTATCAAACGCAAATCATAACTTCAAGAGAAAGACGGTCAAGCAGGCGGAGAAACAACGCAAAAGGTCTCTATTGGCAAAGGCGGATGTGGAGAAGTTGAATGCATGAGAGGAGGAGACACGAGTTGTGTGGAACGCAGATATTCTGTGGAGGATGTTCCAATGGCAGTGAACAAGAGACGTAAAGTTTTAGTTATGAAGGACGGAAGGTTCAAGATAAAAAAAATGTGACATGGTCCCAGCAGCAGGAGCAGCAGCAGAGCAAACTGAAGTTCCCTAACCCAGCGCAGAAACAATAAAAGACAAAAAAATAGAAATGAGAGGAATGCCTACCAAAGTAGCTAGGACAATACATTATGCGCCTGCAGCTACTTCACCTGGTGGAGAGACTCAATAATCAGGAGTAGCTAGGACAATACATATTAAAAGTTACCATTTTCTATAAACACAAAATAAATCATGACACAACACCTTTCAACCCAAAACTATATGGTATTGCAGTGTGATGGGGGTGGACCTAGTGTTGCTCCTGCTGGACACATTAAGTAGAATAATTGTTCAGGAGGCAGTGGACTGCTTTAAATCTAATGACGCTGATTCAGGTCGTCCCCTTCCTAGTTGCCGGGGTGTGCAGCTCGAACAGACAGCGTGTGCGGGTTGCAATTAACTTAATTACCATCGCAGTTAAAATAGATGGATTCTCGGTCATCGTGTGAGCAATTTACTTCTTCATTAAAAAAACAAATGCAGTCGAGTTAAATTTATAGTTCTTGTACTTGCAATCAAGTGATTGGCATATTTCTAAAAATGTTTCTTACAACTTTGTGGCCCCTTCAATTTTTTATTTCGGACACAGATGCCAAGGTGTTAATTCCTCTAACCCTGTGAAGATCCAACTGAAGTCACCTATGGATGAGATTTATACAGCTATTTTTGTTTAAAGATTCCAGTTCCATTCTTTCTAAAAGTGTTGCTGCCACGGAACGCATATGTCTAGCTTGTGTAAGTTTTAGAACCTTTAAACATTAGTTTGAACTTGCCTTTTTCTGAAGATGATTCAGCCAATAGATACAATGATAGTGTTATACTGAAGTTTTTGATGATACGTATAACTTAAGAAATGTATACATTTATATCTGCTGCTACTCAGAATTAATTCATATTCATATGAACTTCAATTGTTTCACGTCTTACAATTTGAAACAATATTTAAATACACCAAATTTACAATTGTTAACAAAATATAAACATGACTTTGAATTACAGCTATCGTTACAGCTACATCCTGTATAGCTTTGAAGGCCCAGAAATAACCTGTGGCTGGCTCAGCAACGGATAAAGTTATAGAAACTCCTCAAGGTGGACAAGAAGGTAACTCAAAAGTCCTTGACCTACATGACTTGCACAGAAAATGTTTGAGTTTTGTATGAGTCCATTGATTGTTAGATTTTATTTTTAAGTATTGCATGTAAATGTTGTGTAATTGTCTGGAGAGGAAATGTCCATCTGCTCACGTAAGTCTGTCCTGAATGTCAATTCATCTTGTTTCAGTTCCCAACAGGCAGACCACCCTGTCTACCACCAGCGAGCCTGCCACTCTGGAGTCAAACGGATCAGCGAATTGGCATGTCACTGCCTGTGACAACAGGTTGTCTTTTGTTTTAATACATGGAAACATAGTTGGATTTCTTCTCCACCTGTTCATATTTTATATAATTTATGCAATTACAAAAGGTCCCCTAATTCCCAATTGGCCAGGAAAGCCCTACCAGCCAAGGTAGCCCCCCAACAGAGCCATAGATTTGCAGAACCACTGGGAAAACATGGATGAAACAGCAAATATAACAAGCCAATCATTAAAAACAAATATAGAAGCCAAGCTACGCTACCAATTGTTCTTTAGCTTTCATAGTCTTTTTTTTTTATTTGAGTAACAGCTTCATAACAAGTTCTAAGCAGGATGGTTCCATTTCCAACAGATGTTATACTTATGTCTACTTATTCTCAGTGGTAATTTAAAGTTAGTGAAGCAACTTCTACATGAAATTAATATTTATTGCTTTTTTTCTATTTTTGTAAAACTGTACTTTTTTTGGTTAATGCAGCTACACCAGCTCAGGCCCCCAACACGCTGATAGGCCTGTCAATCCCTTCCAGACAGGCTAGCCCATTCAGACAGGGTAGCCCATTCAGACAGTCCATCCAGATATTTAAGCCCATCCAGCGAAGCAAGCCCTTCAAGGACATGAATACAGAAAATGTATATAAATGATTTTTATTACTTAACAAATATTTTATAATCAGCTTCCATGTTCACATTGTTTTCATTATTGCATTTTAATTTTGGTAACTCATATTCTTGTATAATTATATAGTAGAAAAACACAATCATCATCCTAAACACATGTTTTGAAATTATTATATGTTATAATTGAGAATGGTTTAATGGAGTTAAAATTGTTTAAATGTGTATTATTTTATTATTTTATTAAATATTGATCTGAGATTAAATACAGAGCATACCAATAAATAAGGCATTGAGAAATGCCCTTATGGAGGCAAATAAAAGATATAATGCTCCAACCAGATGTTAAGAAAATATGAACAGGTTATTAACATATTGAAATGAAATAGACTGCCTCAAGAAAAAGAATGGATTTTTTTTGCAACCACTTGCATCTGCTAATGGGGACTTTAAACCCCACAGTGGCGATTGCCTGGGGGCATTTAAGACGAAGGCCATGGCCAGGGAGGCCTTTTAAAAAAGACATGGAGAAAATGCGTATGTGGAGTTTACACGTACTGCTTTGTTTTAACAACTAGTACTGAAATGTTGGAAAGATTTTGATGAAGGGGCCCTTGGGTAGTCTTTAAGGATTTTTTAGTTTCACTTTATCTGTCAATACAACCCACAACCCTCTCCACATTCCTGCAGCAAAATCTAGATTTTACATAGACACCAAAGACACAACTTCCCAGAAAAGTATCATACTGAATGCATTAATCACAAGTTTCAAAGTAATAAATCAATAACAAGACATGAGTATTCCTTATATCTCTATATGGAAACAAATGGATATTGACTGATGATTGCATTTATATCGACGATCTGGTGATGAGAAAAAATGCTTCTGAATTAGAGCTGCAAGGATTCGATCCGATTCATCGAAAATCAATTCGAAATGCTTCAATTCGATTACGATACCAAATTTACCAAATTCGATTCGATTCTTTAACATATATACATATATATACACAGATACTTAAAGCACGCTGTATTCTGACTATTGATACTGGAAGGTGAAGGTTTTATCTTCACCTGTAATTACGATGCGCACAGTTGGTTGCTTTTTACTTTAGTCATCCAATCAATAAGCGCGTTACGGTCTACTTTCGGAAAAAGCATCAAAATGGCCAAACAAGTTGTTGCCGACAAATTGATATTATCAGATGCGCCTTAGAAGCTAAAATGAAAAGTGTGGCAGTATTTTTTGTTTCGGGATGGTAGTTCTACTGATGAAGCAAAGTGTAAACTGTGCTTCACGGATGTGGCATACGCTAAGTCCGGCTCAACCACTAATCTAATGCAACATGTCAAACGCAAACATAACGTTGATTTAGCAAGACTAAGAGGTTTCACAAGTGCAACAACTGAAGTCGCGAGCTAGAAAAGTAGTTCTATTTCTGTTGGAATTTTGTTAAGTTTATTAGAGAATGTGATTAGTCCTACAAGTAACAGGTGATGCTGTCATTACACAATGGTAGACATGCTTATAGCGGTTTTGGGTAAAAGTATAATAGTGATAGTACTACCATTCAACTGATTCCAGATACGTTCTTATGATTATTTATTTATTTTTCATATTATTGTGTAATCAACACAATCTTCTAGTCAGAAGTTTTTATATAAAAATTCCTAATTTGCTTTTCTTTTTTATGTGTTTTATTGAAATCACATTTGAACAGAAATGTTAATTTTGAGGCATAAGAGTGAATATATGATAAAACTAGGTTTGAAGATGAATCGAATCGAAAAAATCGGTATCAGAGTGTCTGAAATCGAAATCGAATCGAGCTATTGGTGAATCGTTGCAGCTCTATTCTGAATATGCTCATATTAATAATGCCGTTGGTGATAAATACTATGAAAATGTGAAGATAGAGAATATCATGATGATTGTGATGATGGTCAATCATTGTAGACACACAAGCGCAAATCATAATGAGAGGCCTCCCCAGGAAGGCGAAGACTACGGATGTGAAAACTCCACAAGCGACACCACCATCCACTTCTTTTTGGAGTTTAAGCCAAGAAGGTTAAACAAGTACCACAATTGCACAATTGCATATATATTTGATTTGATTTGATCAAATGCTTCTGAATATGCTCATATTAATAAAGCCGTTGATGATAAATACTATGAAAATGTGAAGATAGAGAATATCATGATGATTGTGATGATGGTCAATCATTGTAGACACACAAGCGCAAATCATAATGAGAGGCCTCCCCAGGAAGGCGAAGACTACGGATGTGAAAACTCCACAAGCGACACCACCATCCACTTCTTTTTGGAGTTTAAGCGAAGAAGGTTAAACAAGTACCACAATTGCACAATTGCATATATATTTGATTTGATTTGATCAAATGCTTCTGAATATGCTCATATAAATAATGCCGTTGATGATAAATACTATGAAAATGTGAAGATAGAGAATATCATGATGATTGTGATGATGGTCAATCATTGTAGACACACAAGCGCAAATCATAATGAGAGGCCTCCCCAGGAAGGCGAAGACTACGGATGTGAAAACTCCACAAGCGACACCACCATCCACTTCTTTTTGGAGTTTAAGCGAAGAAGGTTAAACAAGTACCACAATTGCACAATTGCATATATATTTGATTTGATTTGATCAAATGCTTCTGAATATGCTCATATTAATAATGCCGTTGATGATAAATACTATGAAAATGTGAAGATAGAGAATATCATGATGATTGTGATGATGGTCAATCATTGTAGACACACAAGCGCAAATCATAATGAGAGGCCTCCCCAGGAAGGCGAAGACTACGGATGTGAAAACTCCACAAGCGACACCACCATCCACTTCTTTTTGGAGTTTAAGCGAAGAAGGTTAAACAAGTACCACAATTGCACAATTGCATATATATTTGATTTGATTTGATCAAATGCTTCTGAATATGCTCATATAAATAATGCCGTTGATGATAAATACTATGAAAATGTGAAGATAGAGAATATCATGATGATTGTGATGATGGTCAATCATTGTAGACACACAAGCGCAAATCATAATGAGAGGCCTCCCCAGGAAGGCGAAGACTACGGATGTGAAAACTCCACAAGCGACACCACCATCCACTTCTTTTTGGAGTTTAAGCGAAGAAGGTTAAACAAGTACCACAATTGCACAATTGCATATATATTTGATTTGATTTGATCAAATGCTTCTGAATATGCTCATATTAATAATGCCGTTGATGATAAATACTATGAAAATGTGAAGATAGAGAATATCATGATGATTGTGATGATGGTCAATCATTGTAGACACACAAGCGCAAATCATAATGAGAGGCCTCCCCAGGAATGCGAAGACTACGGATGTGAAAACTCCACAAGCAACACCACCATCCACTTCTTTTTGGAGTTTAAGCGAAGAAGGTTAAACAAGTACCACAATTGCACAATTGAATATATATTTGATTTGATCAAATGCTTCTGAATATGCTCATATTAATAATGCCGTTGATGATAAATACTATGAAAATGTGAAGATAGAGAATATCATGATGATTGTAATGATGGTAAATCATTGTAGACACACAAGCGCAAATCTTAATGAGAGGCCTGCCGAGGACAACAAAGTCTGCAGATGTAAACAGTGTATGTTTGCTTCTACATAGTATATATTCAATTAACACTAACAGTTTTCAAACACAGACATAAGTAAATGAATTTCTTAAGTATAAATAATTATTTTCATTACATAATAACTGATGCTATTTTTATGTCCCCGGTAGGGTGGCTTATAATGATGATTGTAATGATACTTCATTGAAGACATAGCACCAGCTCAAATCTTAATGAGAGGCCTCCCCAGGAAGGCGAAGGCTGAGGATGTGCACGATGTATGTTTGCTTCTACATAGTATATATTCCATTTACACCAACAGCTTTCAAACATAGACATTATTAAAGTAAATGTATTTCAAACGATCAAGGAAACAAAACATATTTTCATAACATAATAACTGGTGATATTTTTAGCATTATATTTTTTTTTTTTTTATATACGCTGAAAAAGAATGAATGTTGATTTGTTTTAAATGTTAATATTTGACATCCTTTCATGACACTATGTATTTCAGTTTTTATACCCAATTGTGCCTGTATCTATCAACTTTTTAAAACGCCACAGCGGAAACTGCGTTGTGTCATTTGGTACAGCAGCTGATGCCAAGGAGGCACTTAAAACAGACTTACACAAATTAGGTATGTGGAACTTACTTCTTTATTCTGTAAACTAATATTTAAATGTTGGCATATTTTGATAAAAGGGACCGTTGGTAGTCTTTTAGGATTTTTGATAACAATGAACCCGGGCCCCAACTCCACATTCCCGCAGACTAATGTAGTGAGAATTTCCATAGACATCAAAGACAATATTTACTTTTTTTAAATACTCTGACACGTTTAGAATACTACAGGCAAACTAGCATGCATTATGAAGATTAATATTGCTAAAGTTATGCCTCTTTCAAAAAAGAATTTCAGTGATATGATTTTTGACAACTTGAAAAGTAATTTATCATATGTTGATTTGTTTTAAATCTTAATATTTGACATCCTTTCATGACACTATGTTTTTCAGTTTCTTTCCCCAATTAAACCTACAAACGTGAAATTCATAAAACGCCACGACGGAAAATGTATTGTTTCGTTTAGAAACAAGGCTGACGCGAAGGAAGCGTTGAAATTTTTTTTAACTAAAATGGGTATGTGGAACTTACTTCTACTTTATTATGTCGACTTATACTTAAATGTTGGCATATATTGATGAAAGGGACCATTGGTAGTCTTCTAGAATTTTTGATAACAATGTCCCCCCAAACTCCACATTCCCGCAGACTAATATAGTGAGATTTTCCATAGACATCAAAGACAATATAAACGTTTTTAAGTATTCTGACACGTTTAAAATACTACAATCAAACTAGAATGCATTATTTTGTATGCTATGAAGATTAACATTGCTTAAGTTTTGCCTCTTTTTCAAAAAAGAATTTCAGTGATATGATTTTTGACAACTTGCTACCTTTTAGGAGATTGTGCGATTGCTTGTCTCTGCCATGAAAAGCTCTATTTATATTGCTGATTTGATACCCTGACTATTTTCTTACCTTACACAGGGGGACGGTACATAGAAATAGCAATCTTGTCGAGTGAAGGTGAGTAAAACAGTGCTACAAACATCATATAGGAATGCCTTTTTTCACTTTTGATCACTGAAACTTAGAATTTCTTGGGAACTTTGAATATAGCTTCAATAAATGGTTACCAACTGCTAGAATGCAGCGGTTCTTGATTACCCTGTTAGGTTAAGGCACCCCTGTGCCTACAGGAAGGGTTCTTTGACCCACTTGAGTCTGTCTCTACCTTGGGTGCGACCATATGGCTCCAAGAATGGGTGGCGGCCCAAAAAGAGAAAAGTGGAAGGAGTGTTGTGCCGGACACCAGTCGCTTGCGATGAGGGTACTGGCGGCAGCAAGCATGTTGGTTGACGTTAGCCAAGGCTCGAGAAAAGATTTCTTAAAGATCATTGTGCGGGACGAGAATCTCACTCTCTTGCTGCTGGACTGTGGACCATAGAGTTCGTCTAAAAATTCTTAGAAGCACTACACGTCTCAACGTAAGTATTATACTTTTAAGTTGCTTTCCTGTTTAGACTACCAGTATGAGTACCCCAGATCAAAAGCATACCTACAAAAACACTTTACTCCTCAAGGTGGACAAGAAGATAACTCAAAAGTCCATGACCTACATAACATGCACAGAAAATGTTTGAGTTTTGTTTGAGTCCATTGATTGTTAGATTTTATTTTTAAGTATTGCATGTAAATGTTGTGTAATTGTCTGGAGAGGAAAAAAACCAATGTAATATGATATGTAATATTATATGGCAACAGGACAGTTGTGATTTGCTGGGTCAATTCTATTTAGCTTGACCATCCAAGCGGTTGATAGCTTTGACAAACTGGTGGTCTGAAACATTGAGAAAATGTCACGATTCACTGACAATAAATCAAACATGTAATTCTTGCTACGCAACTTGCATTTAATTTTGTCAATTCAAATTATACATAAAAATATATAATTAATTTTTAATCTGCTTGTTAATTGAAAAACAGCAACACAGTTTGTATGTATAAAACAATGTTAATACATAAATAGGATCAAGCATATTAAAATATCAACTTAGATTTAGTTTCCTTTACTGTACAGGATTTGTAAAGTTAGGTTAATATTTGTGTATTGAACAAAAATAACAACAGTGTAAAGAAAAGTTAATTTGGGGATGTTCTATCCAAACCCTGAGAGTTCAGATTTCCTCAAATGCCAAGTAAAGATTGTAAATTTCAACCCACTCCTCTGGTTAGTTTTCAGAGGCACATATAATTAACTTTTAGGCTTAGTGTCTCATTTTTACATGCATGACTGTATTAACTCCAAATCAACTAGTACAAGTGGTAGGCCAGTATTACATGGACTGGTGTTCACTGTTTACACAGTTTCACAACCCCATCTGATACTGGTCAGTATCTTGGCAAGTGGCCAAAGTTGGGAGTGGAATAAATGGTCTATTACATAACTGACTTCTGTGTGTGGTAAACACATGATACTGGTCATGTGGTCAAGTTGCACTTATATACATTTGCCCAATACACAACACTAGCCTTGGCTATTTTTAATCAGATTGCATTGCTGTCTATGGTGGTCATTGACTAGGGGAGTTAACTGCTATAAATAACATGTTTCATTACCATTAATAAATAAAACATAACAAATTGTGTGCACGTTTCACATATTGTCAAATAAGTCAAAATGTGTGAAAGGAATCCAAAAAATCAAAGACTCAATCATATAATGGATATAATTGATTAGTATAGGTCCTGATTGGTTTTTGCACTATTAATTGGATACATTTCACAGGTGATTGACATACAGTGACAAAAAACATATTCACACAATGGCTGTCACTACAACGGAGAGCCCACATGGGGGGCATGCATGTTTTACAAACAGCCCTTGTTTGTGTTAAGCCGCGGTCAGGTCAGATGAGGTCAAAAGTGACGTTAAACAGCTATGTCGACAAAAAATACGATCCAAGGAAGTTATAAGCTGTAAAAGGGAAATAATTTTTAAACCTGCTAAATGATATATTGAAATTTAATTTCAAAGCGGCGCAAAAGGGACATTGTGTGTGTGTGTGACAAACACATCTCTTGTTAGAATTATATTTGGTCTAGTGTTACACATTGTTTATGCAAGCTAAAAAGTAATTTATCATATGTTGATTTGTTTTAAATCTTAATATTTGACATCCTTTCATGACACTATGTTTTTCAGTTTCTTTCCCCAATAAAACCAACAAACGTGAACTTCATAAAACGACACGACGGAAAATGTATTGTTTCGTTTAGAAACAAGGCTGACACGAAGGAAGCGTTGAAAATTTTTTTAACTAAAATGGGTATGTGGAACTTACTTCTACTTTATTATGTCGACTTATACTTAAATGTTGGCATATATTGATGAAAGGGACCATTGGTAGTCTTCTAGAATTTTTGATAACAATGTCCCCCCAAACTCCACATTCCCGCAGACTAATATAGTGAGATTTTCCATAGACATCAAAGACAATATAAACGTTTTAAAGTATTCTGACACGTTTAAAATACTACAATCTAACTAGAATGCATTATTTTGTATGCTATGAAGATTAACATTGCTTAAGTTTTGCCTCTTTTTCAAAAAAGAATTTCAGTGATATGATTTTTGACAACTTGCTACCTTTTAGGAGATTGTGCGATTGCTTGTCTCTGCCATGAAAAGCTCTATTTATATTGCTGATTTGATACCCTGACTATTTTCTTACCTTACACAGGGGGACGGTACATAGAAATAGCAATCTTGTCGAGTGAAGGTGAGTAAAACAGTGCTACAAACATCATAAAGGAATGCCTTTTTTCACTTTTGATCACTGAAACTTAGAATTTCCTGGGAACTTTGAATATAGCTTCAATAAATGGTTACCAACTGCTAGAATGCAGCGGTTCTTGATTACCCTGTTAGGTTAAGGCACCCCTGTGCCTACGGGAAGGGTTCTTTGACCCACTTGAGTCTGTCTCTACCTTGGGTGCGACCATATGGCTCCAAGAATGGGTGGCGGCCCAAAAAGAGAAAAGTGGAAGGAGTGTTGTGCCGGACACCAGTCGCTTGCGATGAGGGTACTGGCGGCAGCAAGCATGTTGGTTGACGTTAGCCAAGGCTCGAGAAAAGATTTCTTAAAGATCATTGTGCGGGACGAGAATCTCACTCTCTTGCTGCTGGACTGTGGACCATAGAGTTCGTCTAAAAATTCTTAGAAGCACTACACGTCTCAACGTAAGTATTATACTTTTAAGTTGCTTTCCTGTTTAGACTACCAGTATGAGTACCCCAGATCAAAAGCATACCTACAAAAACACTTTACTCCTCAAGGTGGACAAGAAGATAACTCAAAAGTCCATGACCTACATAACATGCACAGAAAATGTTTGAGTTTTGTTTGAGTCCATTGATTGTTAGATTTTATTTTTAAGTATTGCATGTAAATGTTGTGTAATTGTCTGGAGAGGAAAAAAACCAATGTAATATGATATGTAATATTATATGGCAACAGGACAGTTGTGATTTGCTGGGTCAATTCTATTTAGCTTGACCATCCAAGCGGTTGATAGCTTTGACAAACTGGTGGTCTGAAACATTGAGAAAATGTCACGATTCACTGACAATAAATCAAACATGTAATTCTTGCTACGCAACTTGCATTTAATTTTGTCAATTCAAATTATACATAAAAATATATAATTAATTTTTAATCTGCTTGTTAATTGAAAAACAGCAACACAGTTTGTATGTATAAAACAATGTTAATACATAAATAGGATCAAGCATATTAAAATATCAACTTAGATTTAGTTTCCTTTACTGTACAGGACTTGTAAAGTTAGGTTAATATTTGTGTATTGAACAAAAATAACAACAGTGTAAAGAAAAGTTAATTTGGGGATGTTCTATCCAAACCCTGAGAGTTCAGATTTCCTCAAATGCCAAGTAAAGATTGTAAATTTCAAACCACTCCTCTGGTTAGTTTTCAGAGGCACATATAATTAACTTTTAGGCTTAGTGTCTCATTTTTACATGCATGACTGTATTAACTCCAAATCAACTAGTACAAGTGGTAGGCCAGTATTACATGGACTGGTGTTCACTGTTTACACAGTTTCACAACCCCATCTGATACTGGTCAGTATCTTGGCAAGTGGCCAAAGTTGGGAGTGGAATAAATGGTCTATTACATAACTGACTTCTGTGTGTGGTAAACACATGATACTGGTCATGTGGTCAAGTTGCACTTATATACATTTGCCCAATACACAACACTAGCCTTGGCTATTTTTAATCAGATTGCATTGCTGTCTATGGTGGTCATTGACAAGGGGAGTTAACTGCTATAAATAACATGTTTCATTACCATTAATAAATAAAACATAACAAATTGTGTGCACGTTTCACATATTGTCAAATAAGTCAAAATGTGTGAAAGGAATCCAAAAAATCAAAGACTCAATCATATAATGGATATAATTGATTAGTATAGGTCCTGATTGGTTTTTGCACTATTAATTGGATACATTTCACAGGTGATTCGACATACAGTGACAAAAAACATATTCACACAATGGCTGTCACTACAACGGAGAGCCCACATGGGGGGCATGCATGTTTTACAAACAGCCCTTGTTTGTGTTAAGCCGCGGTCAGGTCAGATGAGGTCAAAAGTGACGTTAAACAGCTATGTCGACAAAAAATACGATCCAAGGAAGTTATAAGCTGTAAAAGGGAAATAATTTTTAAACCTGCTAAATGATATATTGAAATTTAATTTCAAAGCGGCGCAAAAGGGACATTGTGTGTGTGTGTGACAAACACATCTCTTGTTAGAATTATATTTGGTCTAGTGTTACACATTGTTTATGCAAGCTAAAAAGTAATTTATCATATGTTGATTTGTTTTAAATCTTAATATTTGACATCCTTTCATGACACTATGTTTTTCAGTTTCTTTCCCCAATAAAACCAACAAACGTGAACTTCATAAAACGATTCGACGGAAAATGTATTGTTTCGTTTAGAAACAAGGCTGACGCGAAGGAAGCGTTGAAAATTTTTTTAACTAAAATGGGTATGTGGAACTTACTTCTACTTTATTATGTCGACTTATACTTAAATGTTGGCATATATTGATGAAAGGGACCATTGGTAGTCTTCTAGAATTTTTGATAACAATGTCCCCCCAAACTCCACATTCCCGCAGACTAATATAGTGAGATTTTCCATAGACATCAAAGACAATATAAACGTTTTAAAGTATTCTGACACGTTTAAAATACTACAATCTAACTAGAATGCATTATTTTGTATGCTATGAAGATTAACATTGCTTAAGTTTTGCCTCTTTTTCAAAAAAGAATTTCAGTGATATGATTTTTGACAACTTGCTACCTTTTAGGAGATTGTGCGATTGCTTGTCTCTGCCATGAAAAGCTCTATTTATATTGCTGATTTGATACCCTGACTATTTTCTTACCTTACACAGGGGGACGGTACATAGAAATAGCAATCTTGTCGAGTGAAGGTGAGTAAAACAGTGCTACAAACATCATATAGGAATGCCTTTTTTCACTTTTGATCACTGAAACTTAGAATTTCCTGGGAACTTTGAATATAGCTTCAATAAATGGTTACCAACTGCTAGAATGCAGCGGTTCTTGATTACCCTGTTAGGTTAAGGCACCCCTGTGCCTACGGGAAGGGTTCTTTGACCCACTTGAGTCTGTCTCTACCTTGGGTGCGACCATATGGCTCCAAGAATGGGTGGCGGCCCAAAAAGAGAAAAGTGGAAGGAGTGTTGTGCCGGACACCAGTCGCTTGCGATGAGGGTACTGGCGGCAGCAAGCATGTTGGTTGACGTTAGCCAAGGCTCGAGAAAAGATTTCTTAAAGATCATTGTGCGGGACGAGAATCTCACTCTCTTGCTGCTGGACTGTGGACCATAGAGTTCGTCTAAAAATTCTTAGAAGCACTACACGTCTCAACGTAAGTATTATACTTTTAAGTTGCTTTCCTGTTTAGACTACCAGTATGAGTACCCCAGATCAAAAGCATACCTACAAAAACACTTTACTCCTCAAGGTGGACAAGAAGATAACTCAAAAGTCCATGACCTACATAACATGCACAGAAAATGTTTGAGTTTTGTTTGAGTCCATTGATTGTTAGATTTTATTTTTAAGTATTGCATGTAAATGTTGTGTAATTGTCTGGAGAGGAAAAAAACCAATGTAATATGATATGTAATATTATATGGCAACAGGACAGTTGTGATTTGCTGGGTCAATTCTATTTAGCTTGACCATCCAAGCGGTTGATAGCTTTGACAAACTGGTGGTCTGAAACATTGAGAAAATGTCACGATTCACTGACAATAAATCAAACATGTAATTCTTGCTACGCAACTTGCATTTAATTTTGTCAATTCAAATTATACATAAAAATATATAATTAATTTTTAATCTGCTTGTTAATTGAAAAACAGCAACACAGTTTGTATGTATAAAACAATGTTAATACATAAATAGGATCAAGCATATTAAAATATCAACTTAGATTTAGTTTCCTTTACTGTACAGGACTTGTAAAGTTAGGTTAATATTTGTGTATTGAACAAAAATAACAACAGTGTAAAGAAAAGTTAATTTGGGGATGTTCTATCCAAACCCTGAGAGTTCAGATTTCCTCAAATGCCAAGTAAAGATTGTAAATTTCAAACCACTCCTCTGGTTAGTTTTCAGAGGCACATATAATTAACTTTTAGGCTTAGTGTCTCATTTTTACATGCATGACTGTATTAACTCCAAATCAACTAGTACAAGTGGTAGGCCAGTATTACATGGACTGGTGTTCACTGTTTACACAGTTTCACAACCCCATCTGATACTGGTCAGTATCTTGGCAAGTGGCCAAAGTTGGGAGTGGAATAAATGGTCTATTACATAACTGACTTCTGTGTGTGGTAAACACATGATACTGGTCATGTGGTCAAGTTGCACTTATATACATTTGCCCAATACACAACACTAGCCTTGGCTATTTTTAATCAGATTGCATTGCTGTCTATGGTGGTCATTGACAAGGGGAGTTAACTGCTATAAATAACATGTTTCATTACCATTAATAAATAAAACATAACAAATTGTGTGCACGTTTCACATATTGTCAAATAAGTCAAAATGTGTGAAAGGAATCCAAAAAATCAAAGACTCAATCATATAATGGATATAATTGATTAGTATAGGTCCTGATTGGTTTTTGCACTATTAATTGGATACATTTCACAGGTGATTCGACATACAGTGACAAAAAACATATTCACACAATGGCTGTCACTACAACGGAGAGCCCACATGGGGGGCATGCATGTTTTACAAACAGCCCTTGTTTGTGTTAAGCCGCGGTCAGGTCAGATGAGGTCAAAAGTGACATTAAACAGCTATGTCGACAAAAAATACGATCCAAGGAAGTTATAAGCTGTAAAAGGGAAATAATTTTTAAACCTGCTAAATGATATATTGAAATTTAATTTCAAAGCGGCGCAAAAGGGACATTGTTTGTGTGTGTGACAAACACATCTCTTGTTAGAATTATATTTGGTCTAGTGTTACACATTGTTTATGCAAGCTAAAAAGTAATTTATCATATGTTGATTTGTTTTAAATCTTAATATTTGACATCCTTTCATGACACTATGTTTTTCATTTTTCTTTCCCCAATAAAACCAACAAACGTGAACTTCATAAAACGACACGACGGAAAATGTATTGTTTCGTTTAGAAACAAGGCTGACGCGAAGGAAGCGTTGAAAAATTTTTTAACTAAAATGGGTATGTGGAACTTACTTCTACTTTATTATGTCGACTTATACTTAAATGTTGGCATATATCGATGAAAGGGACCATTGGTAGTCTTCTAGAATTTTTGATAACAATGTCCCCCCAAACTCCACATTCCCGCAGACTAATATAGTGAGATTTTCCATAGACATCAAAGACAATATAAACGTTTTAAAGTATTCTGACACGTTTAAAATACTACAATCTAACTAGAATGCATTATTTTGTATGCTATGAAGATTAACATTGCTTAAGTTTTGCCTCTTTTTCAAAAAAGAATTTCAGTGATATGATTTTTGACAACTTGCTACCTTTTAGGAGATTGTGCGATTGCTTGTCTCTGCCATGAAAAGCTCTATTTATATTGCTGATTTGATACCCTGACTATTTTCTTACCTTACACAGGGGGACGGTACATAGAAATAGCAATCTTGTCGAGTGAAGGTGAGTAAAACAGTGCTACAAACATCATATAGGAATGCCTTTTTTCACTTTTGATCACTGAAACAGGGGTGTCAATTTTCCGGATTATTCCGGAAATCCGGATTTGAGCCGTCCAGGGCTGATTTTGAGGTGAATTTAAATCCGATTAGTTTGTTTAAGGCGGGTGGGGGTAGGGACAAAATTCTTTTAGTGCGGGATCATTTCAGAACGAATATTGTTATAGCATCGTCGGTATTCCGGACATTTGCGCTTGGTACCGATTTTATTTATTGATTTCTGATTGGTAAGCGGCTGGCACTGACACGAGCAGGCACTGGCAAAGTAAAGCACTGCAATATCATATTTTAAAACAATATGTTAATCAAATAATATATTGACTGCGTATTTGCTAGGTTACTGGTTACTGGTTTTCATTTTCTGCAGTCAAACGATATGCATATTTAATTACATTTGCAAATGATGTATCGCGACATGTTTTCGGACAGTCGTTTTCGGATACGCTGGTTTGTTAATTACATGGTTTATAATATTTCGCATTGTACTCACCAGAAATTGCACCTACAGTACAGCAAAAGCGGCACAAACAAAATCTGCGGCTACACCATGGCCAGATTATTAGTACGCGGCGGCCGAATCGTGTGTTGACGCGGCGTATCGCCGTGGCACTCGGTATCGATCAGCGCATCGACGCTGAGTCTGTATTTACCTCGCGTACTTTCGCGTAGTAAATCCGCCGCATACGTACGCGGCGGATCGAGTGAAAAGATATCCACCAACATGTACATACATGTATGTGTAGCGTAGAATTAATTACGCGCAACTGTTAATGTTTCGTTCGCTTATCATTATTAAATTTGTAATCCGAAACACACTTCCGAATTTTAATGCTAACGCGACCTTTGGCAAATTCTAGTGTCAAATAAACAGTGCTAAAATATCCTTTGTTTCATAAAAAGCGCGCGAAAATTATGCAGACATGTAGAACGTCGTTTAGAAAGTTTGGGTGTATTTTATGTTGTATAAATACATGAACATCACGTCAGGCGTAAATTGCGTGTTCAGTGGAAAAATGCCCCGATTAGACTTTATTTCATCATCTCTATAAATAGTAACAAATGCCAAAATGTATTTGATACTAAAGGAAATATCGAGAATGTTTGTGTATCGTAAATATTTACCAGCATTTGCTTCAAAATTGGAATATACGAGATTATCGGTTAATTAGTAGCGATATTAACTGTATAATATGATCAAAATAGAACTTGTTTATATACGCATATTCAAACAATAGTTTAAATAAGCTGATAATTAACAAAACAACAAATACGTCGTCACCGTCTTGATTATCGACCTGGCTTCAAACTGCTAATTTTCTCAGCATAAATATAATAGCAAAATCAACATGCAATTAATTTATAAATCCATCATATGCTGGAGCCTTGGCCACTTGTATGTGCGAAAACATATTTACGCGACCTTGTTTATGTGTGAAATACATACACTATGGGCGGGAAACAAACTTAATTGGCCAGACACATTAACTATGCTTACATGTATATGCTAATACAATCCGCGCACAATAAATTTATTATGATTTTAATTATTATTATAATTGTTCTTTCAAAATTTGTTAACTACATGTAACTAATAATTTTTAAAAGATGTTTTATTTCTTGATGCGCATCGACTCGGCATCATGTCGCGGATCGCGGCATGCCTCGGCGGACAGATGCGAAGTTTCGCGGCGAAATGCGACTTACTGACGCGGCTTCAACGACTGACGCAGCATCGACTCGATTCACCTTGCCGCCGCGGATCGCGAAATACGTTTGTTCCGCTTTGGCTGTACTGTAGAAAGATTATAAAAAAAGAACAATAACCTAGGGCTCGGGGGGTTGGGCCCTCTCTTCCCTTTATCCTACGGCTTAATTTTCCGGATTTCAAATTTGGGACAATTGACACCCCTGCTGAAACTTAGAATTTCCTGGGAACTTTGAATATAGCTTCAATAAATGGTTACCAACTGCTAGAATGCAGCGGTTCTTGATTACCCTGTTAGGTTAAGGCACCCCTGTGCCTACGGGAAGGGTTCTTTGACCCACTTGAGTCTGTCTCTACCTTGGGTGCGACCATATGGCTCCAAGGATGGGTGGCGGCCCAAAAAGAGAAAAGTGGAAGGAGTGTTGTGCCGGACACCAGTCGCTTGCGATGAGGGTACTGGCGGCAGCAAGCATGTTGGTTGACGTTAGCCAAGGCTCGAGAAAAGATTTCTTAAAGATCATTGTGCGGGACGAGAATCTCACTCTCTTGCTGCTGGACTGTGGACCATAGAGTTCGTCTAAAAATTCTTAGAAGCACTACACGTCTCAACGTAAGCATTATACTTTTAAGTTGCTTTCCTGTTTAGACTACCAGTATGAGTACCCCAGATCAAAAGCATACCTACAAAAACACTTTACTCCTCAAGGTGGACAAGAAGATAACTCAAAAGTCCATGACCTACATAACATGCACAGAAAATGTTTGAGTTTTGTTTGAGTCCATTGATTGTTAGATTTTATTTTTAAGTATTGCATGTAAATGTTGTGTAATTGTCTGGAGAGGAAATGGAGGGAGTGGTCCATCTGCTCACATAAGTCTGTCCTGAATGTCAATTCATCTTGTTTCAGTTCCCAACAGGCAGACCACCCTGTCTACCACCAGCGAGCCTGCCACTCCGGGAGACAAACCGGGATCGACGATTTGGCATGTCATTGCCTGTGACAACAGGTTGTCTATAATTTTAATACATGGAAACATAGTTGGATTTCTTCTCCACCTGTTCATATTTTGTATCATTTATGCAATTACGAAAGGTCCCCTCCTTCCCAATCCCTCGGGAAAGTCCTACCAGCCAGGGTAGCCCGAAACAGAGCCATATTTATTTCAGCGCATCCGTCCTGCCGCTATCGACCGAGGCAGGTGTGCCGCTATTGCAAAAAGCCTATGGAATCCTATGCCGCGCTGGAGAGGCATTTACGAGTTGCAGAACCACTGGGAAAACATGATAGAAACAGCAAATATAACAAGCCAATCATTAAAAAAAAAACATACAAGACAAGCAACATTACCAATAGTTCTTTAGCTTTCGTTGTCTTTTTTTAATTTGAGTAACAGCTTCATAACAAGTTCTTAGCAGGATGGTTCCATTTTCAACAGATGTTTATCTACTTATTCTCAGTGGTGATGTAAAGTTACTGAAGCAACTTGTACACAAAATGAATATTTATTGCTTTTGTCCATTTTTGTAAAACTGTACTTTTTTTTGTTAATGCAGCTACGCTAGCTCAGGCCCCCAACGTGCTGATAGGCCTGTAAAACCCTTTCAGACAGGCTAGCCCATTCAGACAGGGTGGCCCATTCAGACAGTCCATCCAGATATTTAAGCCCATCCAGCGAAGCAAGCCCTTCAAGGATATGAATACAGAAAATGTAGTACATAAACTATTTTTATAAGTTAACAAATATTTTATAATCAGATTCCATGTTCACACTGGGTCATTATTGATCAGCAAGGAAGAAAAGGAAAGACTACGCTTTCGAAATTCCTCACTGCCACGAAAAACGCAGTGCGCATTGAAAATGGAAAAGTGTGGACATAAAATACATATATAACGGTGAGCCTTACGTTGTCTTCGTCCTAGCTAGATCATGTACAGAACACATCAATTACGAAATAATTGAATCCATTAACAAGAGCACCGCCTTGCAGGTGCAGACCGCTCATCTATTTTCTTTTTAAAGGTGAAGGGACTCTCAATTTCAATCACAAAGGAGGGAGGGGTGGAGTGAAGAGGGGTGTATAGTGTGGGGGTGTGGACATTAATTACATTATCTTCCAAAAATGTGGAAAAAAAATGCAAAAAAATAAATAAAAATAAATTCGGGAGTGGGGGGGGGGGGGGGGGGGATTCATGGGTGCAATTGTTGGATGTTGTCGGGAATTCATAACGTTGACGTTTATCCGCTAACATGCACGCGACGTCATGTATACTATCGACGTCACTTCTTATGTTGTACATATACAAGTTCGTATTAAACGTTTAATGCTGCCTGTAAGATCTTTTGTGGTCATGATATAAGACATGCAAGAGTAAACATATCTCTCCAGGAACAGGTGGATGTGTTGACCGAGAGCATTGAAGCTGTACACAGACAGTTTCTGCTGCCTGTAAGAACTTTTGTGGTCATGATATAAGACATGCAAGAGTAAACATATCTCTCCAGGAACAGGTGGATGTGTTGACCGAGAGCATTAAGCTGTACACAGACAGTTTCTGCTGCCTGTAAGATCTTTTGTGGTCATGATATAAGACATGCAAGAGTAAACATATTTCTCCAGGAACAGGTGGATGTGTTGACCGAGAGCATTGAAGCTGTACACAGACAGTTTCTGCTGCCTGTAAGAACTTTTGTGGTCATGATATAAGACATGCAAGAGTAAACATATTTCTCCAGGAACAGGTGGATGTGTTGACCGAGAGCATTGAAGCTGTACACAGACAGTTTCTGCTGCCTGTAAGAACTTTTGTGGTCATGATATCAGACATGCAAGAGTAAACATATTTCTCCAGGAACAGGTGGATGTGTTGACCGAGAGCATTGAAGCTGTGCACAGACAGTTTCTGCTGCCTGTAAGAACTTTTGTGGTCATGATATAAGACATGCAAGAGTAAACATATCTCTCCAGGAACAGGTGGATGTCCTGACGGAAAGCATAGAAGCGGTGCACCGACAGTTTCTGCTGCTTGTAAGATCTTTGTTCTTTTATTGAAACTTTTTTATTTTATGGTCTCAGAAATTCAAAGGCCAAAGTCACATTATATATTCTCATGTGAGGTGTGTAACTTGCAAGTCATACAATAGACAGTTTGAGTATGGTAAATACCCCAAATGATAATATCCCTACCTTCAGAAGAGTATGAATTATAATTAAACATCAACTACAGGGAACAGATAAGGATTTTTTCCCAAATGAGCCGTTTTATCGAAGCAAAAATTCCCAAAATGACCAATTTTGTCGATAAAAAATTCCCAATTTGGTCAGACTCCTTTTCCCAAAATAGGCAGAAAAGGGCAATGGTTGGATTCACCTCAAAGACCAAGGCCATGAGGAAATATAAAAGACAAGATGTCTTTAATGTTGTTCAACCTCTAAGACTTGCACATTTTAGGGCAGATGTTAATAAAAAAAAATAATGGAAGGGCAACTCTAGTATTTGCCTCAAAGGCTGAGGTCAAGGAGGCAATTTAATGCAGAAAAACAAAGCTCAGTAGATAACATGCCCTTCGTATCAATATGTATTGTTGCCAATGAGAAATGCAAAGGGCCTAAAAATGAAATAAGGTCGCTTCGGTGGAGTTGATGAAATATACCTTTATTGATACTGGAAGAAGGACACAACAAAGACAGCAAACTCAGTTGAAATGAGAGGGCTACGATACAAAATAAAAGCTATAGGCAACTAATGTTATGTTAATCTTGTAATAAGCATGATTATTTCTTCTTATGTGATCACAAATACTAGAGTTAGTTTTGTTATGCTAAACAATCCTTACTTACTCAGTGTAAGGATTCAACAGTGAGTGCAACCCTCAAACAGGACAGAACCAAATTCTACAAAAAACAAGTTTCCTACATCAGGGGAAAGCCAACTGTAGTTTCATATCTTGCTGCAAAAGGAACGGAATTCCCCTGCGGATGTGATTCAACAGTGAGTGCAACCCTAAAACAGGAAAGAACTAAACTCTACAAAAAAACAACTTTCCTACATAAGGGGAAAGACAACAAAAGTCTCATACCTTGCAGCATAAGGAACTGAATTTCCCTGAGGATGTGATTCAACAGTGAGAGCAACCCTCAACAAGATATGTGTTTGTCCGAAACACTATGTCCCCTTCTGCGCCTGTTTTTTTTTTTGACCTTTGACCTTGAAGGATGACCTTGACCTTTCACCACTCAAAATGTGCGGCTTCATGAGATACACATGCATGAGAAATATCAAGTTGCTATCTCCAATACTGCAAAAGTATTCATAAAATTAGCGATTTTGGCCACATATATTTGACCTCTGACCTTGAAGGATGACCATGACCTTGACCTTTCACCACTTAAAATGTGCAGCTCCATGAGATACATATGCATGCCAAATATAAAGTTGCTATCTTCAATATTGCAAAAGTTATTGCAAATGTTAAAGTTGGCGCAAACCAACCAACCAACAGACAGGGCAAAAACAATATGTCCCCCCACTATAGTGGGTGTGGGACATAAAAAGGAAAGAACTATATAAAAACAATTTTCCTACATCAGGAGAAAGCCAACTGAAGTCTCATAGTTTGCTGCATAAGGAACTGAATTCCCTTGCCGATGTGATTCATACAGCTTTCAAGGCCCAAAAATTGCCTCTGGCTGGCCGTTAATGAACTCTTTCTGGGTTATTGTAACTTATTCATGAAAAGGTTCAAATTGAATCATGTAATTTGATTGCATTGTATATTAATGAGTGTATTTTCATGATATTTTATTATTGTGATAACATAATTATATGCATTTTTATTTTGGTAATTAATAATTCTTGTATAACTTTATTGTACAACTTTATTGTAGAAAAACAGCATAGACATCCCAGAGATCTAATAAATCTTGTATTCACATGTCAGTATTGCAAACAATCCAGTCAGTACCTTTCAAGACCCCCATGTTGGGATAGAATTTAAAGCAAATCAAACCAGAAAGGCAAAATCTTTTTATGTAAGAGACAGTGATGGCGACTTTACTATGCTATATAAAAGAAAAGGTCAGTTCTGTTATAGGAAAAAGGTGTGTATGAGCCATTTGAAAAACAACCTGTAGGAAATGATATTGTCTGTCTGCAAAGATACTATGACTTACTCAAGCTTGACAGATGTTACAAAAAACAAATGTCTTGGTTATCAAACAATGGAATTGACCGCAGTCTTGCGGTTGTCGAATACTTGGGAACCTTTCCCCAACATGCCCCTCATGGTAATGCAAAATGTACGTCTGAGTACACAAGAATTCGGCAATTAGTCATTGACGACATCGATACAATCAGGGGTTTTTCTGCCTATTTTGGGAAAAGGAGTCTGACCAAATTGGGAATTTTTTATCGACAAAATTGGTCATTTTGGGAATTTTTGCTTCGATGAAACGGCTCATTTGCGGAAAAATTGTGAATTAATCATGCTTAAATAATTCAGTGGTTTAACAAATAAATTTGTTTTTATTTGGTTATTTTGTTTTCTTTATGTAAACAGATGCAATATTGGGCATGTTCAACGTTAATTCAATTACTGCAGTTTTATTTTTCAGTTACAGTTACACTCTGTGATAAGAACTGAACAGTCAAAACCTTATAGCAAATATTTTTGACCAAAACAAACACTGGTTAGTCACATAAGTTATAAGACACTTCAATCTAAAAAAAAAAAAAAAAATTATTTATTTTTATTTTTTGGAAATTGGGAAAAAAATTATAATATCGGTTTGGGATCGGGTCCGTTTGCTTTGGGGGTGCCTCCGTTGTCCGGAGGCGCAGACAGTGCTGAAAAAACCCTGACAATGATACCTAAAGACAAACCAAAGAAGGTTATTTACAACAAGTTAAAAGACAAGTACGAAGATCTTAAATGCCCCTTTGGAACGCAACCAATCCATGACGAAAAGAAATACGTATTGTCCAAAGACAGGCCTTAAATCATTACTCTAACAAGAGCACCGCTTTGCGGGTGCATGCAGACCGCTCATCTATTTTCTTTTTAAAGGTGAATGACTCCCAATTTCAATCACAAAGGAGGGTGGGGTGGAGTGAAAAGGGGTGTAGTGTGGGGGTGTGGTCATTTATTACATTATCTTCCAAAAATGCGAAACAATTTTTATTATATTTTTTCAGGGGGGGTGGGGGGGGTGGGGGGGTGGGGGGAGGGGATTCTTGGGTGTGATGGTTGGACGGTATTTCAAAAATAAAATAATAAAAATAAATATATGTGCTTTTTAACCGTTTAAAAAGAAAATTGGGGGTGGGGGGTGGGGTGGGGGGGGGTATAGTGTGAGGGTGTGGTGGTCATTTGTGAAATGATCTTTAAAGGGATCTTTTCACGCTTTGGTAAATTGACAAAATTGAAAAAAGTTGTTTCAGATTCGCAAATTTTCGTATTAGTTATGATATTTGTGAGGAAACAGTAATACTGAACATTTACCATGGTCTAATATAGCCATTATATGCATCTTTTGACGATTTTAAAACCTAAAAATTATAAAGCGTTGCAACGCGAAACGATTGAATAATTTGGAGAGTTCTGTTTTTGTCGTTAAATTTTTTGAAACTACGAAGATTGCTTATATAACGTATAAAATACGTCAAGTATGTGTACTCGGCGGAATAGCTCAGTAGGCTAAAGCGTTTTTACTTCAGGACTCTGGCAGGACTCCAGGGGTCACTGGTTCGAAACCTGCTCCGGGCAATGTTCTTTTGCTTTTTTCAATTTTATTCTTGATTTTTTACTGGAGCTTTTACGATCCAATGTTTACAATTATCAATATAAAGCATTTAATGAATAAGTTAAAAAATGCCAAAATCTGTGAAAAGGCCCCTTTAAAAAAAAAATGGGGGGGATTTGGGGGAGGGGGGGGGGGGAGGGGGGAAGGGCGTGGGGGATGGTTTGGGTGGAGTCTATTGTGGTATGTCAGGTAAGAGTTGTGTTGTCAAAGTATCAATCAAATCTAATCATAAATAAAGAAGTTATGGCATATTTGAACTTGACCTCGATATTGTCTAGATACAACTTCTGACCAAGTTTGGTGAAGATAGGATCAAAACTACTTCAATTATAGAGCAGACACCATGCTTTATCCTTGAAATGCACTAAGTGACCCTGTGACCTAGTTTTTGACCTGGCATGACCCATATTCAAACATGACCTTGATATTGTCTAGACACGACTTCTGACGAAGTTTGGTGAAGATCAGATGAAAAAAAATTGAATAAGAGAGCCGACACTGCTGTGGACGTCGCCAGCCCACCGCCCGCCAAGGGTGAAACTATAATGCGTCCTGTTTTTAAAAACGGGCGTATAATAAGATAATTCAACAAGAGATGTGTTTGTCAGAAACACAATGCCCCCATCTGCGCCGCTTTGAAGCCATATATTTGACCTTTGACCTTGAACGATGAGCTTGACCTTGACATTTCACCACCCAAAATGTGCATCTCTATATTCCACCTTACGGGCGCATAAGGTAGAAACAGTAATGGTTCTTAGTCACTGTACTCTTTCTTCTTGCAATCTGGTTATATTTCAAGTTTCAAGGAAATCCCTTCAGTACATTTCGAGTTATGCTCCAGACAAGTGTACTTTGAAATTAAATAATGGGAGATATTTAAAGAACTAAGGAAGATAGAGTTACGGTTTTTAATCATTGCACTTCTCCTACTTGCCATCCTAGGACTCCTGTTTTCAAAGTCCAGCGAGACCATTGGCCCACTTATTTTTACTTTTATCTGATTGTAGGTGCCCGGCAGTTATCGTTTTTTCGGTAAAGGAGGGATGCCGGTGTTCAACAACATATACTAGACGATATGATTGAGTGAGCACCAAAGATAGTGGTTGTGATTTTGGGGGGGAACTACATTTTGACAACAGAGAGGCCGAAAATAATAGCCTGGAACATTGTCCAGTTTGATTGTCGGACAATCAGAGATGGGGGCGTGCCTCAAGTTGTGGAAGCAGGAATTTGCAGGCGCTGGCAATTCAGAGAGGCGGCTCTCTGAATTGTTTGTTACGATGTTTGAGTAATGGTTATGTCACGGTGCCAATACCACGTGACTTTTTCAGATCTGTGTTGAGAGAATAAATCGCAACCCAGTTAACATTTTTAAGAATTCTTTTTGAAATACCTTAATTACTCTATGTTTTCGGACACTTAAAAATAATTATTTTTTTTCGTGTCCGAAAACTAAGATACGAAAAATATTCACAAAATACAGGTGTCCGGAAACAAGAGTCGACAATTGAAGTGTCCGAAAATAGCGTCAATTGTATCAACGACTTACGGTAATAGCACGCGCTTGTAAAATACCATAGTATATATTACAGTTATATATGTTTGCACTGCATTTTAAATAATTTTAAATGCTTAATTTATTTGACAGAAAGTTACTACAAGGTTGTACTTTGACCAACGAGTTCAACCATAAGTATGTGATGTACCGATACTCGCTAGTATGAACCTGTAATGTACGCAATAAAAAAAGCAAACTATGAATTCTTTGTTTGTTCATTTCCGATAGTTGTCTAACACATTCCATTGTTCGCAAAACTTGCAATAGGCAGCAACGTACTTTGAAGCTTTTACTATTTGTCACAGTTATTTTACTGAAAAGGGGTAGTACCATTGCGGTAGATAATTGAACGGTTAATTGACACTACCCTGGTAATTGTCATAACGCTCATGTTATCGGGCGAAACCATTGTTTAATACCGGTTTGAAAGCTTATTTACCCAATAACGCAAAAGTAATGGTACGTTGCCCTCAGGCATGCACCTGCGATGTTTTATTATGTTAATCTGGTTGTAAAACCCCACGATCGAAGTGTCATTAGATATCTAAAACAGGACCGAAATTTGATAAAATAGCGCTGTACAATATACTGTCCAAAAACTTAGAGACATTAATTATGGACGAAAACTTGTGTGTCCGAAAATTAAGAGTCACGAAAAATAATTATTTTTGCTAAAAATAGGGGTGTCCTAAAACGTAGAGTGTCCGAAAACATAGAGTAATAACGGTATTTCACAATTTTTAATGGGATAAAGTGGAGAGCCAACTCATTCGTAAGAGTTTTCTATAGGTATCATGATATTTTAAAACAAATTAGTATTTTTAGCAGTTAAGTACAACAGCATGTTTGAACGGATAGAAAAGTGTCGGATCAGTGTGGGGACTTCATATTACAAACGCGCGGTTGCACTTTACTAAAAAAGTACTTATTTGTTTAAAAAGATCATGATACCTATAGAAAACTCTCAAAAATGAGCAGGCTCTCCCCTTTATCCCATTAGAAATGATAAAATATTTAACAAGACATCATCAAAAATGTTAACTGGGTTGCGCTTAATTCTCCTTACACAGATCTTAAAAAGTCACGTGGTATAGGCACCGTGTATGTTATGCAAGATAATAAAATTTGAATGGTATTTGTTTTTTATTATTGTTCTCAAGAGTAAGAATACCTTAAGCCTTTACACATCCAGAATAGTTATGGTGTGAATATACACCAAATGATGGTAAACAATGGGATGCCTAAAATGATGAGAACAGTTATTGTTTAACACTGACGTTACTTACATACAGGTACAAACTAACCTGTGTTCTGTGAGGGAAATTAAATAGGGGTGCAGTGTATATTTCTAATTAGAGATTGCATTTCAGATTTTTTTAATACTGTTTAATGTACGCATATAACAAGATGTGTTTTTGTGTAATTATTAAAGGAATGAGACAAGTGTTAGTGACTTTGAAGAGTGTTAAATTTTGCAATTATGGTGCATTGTACTTGTACTGTGGTTATTGACATAGCATTTTAAGGGTCATTAGTTTGATATTGATCAAACAATGTGTATCCACAAAGAATTTCCTGCTTACACCAACTGTTTGAATATGCAAAAGGAGGATCACATTGAAAGCAAATAAAAGTAAACAAAATAAAAATGTTGATTTTAAATCATACAACAGCTTTGAAGAGAAGATCAAGAGCCATTACATGTTTGACTTTTATCGATAAAATGCCAGTTAGTAAAAACTGTTTTATTGGAAGAGTAGTCTATCGACAAAAAAAAACAATATGTGCGAAAATAAAAATGCTTTATATTGACTGATATATAGGTACACATTTTTAAACTTGAAAATAATTTTGTTATAACTACCTTAATTTGATTCAGTTAATTTTACCTGTTTCTGACTATAGTTTTTAACAATTAAACATTTTGTAATGTTTTAGGATGACTAGAATACCACGTTAATGTCAGTGCGTACTTAATCTGTCTCGTTTCAGAAAAAGGACAGTGAGGGTTGCTAAAGAAATTATTTATAAGAAAATAGTCAATAATTATTAAATTCACTATATAATTTTTATTATTATGTTTCCTCTATTTGTTGCCTATTTAATAATGCAAATGTATTGTATTGACAAAACTATTTCAATTTCTATGCATTAAATTACGTGTTCCTATATGCATTTAATGATTTATAGTTCTAGTGTCAAAAGAACTAAAATGGATGTCAATTATTAATTTAGTTTCTTATTCTACCACCAGTCAATACATCATTATTACATAATTCTTGCGTAATTGAATTATAAAGTACATGACTGTAGCATTACGTTTTCAGAAACATCATTATTTTAAAGAAATTGTATTAAAGAAAGAGTTATTTGGGTTAATTTAAGGGCAAAGTAAAGCAAATATACTCATTTATCTAAAAATAAATCATCCTTTGAAGCCCCCACTGGCATTCAAACGTAAGACCTCGATCTTTCATTCGGGATGGAAAGTATTCTTTCTTGAAATACAAGGGCATGTAAGAGGATAATAAGCAATGTTAAGCCTATCACCATATAAAAACATATTTATAAGTTACAATCGGAAAACATCCCTTAGCAGCAAATCCACACACAATATCATTGTCAATTTTATTGTCAACAAGCAAATTCGTAGAATTGATATCCCCCGCAACATATGCTTTGTTTGAGGATGGGTGCAAATCGGATGGAAGAACATACTGACAGATGGACAGACAGAGGACAATAACTCAAAACAAAGACAGAGGAAGGTTCTTCTTCCAAGGTATGGCTCCGAACACTAGAGTTACGGACGGCCAGACAGCCGGACGGACAGCCGGACAACGCCAAAACAATATCCCTCCACCTCTGGCGGGGGATATATACTCATACCAAGTTTCAATGAAAGCCCCCAAAGCACTTCCAAGATATGGCTCGGGACACAAAAGCAGGGCTTCCCCTGGCTCAAAAATTTCTTTAGCCAAATTCGCCTTGCTATTGCAAAATTCTTCTTTTTTTGGCCATTTTAAGGTTTTAATGAAGAAAAAGTTGTAGCCAAATAGAATTTTCTTTAGCCAAATAGGTCAATTTGTAGCCATTGGCTAATTTGGCGAATGGCAGAGTAAGCCCTGCAAAAGTGCCTATAGTAAAAGCATTTTTTCAAGATACAAAGGGCCATAACTCTGTTTTTAACAGATGGTATACAGTGATTTTTTTTGCCAGAAATTACAGCCGATATTCGGCTGCTTCCCAATTGCAAAAAATGACGTTTTTTCCCAAAAATTTGATTAAAATTTCCCAAAAAAGACAAAATGTTCCCAATAAAGTCAATAAGATTACAATGTAATTAAGCTTTCGAACGAGTGTCGATCGAGTTGCCGAGTCATCGTCGAACAACAACTGACTTGCGTATTTTTCGCGAATTTAGCCGAATACGATTTTACGTTGCTATCCACATCTCTCTCTATATTGCGGAGGATACCGACGATAGTCGATGTATCCCGATTGTAAACGCCTGTTTTTACACACGCCCAAGATGGCGGCAAGCAGACGAGAAATTTGCGATGAGCGGCGAAAATGATAAATAACATTCAAATTAACAATGGATATCATATGGTTATTACGGAATAATTTAATGCATTTGTCAATTAACGCAAAATATAACGTTTGAGATAAAAACAACAAATATTTATTACAAATCTTCACAGTGAATGTGCATCACGGAAATCAGTGTTGGGAAATTGGAATTAGTCTACCGTTACTCACAAAGTTAATGCATTTAACATGAGTATCGTTCGAAAATGGAAAGAGACAAACATGATATGTTTTATATGTTAGTGGATCTGTGTAAAATCAGATTCATATGCATATTCTGCTTTATTATGTTTGTCACGCTTTATGGCACGCCTGAACCACAAAAAAGAGAAAAACTAAGTTTAAGTAACTTAAACTTAGTTTTTCACTACTTAAACTCAATTTAAGTAACTTAATTCGAATTAACGCTACTAAATGCATTAAGTAGTTAAGAAGAGTTATTTTCTATTTATGTGAGAAAAATGAATTAAGCAGAGAAAAACTTAGTTTAACTCGTTAAGTGCGCCCGAACAACAAAAATTGATTTTAATTACCGTTAAGTTACTTAAATTGCATTTAACGCTGCTTAAAATTAATTTAAGTGCTTTCGCATCGTTAATTGTATTTAATTATTACTTAAGTAATAAATTTTTTACTTAAGTTGAATTATTAATTATCGTTAAGTCAAAACTCGCGTCCGAAAATAAGCATATGAAACAAGCGTTTTGATTGGTTGTCAGGTTTGTTAATAAATTCAGGCCCGAGGTCGGAAGAAAAAGATTGCCATGTGGTACGAGCAAAAAATACAGATATTATAAATTTGGATTAGAATCTTAAGTCAGCTAAAATTTGTTTTAGTCTGGAATAACATTCAAAACACCCTTTCATCATCAAATTTTGCTGACAGTCAGTAACTATGCAATAAACATCAAAAACGATCCGCCCGTCTATATATTTCCGGGTCATATCGCATTTACCTGTAGTAATAACTTGTCTTGTATACGAGTAGTCATACCAGCTTGTATGTAGAAACTGGGACTATATTATATGTCCCAGGTAGAAATTAAAGATTATATCGTGTCACCGAATCCAACTTAATTATATTCTATACATGTAAATTTTGGCTTTGATTTTAGTATTTAAATGGAAAAAAAAACAGTCTCCAGTATCTCAGTATTGGCAGTGAACTTATAAGTAAACAATCCCAAAAAGTACACATATCAGAAATTACCCAGGTGATATTTTAATTTAATTTAATAGTTTCTGATTGGCTTAGGTCTTCCGGATCATTAACTGACCAATCAAAACAATTCGACTTTACAACTTAAGTAAAATTCCTTACTAAAGTTGAATTCGTGTAACTAAAAACATATTTTAAGTAGAAAAACCTATTTTAACGCAACTTAATTGAAAATAGTACAATTGATAGAGAAAATCCTTGTTAAGTTGAATTAATTCAACTTAAGTAAGAAAATTACCATTAAGCACCGTTAATGCATTTTCGGTGTTTTAATTAGCGTTAACGCCGCGGGAACCACAAAAACTACTTAAATTCATTTTAAGCAGCGTTAATTCGAATTAAGTAACTTAAATTGAATTTAAGTAGAGAAAAACCTAGTTTAAGTAACTTAAACTTAGTTTTTCTCATTTTTGTGGTTCAGGCGTGCCATAACGCTTTACAGTTTACTGAAATAGCATTGAAGTGCAAGATGTTGAAAGGTAAAGAAATGAAATAAATTATTTTAACTCCATATAATATATCATTAACATAGCAAGACCACAAAAGCGTTTTTTGTATAAATATTTGTTAATGTTTTCACCATATGATATTTAATTTAAAAGAATACTGAATTAAATTCTTACTGTTAAAGAGGTTACTGTATGATTAAATGGTATATTTAAGAATCTATATAGATTATTGCAAGTTCAATATGAATGTGGAAGGATATTAACTTAACATTGTCTTCATTGTAAGAACACATTAAATGTGTACTTTATAATATAAAAATGCTGTCAAACATACTTTAATAATTTTAATTCTGTTCTTATAATCATATTTATAATGTTTCCCAATTTCATGGTTTATCGCGCTATTTTTCCCAATTTCATGGTTTATCGCGCTAATTTTCCCAATCCAAAAGGCACAGGCTGTAAGAAAAAAAATCAAAAAAAATCACTGGTATACAATGCCATTTGGCGTGCATCATCCTCTTATGCATATATATACTCATACCAAGTTTCAATGAAATCCGCCAAAGCCCTTCCAAGATATGGCTCCGGACACAAAAGTGCCTATAGTAAAAAGCATTTTTTCAAGATACAAAGGGTCATAACTCTGTTAACAGATGGTGTACAATGCCATTTTTATACTCATACGAAGTTTCAATGAAATCCGCCAAAGCACTTTAAAGATATGGCTCCGGACACAAAAGTGCCTGACGGACGGACGGATGGACGGACATACAACGGACAAAGACCAGTCACAAAAGCTCACCTGAGCAATCAGGTGAGCTAAAAAGGCATGAACTCTTATTAAAGCAAGTTTAGGGTTATAGTTCCTGTACATTGCACTTCTCCTCATTGATATCTATTTACCCATGATGGTATATAATGCTTTGTTTTTTTTAAGAAGATGTGTTTCATGATTATTATATCTTAATTCTATTTCAATTTAATCTGGTCAAACAAACTAAATTATGAAAAAAGAAATGAATATACTGCAAACATGTACAAATGTAATAATGAGTGAGTACGGTAAGTAAAAAAATCCCCCCAAAAGCGAAACGCTGCGAAAATTCCCCCTCATGAGGGTAGCAAGCCGCTTCCCCTGACATAGATTGAGGGCCCTGAACAATTGCATCATACAAAACTAACAAAGGACAAGCATTAACATCTATGCACTCAATCAGTTTCATGTTGAAATATTGTATAATATTTGAGAAATAGCCCTGTAATGTTACATAATACACAAACAACAAACAGCAAGAACTCTTGGAACCAGAAATGTTTCAGACACTGATGCCATCACAAAACACTTGTTTTGACACTTACAAATCAACTATAATATTCTGCAGTAGACAGAAGACAAGAATTCAGCAAAAACCAGGCCCAGTGACACTCGATTGGTCATTGTCAGCTCGGGTACTACTTACATATACCCCGGGTACTCTTAAGTATACTTACATGTACCCCGGGTACAGTAATATACTAACATGTACCTGGGAATTTTAACGCTAAATTGGTCCTTGTCAGCTTTTTTTTTTATTAATGATGTTCACATTTATATCAATTGTCTTTTAAATGGCCTCTATATTATCAAAACTCATAATAAAAAAGCATGCTGATGCTTCTGCAAAAGAGAAGTTTGTTTAAGATAAACAATATCGTTTTAAGGTAATCGGTCGTGATTTAACAACATCGGATTTGGGGCATAATAGAACTCTGGTACAGTCTAATATAAACCGGGTATTTGTAAGTATATATACCGTACCTGGGGTACATGTAAGAATACTTAAAAAGTACCCGGGGTACAAATCGAGCCCAGTGACTAGTCACTATTCCTTTCTTTAGAAGTATCTGCACATTAAGGTCATTCAACTGTGGACATTTTAGAAATATTCATCCAGTACCAGAAGTCAATGAGGACTAAAAAACATTTTGGCACTATAGTTTCTTTTGTTGGAAAAAAACAAAGAAAAAAAGGCACAAAGAACGTGAAAAAAAATAGGCCATAGTTCTCAGTCTTATAGTTTCAGCAAGAGTGTCTCTCTTTACAATTATCTATACATTTAAGTTATTAAACTTTAAAAATTTATTTGAGCAAAATCTACCAATTATTTAAAGAGGAGTTGAAAACACAATCTTTAGGCAACAATATATTAAAAATTGGAAAAACTCGCACACATGGCAAAACTTCAGTTAAAAAATTTTTTTCAAGCAATCATCTTAGAATCTATCCATTAAGGTAACACAACTTTAAAGGTTAGAACGCGATCCATTCAGTCAATTAAAGAGGAGTTAACACAGAAGTTTACAGAAGTACATACACATGTACATAATGGAAGAGCAAGCTCAATTCTTAGTGCCTCCCACAATTTTTGGGAGGCAACAAAGACTTAACAACATGGATTCTTCAAGTCAAATATATACACAGGTTGCAAACACAAGGCAATTTAGTAATTATTCCTGCAAAACAACTATGCACTCACCTTAGAAGGACATGCTGTATCGACGATGACATATTTAACCCATTTATTCCTTGAGTCTAGAAAAAAGGCCATGGCAAACAGCGTAGACCCAAATGAGATGCTGCATGATGCGGCGTCTCATCAGGGTCTGTGCTGTTTGCTTAAAGAAATATCTGTAAGAAATATTCTAAATATAGAAATAAATATTCTAGACATCACTAATTTTGGAAATAGATTGATCCAATTTTGAAGGATGGGAGAGTCCTCTAGGCAAAAATGGGTTAAATGCGGTGAGGAGATTGTTGAACTTGCTGCCTTTCAGTTGAGTGCTGAGCTTCAAAACCATGTTCTTACCTGGCTAAAAAGTTGGTAGCTAGAGCACTGAACATTGATATAAGGTTAATTCCAAACCAAGCCACAAAACTTTCAGAGGGGCTTCAAAATCCTTTGTACCGCCATATTACCCCTGGCTATGATTCAAGTATGACATATCAAGCTTGCCCAAGAAAGTTTTAGCTGGTTAACCAACAGCTATGATAGTTTACTGGAAAAGGTGGCGAGGACAGATATGCCCTTCCCCCCCCTGTAAAATACATGTAGTAGACATCCACCACTCAAAATGTTCAGCTTTATCAAAACGCCGCTTCGAAATATTATTTGTTTGACCTTTGACCTTGAAGGATGACCTTGACCTTGAAGGATGACCTTGACCTTGAACTTCCACCACTCAAAATGTGCAGCTTCATGATAACACCGCTTTGAAATTATTATTTTTTTGACCTTTGACCTTAAAGGATGACCTTGACCTTTAAGAATGACCTTGACCTTAAACTTCCACCACTCAAAATGTGCAGCTTCATGAGAACGCAGCTTTGAATTATTTATTTTTTTTAACCTTTGACCTTGAAGGATGACCTTGACCTTGAAGGATGACCTTAACCTTAAACTTCCACCACTCAAAATGTGCAGCTTTATGAGAACGCCGCTTTGAAATTAAAAAAAAAATGCTTTTTTTATGAAAGCAATATTTATAATACTTTAGGGGTAAAGTGGACCAAAACACAAAACTTTACCAAATTTTCAAGTATAAAGGGCCCATAATTCTGTCAAAATGCCAGTCGAGTTACATAACTTTGCCTGCACAGTCCCCTTACGATAGTAAGTGTTGCAAGTATGAAAGCAATAACATTTGATACTTTAGGAAAAAAGTGGACCTAAACACAAAACTTAACCAAGTTTTCAATTTTCTAAGTATAAAAAGGGCACATAATTCTGTCAAAATGCCAGTCAGAGTTACATTACTTTGCCTGCACAGTCCCCTTATGATAGTAACTGTTGCAAGTATGAAAGCAATAGCTTTGATACATAAGGAATAAAATGGACCTAAACACAAAACTTAACCAAAATTTTCAATTTTCTAAGTATAAAAAGGGCACATAATTCTGTCAAAATGCAAGACAGAGTTATATTACTTTGCCTTCCCAATCACCTCATGATAGTAAGTAAGTGTACCAAGTTTGAATGCAATAGCATTGATACTTCATGAGAAAAGTGGACCTAAACGCAAAACTTAACTGGACGCCAACGCAGACACCGACGCCAAGGTGATGACAATAGCTCATAATTGTTTTTCAAACAAGGGCTGTTTGTAAAGCATGCATGCCCCCCATATGGGCTGTCCGTTGTAGTGGCAGCCATTGTGTGAATACGTTTTTTGTCACTGCGACCTTGACCTTTGACCTAGTGACCTGAAAATCAATAGGGTCATCTGTGAGTCATGATAAATGTACCTATGAAGTGTCATGATCCTAGGCAAAAGCGTTCTTGAGTTATCATCCGGAAAACATTTAACTATTTTGGGTCGCCGTGACCTTGACCTTTGACCTGGACCTCAAAATCAATAGGGGTCATCTGCGAGTAATGATCAATCTACCCATGAAGTTTCATGATCCGAGGCATATGCGTTCCCGAGTTATCACCTGAAAACCATTTTACTATTTCGGGTCACCGTGACCTTGACCTTTGACCTAAAAATCAAAAGGGGTCATCTGCAAGTCATGATCAATCTACCCAAAAAGATTCATGATCCTAGAAATATGCGTTCTTGAGTTATCATCCGAAAACCATTTAACTATTTTGGTTCACCGTGACCTTGACCTAAGACCTAGTGACCTCAAAATCAATAGGGGTCATCTGCGAGTCATGATCAATCTACCTATGAAGTTTCATAATCCTAGGATTATGCATTCTTGAGTTATCATCCGAAAACCATTTTACTATTTCGGGTCACTGTGACCTTGACCTTTGACCTTGTGTCCTCAAAATCTATAGGGGTCATCTGCGAGTCATGATCAATTTACCTATGAAGTTTCATGATCCTAGGATTATGCATTCTTGACTTATCATCCAAAAACCATTTTACTTTTTCGGGTCACCATGACCTTGACCTTTGACCTAGTGACCTCAAAATCAATAGTGGCCATCTGCAAGTCATGATCTATCTAAAGATGAAGTTTCATGATCCTAGGCGTATGCATTCTTGAGTTATCATCCGAAAACCATTTTACTATTTTGGGTCACCGTGACCTTGACCTTTGACCTAGTGACCTCAAAGTCAAAAGGGGTCATCTGCGAGTCATGATCTATCTAACGATGAAGTTTCATGATCCTAGGCGTATGCGTTCTTGAGTTATCATCCAGAAATTATTTTACTATTTTGGGTCACTGTGACCTTGACCGTTGACCTAGTGACCTCAAAATCAATACGGGTCATTTGCATGTCATGATCAATCTACCTATGAAGTTTCATGATCCTAGGCGTATGCATACTCGAGTTATAATCCGGAAACCATTTTACTATTTCGGGTCACCGTGACCTTGACCTGTGACCTAGTGACCTCAAAATCAATAGGGGTCATCTGTGAGTCATGATCAATGTACTTATGAAGTGTCATGATCCTAGCCCCAAGGGTTCTTGAGTCATCATCCTGAAACCACCTGGTGGACGGACTGACCGACAGACCGACCGACAGACGACATGTGCAAAGCAATATACCCCCTTTTCTTCAAAGGGGGACATAAAAATAGATGAGCTAAAAAAAAAACACTCTGCATTATAGCAATTGAATGTTGGGCAAAATTGACCATGCAAGAACAATAAAGGAATATTTTAATTATCATATATAACCAATTTTTGTATGGCAAATCCAACAAATAATTTATAACTTTGATGTGGCTTAATAAACATTTATAGAAAGTTTGGTAACATATTAAAACTGGTTGATATAGTTAGAGGACACCAAATGTGCGTACAGAATTATAGGTGGACAGTGCTGAAACTTTCTTTAGAACAATATACAGATCCTGAAATTTCATTGAAAAACTGCACAAAATCAAGCTAAACAAACACTCACTTTAGAGATTGGGTTTATCCTAGTGTCTTACTTGTACATGATGGAGACAAGATGGAACTGTCGCCCTTCCAATGCTGGTCATTGTACTTTCAGAGCTGGGGGAAGCCTTTACATGTGCTTCATCATAAACAGCCTGGGGGGGGGGCGGCCTCTTCTCAAACCACAGCATCCAGTTAAACAACATCCTTAAAATAAAATAGAACAGTCATTGAAGTTAAAAAATAAAAATTGATCACAAAAGCAACAAGCTGTGTTTGTGAAACACTATGTCCCCCATATATTTGACCTTTGAACTTGAAGGATGACCTTGACCTTGAACTTCCACCACTCAAAATGTGCAGCTTTATTAGAACGCATTTTTGAATTATTTTATTTTTGATCTTTGACCTTGAAAGATGACCTTGACATTGTAGGATGACCTTGACCTTGAACTTCCACCACTAAAAATGTGCAGCTTCATAATAACGTCGCTTTGAAATATTATTTTTTTGACCTTAGACCTTGAAGGATGACCTTGACCTTAAAAAATGACCTTGACCTTGAACTTTCACCACTCAAAATGTGCAGCTTCATGAGAACGCTGCTTTGATTTTTTTTTTACCTTGAAGGATGACCTTGACCTTGAGCTTCCACCACTCAAAATGTGCAGTTTCATGAAAACGACACTTTGAATTTTTATACATTTTTTTACCTTTGACCTTGAAGGATGACCTTGACCTTGAAGGATGACCTTGACCTTGAACTTCCACCACTCAAAATCTGCACGTTCATGATAACGCCACTTTTATTTTTATTTTTTTTTACCTTTGACCTTGAAGGATGACCTTGACCTTGATGAATGACCATGACCTTGATCTTCCACCACTCAAAATGTGCAGCTTCATGAGAACACTGCTTTGAATTATTGTGTTTGACCTTTGACCTTGAATGATGACCTTGACCTTGAAGGATGACCTTGACCTTCCACCACTCAAAATGTGCAGCTTCATAAGAACGTCGCTTTGAATTTATTTATTTTTTACCTTGAAGGATGACCTTGACATTGAACTTCCACCACTCAAAATGTGCAGCTCCATGAGATACACATGTACGCCAAATATCAAGTTGCTATCTTTAAAATTAAAAAATGTGTTTGTCAAAAACACTTTGTCCCCTTCTTTGCCGCTTTGAATTATTTTTTGGTGTTTGACCTTTGACATTGAAGGATAACCTTGACCTTTCGCCACTCAAAATGTGCGACTCCATGAGATACACATGCATGCTAAATATCAAGTTGGTATCTTCAATATTGCCAAAGTATTTATAAAATGAGCGATTTTGGCCACATATACTTGACCTCTGACCTTGAAGAATGACCTTGACCTTTCACCACCCAAAATGTGCGGCTCCATGAGATACACAAGCATGCCAAATATCAAGTTGGTATCTTCAATATTGCCAAAGTTTTCATAAAATGAGCAATTTTGGCCACATATATTTGACCTCTGACCTTGAAGGATGACCTTGACCTTGACCTTTCACCACTCAAAATGTGCAGCTTCATGAGATACACATGCATACCAAATATAAAGTTGCTATCTTCAATATTGCAAAAGTATTCATAAAATGAGCGATTTTGGCCACATATACAGTACAGCCAAAGCGGAACAAAACGTATTTCGCGATCCGCGGCGGCAAGGCGAAATGAGTCGATGCCGCGTCAGTCGTTGAAGCTACGTCAGTATGCGGCAGCAAGTCTTATTTCGCTGCGAAACTTCGCATCTGTCCGCCGAGGCATGCCGCGATCCGCGACATGATGCCGAGTCGATGCGCATCATGGAATAAAAAATCTTTTTAAAATTATTAGTTACATGTAGTTAACAAATTTTGAAAGAACACTTATAATAATAATTAAAATCATAATAAATTTATTGTGCGCGGATTGTATTAGCATATACATGTAAGCATAGTTAATGTGTCTGGCCAATTATTAAGTTTGTTTCCCGCTCGTAGCGTATGTATTTTACACATAAACAAGGTCACATAATTATGTTTTCGCACATACAAGTGGTCAAGGCTCCAGCATATGGTGGATTTATAAATTAATTGCATGTTGATTCCGCTATCATATTTTAGCTGAGAAAATTAGCAGTTTGAAGCCACATCAATAATCAAGACCGTGACGACGTATTTGTAGTTTTGTTAATTATTAGCTTATTATAACTATTGTTTGAATATGCATATATAAACACGTTTTATTTTTTTTCATATTACACAGTTAATATCGCTACTAATTACCCGATTATCCCGTATATTCCAGTCTTAAAGCAAATGCTGGTAAATATTTACGATACACAAACATTCTCGATATTTCCTTAAGTATCAAATACATTTTGGCATTTGTTACTATTTATAGAGATGATGAAATGTGTCTAATCAGGGCGTTTTTTTTCTCCACTGAACACGCGATTTACGCCTGACGTGATGTTCATGTATTTATACAACACAAAATACACCCAAACTTTCCAAACGACGTTCTACATGTCTGCATATTTTTCGCGTGCTTTTTATGAAACAAAGGATATTTTAGCACTGTTTATTTGACGCTAGAATTTGCCAAAGGACGCGTTAGCATTAAAATTTGGAAGTGTGTTTCGGATTACAAATTTAATAATGATAATCGAACGAAACATAAACAGTTGCGCGTAATTAATTCAAACTACACATACATGTATGTACATGTAGGTGGATATCTTTTCACTCGATCCGCCGCGTACGTATGCGGCGGATTTACTCTGCTAAAGTACGCGAGGTTAATACAGACTCGGCGTCGTTGCGCGGATCGATGCCGGGTGCCACGGCGATACGCCGCGTGAACACACGATTCGGCCGCCGCGGACTAATAATCTGGGCGTGGCGTAGCCGCGGATTATGTTTGTGCTGCTTTGGCTGTACTGTATTTGACCTCTGACCTTGAAGGATGACCTTGACCTTGACCTTTCACCACTAAAAATGTGCAGCTCCATGAGATACACATGCATGCCAAATATCAAGTTGCTATCTTGAATATTGAAAAAGTTATTGCAAATGTTTAAGTTGAAGCAAACAGACCAACGTACAGACCAACAGACAGGGCAAAAACAATCTGTCCCCCACTATAGTGGGTGGGGGACATAAAAATCATAATAAAAATTTTAGAAATTCAGCAGACAACATTTTAGCAGACGACAAATTTCCCAGCATGCAAAGGGTTAAAGAATGATGAGATCATTACCTTCTGTACCATCACAAGCTTGTGGAAGATAGACAATATAGGTCCCCTGATGTGTCAATAAATTGCGGCAGATGTTTTCCTGTCCCTGATGAGGCAACTTCCAACCATCTCATCGTCCTGAAAATTAAATTAATTTTGTAAAATGGTCGTTAAGTTGGTATACAAAACATCAGTTAAACCTTTACCACTTATGATACACATTTTGACGCACTTGTAGTCCCTTAGAAAGTTCAATTTATTTTGGATACTGATGAGCAGCAAACAACATAAAATCTGAACAGACTGAGTTACTCACAGGCTGTTCTGGTTTTCTGCTGTTTGCATATAGCCGTTTTAACTTTGCTTAGGAGTGGGAAAGGGTTAAATATTACGTACTAGGTGATATGTTAATATATGACAACATGTTAGATGCATAACTACTCAGGTTTTTTTTTCCTTCTTTGTGACCCGCCAAAAAACGGCCCTTTCTCCGCGGCAGGAAAATTCTCCCCCAGATCTTTTTTTTTTTTAAACTTTAAATACATAAGTTAACCTGATCCAGTGTACAAAATAGAACTTATTGCAAAATGAATTATCTGTTGCCTTTAAATTGTTTTAAAAACGGTAAAATAATTTAAACTTTCCTTATTTTACCCAAAATCTGGCGTTTCGCATGATTTTTTCCCCAAAATCCGGCATTTCGCGCAATTTTTTCACCTCAAAAAAGGCCAGGCCCTTTCCCTCAAATCAGATAAAAACAAGAGCTGTCGCCATAGAATGACTTATGCCCCCTATAAACACTTGATAGAAGTTATGAGCTTTTTTCGAAACCTAAATGCAGATTTCAAAACCTAAACACGGACCCTAAGTTCAAGGACACAGGGGTCAAAATGTGTGTGCGTATGGAAAGGCCTTGTCCATATACACATGCATACCAAATATGAAGGTTATATCTCAAGGGACATCAGGGGGGGGTTTTGGCCCTATTTTATAGTCGAATTTCGGCTATGTTCCCAATCCCAAAAAGTATACCTTTTTCCTAAAATGTGGCAAAAAATTCCCAATTTCCAACAACAACAAAATAATTTTTTATTTTTTCTAGAAAGAAGTGTCTAATGCGTATTTTATCTCAATTTTAATTCAATTACATTTAACAAAGTATTATATGATTTTTTTCTTTTAATTTGAATGATTAAAAAGAGTTATATCGAATTTAATATTTCCCTAATCAGTGGACTTTTCGTGTGGAAAAAAGGCTAATGATTTTTTTTTCCCAATTTCATGAAAATGCCGATAAAATTCCCAATTCCAAAGCCATGGGCTATCTTCCCAAAAAGTGGAGAAAAAAAACTTGGACATAGAAGTAATGAGCATTTTTGGAAACCTAAATGCAGATTTTGAAACCTAAACTCGGACCCTAAGTTCAACGTCAAGGTCACAGGGGTCAAAATTTGTGTGCGTATGGAATGGCCTTGTCCATATACACATGCATACCAAATATGAAGGTAATATCTCAAGGGACATAGAAGTTATGAGTATTTTTCAAAACCTAAACACAGATTTCGAAACCTAAACACAGACCCCAAGTTCAACGTCAAGGTCACAGGGGTAAATATTTTTGTGCGTATGAAAAGGCCTTGTCCATATACCAGAGCTCCAGATAAGGATTTGTGAAATAAGTAACAGTACTGCCACTGACAGAAAGACAAGGAGTAACGCTGAAAATCAATTCGTACTTGTACTACCATATCCAAAAATACAGGTAGAACTGTACTACCCATGTTCTTGAATATTGAAGGGTGTATAACTGCCTTTACAGAAACATTTGCAGCAATTATAATATACTTAGCTTCTTAAACAGTTACTTTATTAGGTTTTCCATTCAAAATTATGATGCAAATACAACTACACATTAAAACTCATGACTAAATACTAGTTCTTCATTTAAATAATTTTTCTTGACAAGAAAACACAAGCCAACTAGTAAGCTAAGTCAATGAACACAAATGTCACTGTCTCATCTCAAAAGAATAATTGCTTTCGCAGTTAACTGTCAAAGCCACATTTTTTCATTTTTTGCAATTGGGAAGCAGCCGAATATCGGCAGTAATTTTGGGCAAAAAAAATCACCGAGTGCTTATAGTGTAGGAGGAGATAGTGGCCAGGACGGACAGACAGAAAGACAGAGGGACAGATGGACGGACGGCGGAGATAACCACAATATCCCCACGCTTTTCAAAAAGCATGGGGATAACAATGCCAAATAAAAAAATCTATTCCGAAGGGGCAACCCCACCTGCACCCTCTGTTTTTTTTAATTTATTTATTTTGTTGCCATAGAAATGTTGCCATAGCAACCACAATTTTTGATGTAGGAACAAAATGAAATGACGTGCATAATGTCCATATTGCCATCTATCCATGCAGGGCTTAACACTAACTTTTTTTTCAACTAGCCCATTCGGGCTAGTAAATGCAGAACCTACTAGCCCTGACCAATCTTTCATGACCAAAGTATTATCAAAACCTTTATATTTATCATTTAACTTGTATTTTCTTGTGTGTGGAGATGCGCAATTATGATTCAATCATTCTTATTAGCCTGCCTTACTAATGCTAATTAATTCAATATTAATCTACTTAAGACATCTATTTGTAATCTTCACGCCATTTCAGGAGACATTTCCTTGTTTTTCTTCCTGGTACTTTCTCTTACTTTCCTCCTTCAGTGATATTTTTTGCCCAAAATTACCACCGCTATTCGGCTGCTTCCCAATTGCAAAAAATGATGTTTTTTCCCAAAACTCTGACCAAAATTTCCCAAAAAAAATGACCAAATTTTCCCAATAAAGCCAATAAGATTACAATGTCATTTAGCGTTAATTTTGTAGAACTAGTGCCGATCGAGCTTGTCGAGTCTTCCCCAAATGACAACTGACTTACGAATGTTCACGAATATAGCCGAATACGATTTTACGTTGCTATCCACAATACCGTCCATAGTTGATGTATCCCGATTGTTAACGCCTGATTTTACATACGTCCAAGATGGCCACAAGCAGACGAGAAGTTTGCGATGAGCAGCGAAAATGATAAAGAACACTAAAATTAACAGCGGACATCACATGGTAATTAGGAGATAATTTAATGTGTGTGTCAATTAACGCAAAATACTATGTTTGAGATGAACAACAACAAATATTTATTAGAAATCTTCACAGTGAATGTGCGTAACGGAAATCTGTGTTGGAAAATTGGAATTAGTTTATTCACAAAGTTAAAGCATTTAAGATGGGTATCGTTCGAAAATGGAAAGAGTCAAACATGATTTGATTTATATGTTAGTGGATCTGTGTATAATCAGATTCATATGCATATTCTGCTTTTTATGTTTGTCACGCTGTATAGTTTGGTAAAATGGCATTAAACTGAGGATGTCAATTGTGCAAGATATTAAAAGGTAAAAAAATGAAATGTATTATTTTAGCTCCATTTAATACGACATTAACCCAGCAAGAACACTTAAGCATGTCTGTTAATATTTGTTAATGTTTTCACCATATCATATTTTACTTTAAAAAAACATCCTGAATTAAATTCATACTCTTAAAGAGATTACCGTAAAAATGCAGTCATAAGTCTACCCGCTCATAAGTCGGGGGGTAAAAAATGATACGAAAATCGGATATTTTGATATGTCCAAGTCATAAGTAGAGTCAGAAATTGTCCGTGCAAGAATTTCATAAACAGACGCAATTTTAAATGTACGGGAAGTTTTTATTCTATACATAGACCATGACGTCAATATAGCACTGTGCGACGTAGACATAGCGACACGTGTATTATGTACTTTGTTTTATATAATCAATACGATATATATTTAGGAAATCGAAAATAATATATAAGAATAGAGACAAGCAAATCATAATGAACCACATAAAAACAAAGACAACATAGGGAACCAGAACTTATATACATGTACATCGTAATTTACACATCAACGACATACAAAACACCAAACTCGCTTTCAGCAGCACTATTATTAATTGATTGCTCTGCAAATTCTTTCACGCGTATTTTAAACGTATTGTCCTACGCATGGCGTTGGCGTTTTCGGGGCATTTTCACAAATCAAATGTGTTAGTCAAATTATTTAAATTATTATTATAAAGTTTGCACTAAATTGTCCACGCTAGTAATAATCCACAAACTTATAATCCGATGACACACTGTGATCACTGTAAGCGAATCTTTGTACTTTTAATCTGACTATCAAAACAATTGATTAGTTCCTCGGTAAACACGTTTTTATGACAATGATTGACATAACCAATAGACCGCTAACTCCACCTTTGTTCTACATAACAGTTTCAAAGGTGGAGCTATGCATGTGCTCAAACATAATTGGACGATTACCAGTGAATAACAATTAAACTCGCGATTGATTTAACATGTCGCTTCACAAATTAAAGAAATTTTATTTTATCGGCGAGAAGGGTGATGCTTTATGGCTTCTTGGCAGGAAGCGGCTTTCCTTTGATGACGTCAAACTGTCAATTCACAACGGTTTCCAATTCTCGCTCTACTTTAAAAATGACTCGATCTTTTGTTTACACGTTCAGTTGTAAAAAAACACCTGCTTACATGAAAACTTTGGATTAAAATATGAAAATAAAAACAACGGAAATGTTGCGGCAAACTGTGGTTATATTAATTGGTAAGTATCAGTTAAAAGAGGAAATTGTGTGTGTCGTATTTCAACAAGTTTTCTATACAACAACAACAACAACTTTAACCATTTCCGCGGGGATCGATCTTAGTAGAATGTCATCATTATTTTTCATGGACAACCTCATAAGTCAAGACTGTAAATTTAATCAAATTTTTTAGGAAAAAAATCTCGACTTATGACTGCATTTTTACGGTATGTTTAATCATAATGGTACATATATATTGAAGAATCTATAGATTATTGCAAGTTTAATATCCATGTGGAAGGATATTAACTAAACGTTGTTAGAAGACATGAAAGCAACACTTTATAATATAAAAATGCTGTCAAACATGAACTTAGCAATTTTTATTCTGTTCTTATAATCATATTTACAATGTTTCCCAATTTCATGGTTTATCGCGCTATTTTTCCCAATTTCATGGTTTATCGCGCTAATTTTCCCAATCCAAATGCCACAGGCTGTAACAAAAAAAAAAAGCAAAAAAATCACTGTCCATCCCTTTTCTTATCCGAGGAACCCCCATCCCCACCCATAAAGCCAAACATAAACGACCCTTTTTACATAGATTGCCGCGGTTGCCGTCTGAAAACAAACGGTAAATGAATCTTAGGTGTCGCAAAATAACAAATAATGTGTAACGGAAGTCGTAACAATTGTACAAGGTTAACTCTCTACTAAAAGCCGGGATCGACCATTAATATTAGTTTTGCTAATTGAATTGCGTAAAAAAGATTGTCAAAACACTTCTTATCGATCATAAAAATTAAAATTATTTAAAATTGATAAATTAATAATAATTTTATATTAACTTTGTGTTAATGTCGAGTTTTATTCTTCATCAATCCTGGACAATCCTGGGCGATCCCGGCTTTTAGTTTAAAACGTATTTTTATTGAGAAAACACATCACTTCGAGGAAACCAATCAAAACCATATCTATCGGAATTCCGTTTAAAAATAGGTACTGACGTGTTTTACCAGGAAAACCGCCGGGGATTTTTTTAATTGTCAGCCTCTTTTTGATTGCAATCAGGGGGTTCCAAATCTATTTCGAGTTACGATCTGTTTGTAGTCTCCGACTTCAATCTGGGATTTAATTGTCATCCGATCATACTGTATTAAGATTTTTGCATATTTCAAAAGCTTATTTGAAACGCAGTTTATTGATATAGAACACATAATCCCGCCCAAAATACACATGATCGGTCGGGCATGTTACTGGGACATTGGCTAGTCCGGACCTAGGTTCAGGCAGTGAATGTCGTTCGGACGTGCCTTAGTGTTAAGCCCTGCCTAGTTCTGGTTACCATAACTTTAAATGTCGCTTTTAATGATTTTTGACTGGCGCGACTTTATAGTTATGGACCAACCCCATAAGGAAAGTCAACCAGAAATTCCCGAAAAGTTGACAGTTATCAAAGACCGATCCAAAACAGCTTTTAAATGCAGTTATTGGTCCAAATCAACCACTTGTTCCGAAAGATTGACATTTTCACATTTAAATGGTATATTCTTTCCCAAAATACTATCTTAAATATTTAAAATTTATCTATTTTGCTCTTACATATCGAGAAAAACAGCGATGTAGCAGACTTTCTTGAAATGCGAATCACCCGAGATTTCACGGTCATATGACGTTATTTTTATTTTTAGTAACATACCATGTGCTCAGGTGTTTTCAAATTCAGAATGACATTTTCCGGTATTTAAGATTATTCTTGCTTGTTTTGTAAACAAATTGTAGTGTAAGTTCAAACTCAACGTGGATATTATTTTAAAGTACATGATTCACACTGAAATCAGTCTTATAATCCACCAGACGTAAGTTGTTAATCACAAATAATAGATTTCAGAAAATGAAAGTAATGTTTACCATTTCAGCATAAAATATCAAGGTCGATCCGAAAGTATCCACATGAAAACTCGCCACGTGACAAAGCGACAATGGCGTCAAAATTGTGAATTTCAAACTGATGAGAGTTATTTTCATCTATTATAAGATGCATTGAAAACATTTGAACCTTATGATATTCCTCGATGCAGTAATTTATATTCATTCACCAATATATCTAGAAATGTATCCAAGAAAATGAGCATTCTTTGATTTATAGCGTGACATAAATATGTTACGACTCTGGTTGACTTTCGATACGGGGTTAGCTTCAGTCAATACTATATAAACTGTACGCTGAAGTTTCTTTAGCTAAGCCCTGCCATGTTGCAAGTTTCATGAAAAAATATTAAGAATTTTTAAAGTTATCGCAGGATCCAGAAAAGTGTGCAGGATCCACCATTTTCAGCAGTATTTCTAGTCTATTTGTTGCCATAGCAACCAGAATTCTTGATGTAGGAACAAAATGAAATGACATGCATAATCTCCATATTCAATTTATTGCCATCTGTCCATGTTTTAAGTTTCATGAAAAAAATATCAAGAACTTTCAAAGTTATCACAGGTTCCAAAAAAGTGTGACAGAGTGACGGACCGACGGACTGACGGACACACAGAGCGAAAACCATAAGTCCCCTCCGGTGACACCGGTAGGGGACAAGTTGTTGGTAAAATGGGCAGGCATTAAATTATTTCTGGCTACCATAACTTTAAATGTCGCTTTTTATGATTTTTGACTGGCGCGACTTTATAGTTATGGACCAACCCCCAGAGCTCCAGATAATTTTTTCAGCCGAGGGGTATTACACTCATGAATTTTTTAATTGATGAGTAAAAATCAAAATCCGATAATTTTAAGGAGTATTTATGTTCAAAGGACCAAAATAAATAATAAATTGTACATTTAGTGTTAACTTGCTATTACAAGCAGTTTTGTACACAATAAAGCAATAACTTTTGTTTTATTTAATCTACTGTCAATAACAGGGCGTACAATTTTTTCTGGTGTTACTAATAACAATGTCGACTTAATAGAGATCGCCCATTTATATAACTCGCCATTAATTTTTGTTTTATTTACATGACAATAAAACACAAACACGTGCAGACGCTGCAGAACATGTCACAAAAAGAAAAGCGCTTTCGGGACAGGGACTGCCGGTCAGGGCGGCACAGATCGTGACGGTCATATAAAAAACAAACAAGCAGCAAGTTTTCGCATTACATAATGATTCTAATGGATTGATTGATTGCAAACTGGATTTTAATATATCTAACAGTTTAAACATGTGCTTAGTCACGTTATCTGAATGGTAAGCGGATGGTATCCGTTAAACCTGTTTTTTATATATGTGTATTTCGGCTGCCATTTAAACAGTGCTTGAAGGGAAAAGGTTTTTTTATAGTGCCACACAATGAATGAACTGATAGCAAAACTTATATGCTTGAAGTTGGGCAATTCGGGTTTTTTTTCGAATGTGATGTCAAATGTTTTCACCATTAGCATATATCGATTCTCAACAATGCAGCGGAGAGTCCGTTGTGTCAACATCAGCCTTTATCGTGGGCCAAAATGAAATGATACCGTTCTGACTGATGAATAAATTAGGTCGGGAACCACATTCTGTACATAGATGGTGATGTCACTACATTTTTACTGGTGTGGACACAATGACAGGAACCAGTCATGATTATATGAACTTATATTCATGTATAAACGGCCAATACGCATTGAAATTGCACACGATGCGTAATCAAAATTTAGCCAGGAGTTTTTTTACTCAACAAAATTTTAAGCCATGCGTATTTCCTTTTTTTTCATGCGTATTTTACAAAAATACGCATCTTATCTGGACCTCTGCCAACCCCATTAGGAAAGTCAACCAGAAATTCCAGAAAAGTTGACAGTTAATAAATACCGGTCCAAAACAGCTTTTAAATGCAGTTATTGTCCCAAATCAACCACTTGATCGGAAAGATTGACATTTTTTACATTTAACTGATATAATCTTTTAAAAAATCAGGGTTTGTTTTGGCCCGATTTTATAGCCGAAATTCGGCTATGTTCCCAATCCCAAAATGTATACTTTTTCCAAAAATGTGGCAAAAAATTCCCAATTTCCCCCCCCCCAAAAAAAAAATATTTTTTTTTTTTTTTTAGAAAGAAGTCTTATGCGTATTTTATCTCAATTTCAATTCAATTACATCTAACAAAGTATTATATGATTATGTTTTTATAATTTGAATGATTGTAAAGAGTTATACCAAATTTAGTATTTCCCTAATCAGAGGACTTTTCATGTGGAAAAAAGGCTAATGAATTTATTTCCAAATTTCATGAAAATGTCGATAAAATTCCCAATTCCAAAGCCATGGGCTATCTTCCCAAAAAGTGGGAAAAAAAAACCTGCAAAATACTATCTTAAACATTTAAAATTTATCTATTCTGCTTTTACATAACGAGAAAAACAGCGATGTGACAGACTCACTTGAAATGCGAATCTCCCGAGATTTCACGGTCATATGACGTTATTTCTATTTTTAGTAACATACCATGTGCTCAAGTGTTATCAAATTCAGAATGACATTTCCCGGTATTTTAGATTATTCTTGCTTGTTTTGTAAACAAATTGTAGTGTAAGTTCAAACTCAACGTGGATATTATTTTAAAGTACATGATTCACACTGAAATCAGTCTTATAATCCACCAGACGTAAGTTGTTTATCACAAATAACAGATTTCAGAAAACGAAAGTAATGTTTACAATTTCAGCAAATAAGGTCAAGGTCGATCTGAAAGTATCGAAATGAAAACTCGCCACGTGACAAAGCGACAATGGCGTCAAAATTGTGAATTTCAGATGATGAGAGTTATTTTCATATATTGTAAGATGCATTTGAAACATTTGAACCTTAAAATAATCCCCGATGCAGCATTTTATATTCATTCACCAATATATGTAGAAATGTATCCAAGAAAATGAGCTTTCTTTGATTTATAGCGTGACATAAATATGTTATTACTCTGGTTGACTTTCGATACGGGGTTAGCTTCAGCGTACAAGTCTGTCAATAATTTTTACTGCAGATGACCCTCCTGTTACCAATCGAATGGAACCTTCGCTTGTTTCTGATGGTGTATCCTGTTGTAAAAGAGTGACACACGCAGCATCTGATGTTTGTGTAGTTTTTATGAATTCACTTTCATGTACACGTTCAGTTTTTAAGTCTTTAATATCATTCATTTGGATGGTACTTGATGGTGTTTCCATACTTTGGTTCGAACATTGTGAGCCTTGATCTACTTTTGGCAGGGTGGCTGGCTCGATACCTCCTGCCCCTTTAAGTTTAAAGTCTGTTGGCGGGTTGGATGGTTCGATGCCTCCTGCCTCTTCTAGTTGAAGTTCTGTGGGCCTCTTTCTTTAGGAACATTTAATTTTCCTTCTTTTCCAGCTCGTTCTTGTTCTTCTTTAAAGTGTATGCACTCGCGCTGCATGTGCCCTCGTTTGTTGCAGAAATAGCAAAAACCTCTGAATCCTTTAGGTTTGGAGCTGTTAGATGGTTCTGCTATAACCAACTTTTCCATCAAAAGGTCCAATTTCTTTTCCAATCTTGAAATCTTGTCTTCTGAACTGCTGACTGCATTCACAGAGTTAGTTTTATGGCGCGACGCCTTACCGTCAACTGCTGTACTGATGTACTGATGGTGGCGAACCAGGTCTATGGCCCCATGCATCGATTTAGGTCGATTTAAGCATGCATGTTTCCCTGCTTCTTTATCCAGACATCCCTGGCAGAATCTTGAAATAACCTCTTCCGTACAATATTGTTCTGGAAGGTCACGAAAGGCTGGCATTGCCAAGGAGAGGACTCTATCTGCCCAGTCTTCCAACGATTCGTTTTGATTCTGGGTTGCCTGTTGAAATTTGGCTTTGCTCGTTTCTGGTAACTCTTTAGCCCCAAAACGGCACTCAAGCTTGGCCATCATGTCAATGAAGGAAATGTTTGGTCCTTGCTGCCAATGAATGGAGAAGAAGTCCAATGCTTTTCCTTCTAAGCACCAGTTCAAGTAGTCCAAGCTTTCACTGGCTGACCATTTCTTGACAGTGCGATAGCTCTCAAATTTCTGTCTGAAGGATAGCCATCTGGTGGAACCATCGTACTTGAGGTTTTTGGGCAAGTCTTTTGGATTACCTCTCCTCACTGGGCTTCTTTCATTTGATGGAGATCGATCCTTTCTTCTATGTCCCGCATCGACGACTTCTTGTTTGGGACAATACGTCCCAGTATAGAATTCTTGTTTGGGACGATACGCCCCAGTATTGAATTCTTGTTTGGAATGATACACCCCAGTAATGAATTCTGGTTTGGAGCTATAAGCCCCAGTATAGAATTCTTGTTTGGGACGATACGCCCTAGCATCGACATCTTGCTTGGAATGGTATACCCCCGCATCGTCGACTTCTTGTTTGGGACAATAGGCCCCAGTATAAACTGCTCAGTCATGATTCGCCTCAGCATAGACTTCTGGTTTGGGACAATACGCCCCAGCATAGACTTCTTGTTTGGGACGATACGCCCCAGTATTGAATTCTGGTTTGGAGCTATAAGCCCCAGTATAGAATTCTTGTTTGGAAACCGCATCGACTGCTGGTTTGGGGCGATACGCCCCAGTATCTACTTCTTGATAGGGACGTCTTTTTCTATTGGTAATGAAGTCGATATCTTCATTTCTGACTTCGGACTAGAGGTTCTAAACCTTGTAGGCCCTTCAAACTGCAACCTTACTGCAGGGTTTAAAACACTGATTGCTGATTTGGATCCATCAACATCTGGTCTACCCCTCTTGATTGACGGAGTGAGTGCTGGTCTTCTCAACCCACTTGATATAACATCAGTAAGGCATGAAATCTCAAGGTCGAGTTCTTCCTGCTGGCGATCCAACTGCGTCCTCCAGGCACTCAAATCAGCATCAGTGGGACTTCTCATGGTTGTTCTTAAATACAGTTCTGCCTGCTGACGATCCAATTGTCTCATCCAGGCGCTCAACTCAGCCCCAGTCAGACTTCTCATTGTTCTTTGTGAAGCTGTTGAGGATGCCCTTTTCCTACTGTCCGTTGGGTCAAGATGTTCCATTGTGTCAAACTTAAATTCTCAATTTAGTAAGATTTAGATTTAATTCAATCAATGAAAAACTTAAACAACTGAGTCAATTATATGTACAAAAATATTTACAAAATCCCTAAATGTTTTATGAATGAATGAATTAATTCTAAATTATGAAAGATTTTTACTAAAAAGATTTGTCAGCACACAAAAAATTATTCAAAATAATTCAAAACAAACTAAAATTAAAGTTTAAACAAGGGACAAAATTGTCACAAAACCAGGTTTTCATTGTGAAAAAAAATCTGATAAAGGGAGACAACTCAAACTGAACTTTTGAAATGAACAAACAAAATTAACCCCCTTTGTAAGTTTGTTTTAAAATAAATCTATTTTTAGTCGTGGCGACCTTGACATTGGAGATATTGACGTGATTCTTTCGTGCCACACACCGTACCATGATGGTGAACAAATGTGCCAAATGATTTTAAAATCTCATAATGAATGACATAGTTATAGCCCAGACAAGCTCATTTATGGCTATTTTTTACCTTTGAACTCAAAGTGTGACCTTGACCTTGGAGATATTGACGTAATTTTTTCGCGCGACACACCGTCTAATGATGGTTAACATATGTGCCAAATGATTTTAAAATCTCACAATGAACGACAAAGTTATGGCTCGGACAAGCTTGTTCCGCCCGCCCGCCCGCCAGCCAGCCAGCCAGCCAGCCCGCCCGCATTCGCCAATCTAATAACCAGTTTTTTCCTTCGGAAAACCTGGTTAATAATTCTAAATGCATCTACAAAAAAGTGACAATAAATATATGACACAAATTGCCCACCATAGATTTGTAAGTCTTAATATTACATCAACAGCCCACCATAGATTTGAAAAATCTAATGTTGATAACAATAACCCACCATAGAGTTGTAAAGTCTCACTATGACTTTAATTGCACACCATAGAGTTGTAAGTCTTATATGGTCTCAATGGTCCACCATAAAGATGTTAAGTATCAATATCAATATGGCTTTAATTGCCCACCTTAGGTTTGCAAAGTCTTACTATGGTATCAATGACCCACCATAGATTTGTCAAGTCTTAAATGATATCGATGGCCCACCATAGAGATGTTAAGTATCAATATGTCATTTATTGCCCACCATAGGTTTGCAAAGTCTTACTATGGTATCAATGACCCACCATAGATTTGTCAAGTCTTATATGGTATCGATGGCCCACCATAGAGATGTTAAATATCAATATGGCTTTAATTGCCCACCATAGGTTTGCAAAGTCCTACGATGATATCAGTGGCCCACCATAGATTTGTAGACGCACAATGTAGGACAGACGACGTACGACGGACAAAATGCAATCACACAGGGATTTGGAAATGCACAAGGTACGACGGACAACGTACGAAATGCAATCACACAAGGATTTGAAAATATGCAAGGTACGATGGACGGCGTTAGACGGACAAAATGCAATCACACAAATATCAAAAATTCCCTGTAATGGAATTGTGCCCTTTTTATGTCAATACTGACTCTATTAAGATTCTTTCCTAATGCTTGCTCTTAAGAATATTTACTTTTAATAATCAAAGACCTATAGATAACACAGATTGGAAACTCTCCTCTTCGCGATAGCGATATGCGATAATATCTAACGGCGGACGCGGGTCACGTGACATTGATTTTGAAGATGCCGGTGTACCTGTAGATTCTTCCATGTTCCAGCTACTGTCGGCCATTTTGTTATAAAGCAATCAATTATTCTTCGTAATTAGTCGTTAATATTTGTTGTCGTAGGGTATTCTGAGCATGATCTGGTAGTTTATATTATATTGATATTGTTATTAACAATCTTAATGTGTTAATTAGTGTTTTAGCGCTCGGTTGTCAGTTTGCAGAGCAATGAATGTCTGAAAGCGCAACGTTACGAACTTCGCGTAGTGAGCAAAGTCCGTCGCCGAAAAAAGACATATTGAATAGTGCTGCAACAATACGCCAAAAACCGTATTGCAATATATTGTCAGTTCAAAAACCCGTATTGCGATTTATCGCAATATATTGCTAACTTGTTCCAAAATTATAACTTGCCAATTACCCGATAATCCCATAAATTCAAATTTTAAAGCAAATTCTGGTAAATATTTACTATAAAGTATAAATGTGCTCAAGAATAATAAGAAACACAAACATTCGCAAATTTTCTTAAGTATCAAATACATTTTTGCAATCGTTGCTATTTAAAGATGTGATGAAATAACGTCCTAACCGGGGCGTTTTTCCCACTGAACACGCGTAATTCAGCTGACGTGATGTTCCCGTTTTTATACAACACAAAATACACCCATACTTTCCATGCGACGTTCTACATGTCTGTATAATTTTCGCGCTTTTTATTGAGACAAAGGATAAAGCACTTTTTATTTGACGATATAATTTTTTATTGTCGCGTTAGCATTCAAATTTGGAAGCGTGTTTCCGAAATTCGGATTACAAATAATGCTCAAATCAGAATCGAACGAAACATTTACAGCTGTGCGCAATTAATTCAACGATAATCTGTTCAAAAGCATCGAATGAATGCTCCCATGTAACAACGCTACTCCGCATAATACACTTTTTAGAATGCTATTTTTACGTAAAAAATAATTTACACTGCTTTGTTTTGTTTACCTTATTATTATTATTTCGGATGGCTTTTCTGGATGAAATGTGAATGAATTTTTGTAAAATTTTCGTACCGGTATGATGAAAATCATATCGCAATACAATATGCGGATTGCGTATTGCGATATATACCGATATACCGGTATATTGTTGCAGCCCTAATATTGAATATTTTTTGTGTTAATAAAAATAAGTATTTATTTTCTGTGTTGATAATTCTTTAGGTTTTGGTAGTTAATTATTAATTTATCGGAATTTGAAAGAGAACACTGAATTCGTTCATTTTCGATAATTTTTGAAAAATTGAAAGGCCCGAAGCATTTTTTTTTAAACATCTTCATTAAGCATCACATATTGATAACGTAAGCTTTTTATGCTAGGTGAGATGTTAATCTATGTATGAATTATAAAAAGTAGACGAAAATGAGGTATTTTAAAGGATTTTGCCTTTGTACAATTTGTACTATTTTATACTGTTATTCCATTCAATCATTTTTCACACCTGTCGCCAAAGTGGTTTGTTTCTTTTTGACAAACTTTTCTAGTTCTCATCCCATATCGTTGAAGTAGATTTTTATGCTAGGCAAGATGTTAATCTAAGTATAGATTTAAACAAACCAGAAAAAAATAATCAATTTAAAGTATTTGGCCTTATACAATGTTGGTACAATTTTAAGCTCTTTTCTTCTGTTGTACAAGATTGCTGTCAAACGTGTTTTTGTTCTTTTTGATAAACTTTTTCATTTTTCATCCCAAATAGATTAAGTCAGATGTTTATGCTTGGTGATATGTTAATCTAGGTATGAATAAACTAAACTGGAGGAAAATGTTCATTTTAAAGGATTTTGGCCTTGTACAAAGATGGTACAATTTTAAGCTCTTTTACCCTATTATACACACGTCGTCAAAGGTGCTTTGGTTCATTGTGAAAAACTTCGTCATTATTCACCTCAAATCGAAGAAATAAGATTTTTATTCTGGGTAATGTGTTTATCTTGGTATGAATAAAAAACAAGATGAAAGTACAATGTATGGGTTTAAATTCTCATTTAATATCTTTTATTAGTGTTACCAGTTTTCCTGTCAATGTTACACACGCAAGTTAATATACAAACATATTTTAACAGATAGCTGTGAGATTACTATTAAAACACAAACAAAAGCTGTGAGATGACTATAATTCGCCGGCCGCGGCCACTGATCACACAATTAAAATCAATCAACAACGCAAACTGATAATTGAAGTTAGGATCCCTTCTTTTAATTAATTCTCAAGAATAAAGAAACAAACACACAAAGCATCTTCTTCAGTTCGCTAATTGATCCGACGATTAACACGCGCGTGAAATGTTGTTGCTTTTTTCTTTTCGCGAAATCCTAGCCCACGATACTGAAAGCTTAATTTAATTACCAAAAGAAAACAAGATGCGTTTGTGAAACACAATGTCCCCCTATATGACGTTTGACCTTGGAGGATGACCTTCACCTTGTGAAGGATGACCTTGACCTTGACCTTTTACCACTCAAAATGTGCAGCTCCATGAGATACACATGCATGCCAAATATCAAGTTGCTATCTTCAAAATTGCAAAAGTATTCATAAAATAAGCGATTTGGGCCACATATATTTGACCTCTGACCTTGAAGGATGACCTTGACCTTGACCTTTCACCACTCAAAATGTGCAGCTCCATGAGATACACATGCATGCCAAATATCAAGTTGCTATCTTCAATATTGCAAAAGTATTCATAAAATGAGCGATTTTGGCCACATATATTTGACCTCTGACCTTGAAGGATGAGCTTGACCTTGACCTTTCACCACTCAAAATGTGCAGCTTCATGAGATACACATGCATGCCAAATATGAAGTTGCTATCTTCAATATAGCAAAAGTTATTGCAAAATGTTAAAGTTGGGCCAAACAGACCAACAGACAGACAGGGCAAAAACAATATGTCCCCCACTACTATAGTGGGAGACATAAAAAACTGGATTACAAACAAAACTTTAATAACCTATAACTCATGAATAAGATCTAAATAAAAAGAGAATTAAACAATTGAAAAAATCTACACAATCAATATTGAAATAAGTCTAACTGAAACCGTTTTTGGATCGAACGATCATAGCATTTATTATACTGTAATGTTGTTTTAATCAGAGACCTAGATCTATGTGTCCACATATATCTATCCGTTTTGAAATAATAATATTTTATAAGGTTTAAACTGTTTGAAATACCAAATTATACAAGAATATTTTATCAGCAAAAGCCTTTCAAATAAACTATTCAACAGCATTCTCGCCGCGATTTGGAAGTTCTTAGCACTATTTCTTCAACGATCGCGGCATTATAAATTCTTATTATAGGTAAATAAAATCAAGATTTTATACTTAAAAAAAACTTACATGGGTATAAATTACCCATGTTTCTATGAAACTTTATTTTATAAAAATGGGATCATTATTGACCAAGTTTTAGCCGCCTTTCATAGCGCCGTAACATTTTCGCATAACTTTGCTCGATAATCGTAGCCGTTGCTACTGACGCGTCGCTATCTTATCGCAATCGTGATACACCGGCAATCTCCGGACTACTCCGATTGGTTCATGGAATAAATCGTCTGCTGATCCTCAGTGTACTTATCGGTTTCTCGACCACGTGACCCCGCCGAGAGATAGCCCGATAAGACGCAAAGTTTCCAATCTGTGTTATCTATAGGTCTTTGTAATAATCTAACCCAAAATTTGGCTTTAGTGTCCCTTATGATTCTACTATCATATTACCTATCAGATTTCATATGTTCAATTATACATTCAAAATGCCAACCCAATTGGACAGTTAAATAAAACTTCTTTTACCGGTACCAACTCTAATGCGTAGGAAAAACCGCGAATGGCTAACAAGTACAAAAAATTACACCCTTTTAATAATTTTCATCCAGGAAATGATACCAAACCTTTTTACGTCCTTTACACCATTGAATGGCTACCAGAAATTACCTCCCTTAACTCCCAAATGACCTTAATGCACAATCAACATGCCAGGATTCGACATAAACTTTTTTTACAACCAGACCATCGGACCAGCTCCTCTTAAAATGTACTAGCCCGAATCTGATGTCTTCTAGACCATTAATGACATAGCAAATAAACAGAATTGTGTCGTGTAACTGTTTAATCAGGTTTCATCAGAAAATTAATAGTGAACACAAGAAAGTTATTTGATGTCCAGAGTAAAAAATAATATAAAACTATTTAACAACATAAATTGTTTGTTATAATTTCACTGTTTATCACCAGTTAAACAAATGATGTCTGTACAGCAGGTGACATTTATTGAACGTTATCAAATTCTAGCCTCCTTGACCGCTGTGCTCCATGCTACCACAGCTCCAAGGCCCTCTTCCATCATAATCTGTGTATGTTTTACCGTCTGATTCTTCTTTATTAACTTATTTGTCGGACGAAAATCCAACCTTGAACAAAGATATTCTTTAAATTACATTCTCTCGTCTGCTACGCGGTCGCCAAAATGTTTACATCGACGATAGCGATTTTCGATAGAAGTCGTAAAAACATGATGTAAAGTTCTATGACACTGTAGAAAATCATTTACTCTTTCAGTGCTGGAACGGAATTTTGAAGGTCTTCGCAAACAGTTTGGATCCAGATGAGACGCCACAGAACGTGGCGTCTCATCTGGATCCAAACTGTTTGCTATTCTGATAGTATTCTTTGAAAAAAATTGAAGAAAATGCTAATTTTAAAAATTCAGCAGACAACATTTTTGCAGACTACAAATATCCCAGCATGCAAAGGGTTAATATTCATGACAACCAATGGAAACAAGCTATTTCTGCGGGAAGCTCTCCTTCGCGTCTATAAATAGCGATGAATCATGTGAATGCTCCGCGTTTATTTATATTCGCTAGTTTTGTTCTGATGTAAATAATGGATACAATAGTTATTTTACACATCAAGAGAAAAAGGTTTTCAGTCAGTTATAGTTTTATGAATCAGTATAGATTTTGTATGTACGACCAGTCGGACAAGCTAGCCCACAGTTTTACTAGCCCTACCACCGATCTTACTAGACAATGTCTGTCGGACGTGCCTTAGTGTCGAACCCTGCATGCCCGTTCTTTCATCTGATAATCATGAAAGCCCAAATCTTGCTTAGCATTAACAACAATTTACTCTAAGTAAACAAAGATGTTACATAAAGCTGCACAATAATTTGCAAAATAACACATCTTTCCCCTTACCTTAAAAAATGAAGACTGTGCCATGAACTGTCTAGTGCAGTGAAGCCCCAATCTTGACAGCCAACTGGTTGAAGAAAGGTACAGGACAGAAGTAGCCCCGAAGTATTCTTCAAAACGATGACCTCATGTGCTTCGTGGTTTTTCTTTATGACTTTCACGTCAATATAACGAGTGTCAAATTTTCCTAAATTTGCCTGGTGCAGAAAAGTCCCAATTGCAAATTCACTAGATTAACGTTTTCCCTCGTCGCAAATAATGTGAAATTATATGATTCTACTATTAAAACCGAGACGTTCTTCTTTTATTTACAAGATGTACAAGATGCTTCGTGTCGGTCCTTCGAATGCACGAGTTCCACCTGCATCGTCTGATGTCACCACCGGTACGCACTAAAACCCGCACCACTGGTCTAATCTACGCCCCGTCTTCTCTCGACTCGGTACGGGGGCAAAGTCACAACAATACTATGTAAACTGTACGCTGAAGTTTCTTATAAATCCTTGCACTCAATTATTAATCATTTGTGAATACTTTGAAATTGTCCTTTGCAAATTAATACCACACAATTTTATCTTGATAAAAATACAGCTTACATTCGAATATATTTTTCCTTCATTTTGTGGTGGTCGCCTGCACGTGGCGTGCACATTTCGATAACACTTCCGGTTATGTCGACACTTCCGGTACGTCTAGACCCGTCTTGGCCCGCCCGGTTTTGTCTAATTTCTAAACGCCGTTTCACAACAAAACCACAAGCCCCAATCGTTATACTTTCTAAGAAACACATTTTTAAAAATTCTTAAAGTCTAACCATGCAAATTATCAATTTCACCACATTTCACAAGCACCGGGCTGTGGGTTTTTTTTAAAGGGATCTTTTCACGCTTTGGTAAATTTACAAAATTGAAAAAAGTTGTTTCAGATTCGCAAATTTTCGTTTTAGTTATGATATTTGTGAGGAAACAGTAATACTGAACATTTACCATGGTCTAATATAGCCATTATATGCATCTTTTGACGATTTTAAAACCTAAAAATTATAAAGCGTTGCAACGCGAAACGATTGAATAATTTGGAGAGTTCTGTTTTTGTCGTTAAATTTTGTGAAACTACGAAGATTTCTTATATAAGGTATAAAATACGACAAGTTATTTACTCGGCGGAATAGCTCAGTAGGCTAAAGCGTTTTTACTTCAGGACACTGGCAGGACACCAGGGGTCACTGGTTCGAAACCTGCTCCGGGAAATGTTCTTTTCCTTTTTTTAATTTTATTCTTGATTTTTTACTGGAGCTTTTACGATCCAATGTTTACATTTATCAATATAAAGCATTTAATGAATAAGTTAAAAAATGCCAAAATCTGTGAAAAGGCCCCTTTAAGCGAGAAGGCTGTTTAATAAAACTTATTTTCAGTATTCAGAATATTAATATAACAGGCCATGCACTTCCAAAAATTACACCATCGATCTTTAAACAAAAACCCTGAATTCTATAATATATGTAAATTATAAAATTACATGAGCCATACGATTCCATAATTCAACACGCAATGAACTGTCCTAGTCGCCCGTTTGAAAACGGACTGACATAAAACGGGGGGGGGGGGGGGTTAATACTACTTATCCTCTATATAATTTTAATAAACATCGTCAATTTAATATACGATGTAGATATTAAGAAAAAGAGATACAGCTAGCTCATTAAGAATTAATATATGCATGAATATGTATTTAAAAGTATTGATGGCCGAAAGTGTCGACTGGAGAACCAAACTGACCACCCCGTGACGTCACTACGTTATTGTCAGAAAAGACCGGTGTGTACACAATGAGAAAAGGGTGGAGCCAATAAAACAGGTGTGTTATGTACAGTCAGTCAATGCATTTGAATATATCCCATGAAAATCATGGTCATGCCTCTAGAGTTCTAGCTAATTAGTCTTTTGAACACAACGCGATGGATTATACTTATAAGCACAGGTGGTTAGCGTGTGGCTATATATATATTTGATAGTGAAATATTTTTTTTCAGAAAAGTTAATTTTTCGTTATAATATGATTATTTATCATTCAAAATGATGTTTTCACTAATTAATATCATAGCCACACGCTAACCACCTGTGCTTATAAGTAGTGATATTAATCTTAAATAAAATGGCATTATCTAAATATATTTCCTTTTATTAACATTGGCCCGGCACACATGACTCCGTCCTTACTTCGACAAAAACAGTAAGTTTTAGGAAAACGCCGGTAGTCTAAGAAGAAACTCAAGGAAAGCCAAATGCTGCCAAACATCTTGGTTTATACCCGCGTCACGCCGGGTTTTTGCGTTCTTACGGCTGCGTTCTTGGGCGACACATGACGCGGTTGGAACGCATAGGACGGCGTCCGAACGCCAACGATGCCTATGTCGGCGACCTTATGGCGACTGCTTTTGGCATGATCAACGAAACATAAATTAGTGATACCATCATCTGCACGCATTTGGTAACGTTTTTGAACATAAATAATTGTTTACAGCGTGTTTTTGTTTCGACCTCAATGTCCTAAGCACATATTATCTGAATGAAAATCACTAATATTCACATACATCGATGTGCGTATGCAGCACGAGATCACGATACCACATTGACAAGAATTGACAGTTTTCTCGGCACATAATTTTACCTATTTATCACTTGGTTTCACATAACATCGCGGTTTATGTTTATTTATTGAGCCGTTTTGAGAAATAATTGAGTTTTAAACGTTGTGCCGCACATCCATTGAAAAAATAATGTTATGCGAAGGAAGAGCAAGAAGATCAGGATTGAGCGGGGCATCGAACCTGCGACCACTAGGCTCTGTCGCCGATAAGCACTAGACCAGAAAGGATTCGTTCAAGTAAATTAGCCGTTGCCCTCCTTCACTTTTGGCTTCTTATTTCTGAATATTTATCAAGGCAGTATGGTAATGTAATATAATACAAAAGAGACGACGGGTTCTTATGCGCACTAGACTTCTCGACATAACCGCAGGTTTTAAATTGCTGCATTCCTTGCATTTTTTTCTTTTTTTTTCATTTTAATTGCTCACTTGTTTTTAATTTGCACCCTATTCACACTATCTCTGATTCCTTTTATCGCATGAAGTTCTGGTGGCCTCGCATCGCGTTTTCGTTTTCACGATACGAAGTTGCGATATTACGATACGAAAGTGCGATAATCGAAGCGCGATCGTGAAAAAAGATTCCGATTGCGACTTTGCCTTTTCGCATCGGGATCTCATGTCCTCGCATGGTGATTTCTCACTTTCGACCTTTGAATAACAAGGGTGGAAACACGATGGCAATGCGCGAGCCCAAGCACTACTACCTTATTAACTCTTTCAGTGCTGGAACCGAAATTTGAAGGCCTTTGCAAACAGTTTGGATCCAGATAGACGCCACAGAACGTGGCGTCTCATCAGGATCCAAACTGTTTGCTATTCTGATAGTATTCTTTGGAAAAAAAACGAAGAAAATGCTAATTTTAGAAATTCAGCAGACAACATTTTATCAGACGACACATTTCCCAGCATGCAAAGGGTTACCTCGCCCCACTCACGAATGGTTTGACGCATTTTGCATTGTAGCCGCAGTTTCCAGCAAATTCCTTTTTACTTCAAGATATTCATTCGACGTGGTCTTCTATCGTTGGGGTGGGTGGGGTGAGAGCCGCAGTCCCCCATGGAAACGCCACCTGTCCGATATATAGTGACCACCAACCAAGCTCACATGCGCAGGAATTGGGGATTGGGCATCTTTTGAAATTATGTTATGCACAAGGAACTTATTATTTCAAACATAACCGCAAATAATATTGTTTTCAAAATGAAATACCGTCTTCCAAGCAATAAGTAATACATGCTATTAATGTCAATATCAATCACCCTCAATATAATATCGGTTAGGAAATAATAAGCTTCATTACTAGAGTTTCACATTGTATTAGTTAAAACTAATTTCTAATTAGAATGCCGTTTCTTTTTTCAATATCAATACAAGGGAGTATATTTATTATTGCTGCTACTTCATGTCTTGCAGAGTAGTCTCCCTTCAATGAGCAGCTTTATGCTATTTGTGACGTATATGTTTCACGATCAGGAATTGAACCTGGGTCGCGTAGAAATGGAGCAAACACTCAGTGAAATAGCCATATAGCTTGTTTCATACTCGACAGAAGGTTATAACAAATGGTTTCGACATTGCACAGCATCTCAAATATGCAAACAATAATGCTTTGATGATGACTGGTATATGAATGGTATATGACTGGTATATTACAAAAAAAAACGCAAGCAATTGAAGAATTGGAAACAGGCCGTTGACATTCCTGTATGGTCATACTTTTAACTCGAGGATAAATGCACATTAAATCCGTTCAAATCAACAGTGGTAAACATAATGAAAATAGGAAATTAAACCAGGTCAAACCTTAAAAACCTTTTGTTTATTTTTGAATTGAAAAGAGGATCACAATGTAATATGTGATGTACGAAATCGAAATATTTTGCTTTTTACGCCGTCACAATTATTTATAAGCGTTACGCCTGTTGGTAACGTAACTTTATATCAGCATTGTCAGCGTTCAGCAACCTTTCGAATTGGTTAGTGTTTTTTTTAACATAGTGTTCGAACATTATTATACATGTATTTGACAATCGCTGTTAATAAACACAGGTTTAACCCTTTGCATGGTGTGGGAAATTTGTCGTCCGCTAAAATGTCGTCTGCTGATTTTCTAAAATTAGCATTTTCTTCGATTTTTTTTTCAGAGAATACTATCAAAATAGCATACAGTTTGGATCCTGATGAGACGCCACGTTTTGTGGCGTCTCATCTGGATCCAAACTTTTTGCAAAGGCCTTCAAAATTCGGTTCCAGTACTGAAAGAGTTAAGACACCAATCAAGTCAATCAAAAATACACGACTTATAATGACTAAGGGTAGCGTAGACTTAACGTTTTCGGAATATGTTTAATGAAGTGATTTCGGGATTTTGTATGTTCAAGTCTAAGAAATTCAGTTTACCTTTTCTCAACAGCTTTTATTTACTGGTAAACAAAAGGAAACGGTAGACTCGAGACGCATTGTTAGCAGAGTCAGATACACTAGTCTAGATAGTTATATCCTAACACCATTTTCGTGCAGATACATTTTATGTCGATTTATATAACCCCGAAGTAATTCAACAGCAAAATATTATATGTGGCAACCGAATTTTGCCGGATTGATCTTTTACCGAGGGTTCTTAAAATGCTAAGCGGAATACCAGGAGAGCAGGTGTCCCATGACCTGTACACGGAACCCCGTCGTCAGCGGTACCGAGAGGTTCTTCAGGTTCCAGATCCGGGAGAACAGGATCGGTTAGAGATATCAGCAACACATTTCTTTAACTATGAATGAGTAGCTCATGTATTGAATAATCATTAGATTCTTTTTTAATTCAATATAACACATACAATATATACATGTATATGGTCATAAAACAAGGTGAGCAGCAATACTGTTCAAAACATGTTATACAAAATATGCTAATATATATTTGTTGACCTTGTGGTTTTCTTTTGGTTAAAAAAAAGTTTAAAATGTATTTATTTCTTTGGTTGTTTGTGAGGTGTTAAAAAAAAAGAAAAACAATGGAATGGTTATGAATAAGGATGGAATGCATAAAGTGGGTAGAAAGCATACTGGACTTGTTTATGCAAGTTTAATGTGTTACCATTTTTGTTCAAATATATGAAGTGTATCATTGTTTAGGGCTTTTTCTTTTTAAATCATTAGATTCTACCGGGATACTAATACATGTATAATTATTGTTCATGCACTTTTTATCGGAGTCTATCGACAGCTAATACGGTATTATATTTTCTTTATTATTTATTTTTCTATTATATCCTCTATATTGGAACAGACTCGAGACTGTTTCAATCGATCTCAAACATTTAATGTAATTAAGCGTAAATAAATAGATTGCAACGGTTTGAAACGTGTTTCTTAATGCTGAAACAAAAATGAGTCATTTATACAACGTTAATTGAATTATTCCAGGAATACAAAGATTTGTCGGTTACAATATAAACACGTGGTTTCAAATGTTAAATTGAAAAGAAAAGGATGCAGGGACGTTGGAAAATTTGAATTTCAAAATTGAAGCGAAATGAAATCAAGTGAGTCTTCAAGCTAACAAAATGATACCACAAAATAAAGAAAAGACCATTTGCGCATTTTTTTAAAAGAAAAAGATAAACACTTGTTGATAATTAAAAAAGTAAAAATTCGCATCACAAACCAGTCTCATCTTTAATTCATTACTGTTTAGTAATTTTCAGCGAACAGACAGACATGATTTATTGACGTACACTTTTCACGCCTGGTAAATCAACCTATGAATCCCCAATAGGGCTACGCTTAAAATGATACGTGGTACTTCAGGAGATACATAAATTCACAGGAAAACTGTCAAAATGGAGCCCAGAGAGGTGAGTCGTTTTAATTGTTCACATATATGCTCTACTTCTACTTAGAGACCTTTTCTCCCAAAAAGCTTAATGCTTATCGACCGCACACACATCATACCTGCTAAGTTTGAACTTAATATAGATTATTCTTAAGAATCCGTCCTGAAATCGCTTTCCTGGTGCTTGGTGACACCGCCATTATTACTGCTCGATGTTTTGTTGGGTTAATTGCGTGTAAATTTACTTACCATGGATTTTGGTTCTTTGAAATAATTAAATATGTGATTATACTAAAACACAAAAATCAAAGTTTGCATCAAAACATATATTGGTCGTATGATGTTTTACACGACGGAACCCAAACTTAAATAATTAAGAGAAGCGGGTTCGTTCAAAATAGAAATCGAAGGCATCCTATTGTACAAAATCGTCCAACCATGCTATATCGGTCTTATAACGTCACAACGAAAATCCAGTCGGGTAAAATTACAATACTTATATCATCTAATAGGAGTTACATATTTCTACAAAAAGGTCAGTTTTTTAAATGACGTTAATACATAAGTACTAGCGGGTCTAAAAAAAATTAAACGGTATACCTTTCTTTTTTCAATCTTGTGCACCGTCCATCTGCACGAGAAATTTAACCGCCAAATACACATCTCATTATACTAATTCAAATAGTTGATACCGTTTAGAAATATACCATGTTGCTATTCCGGAGCGAAATTGCACTGAACCAAAACGAACCGTACACGTATATCTAACATTTAACAGGCGATCGTTTCTTTATCACTTTAAAGCGCCAGAAAGTTTCTGATAATGGATAACATGCTGTCTGTGTTATGGAAAAAGCAAAAACGTTGAAATGATTGCCCAGTTATGCCTCAGTCACAAAAAGTCCGGTCGCCGGCCGATGTGTCCGATCTCCAGGCATCGGGGTGACTACACAAGTCGGGGCCGTTCGCCGTCCGATGAGTGACAAAGTTTAATACCTCAATCACAAAAAGAGACCATACACCGTTCGATCAGTGGACGACTTATTGTTCCACTCGTCGGGCTGGCGCCATGTCGATGATCGAAAGGACACCGGGTAATTTTGTAGCCACGGGCGGCGTCCGGATTAATTGTTAATCTCACAGACAATTTCACGCGACGTCGGGCCCGGACAGGAATCAAGTTGAGATCGAAAAAAAATCGGAAGATCAACGCACGGTTTTCGCCCGGCGTGCGCCCGACATCAGTTTCATTGTACGTGTATCAATACGAGCGCCGTCTGTCGGTCATCGTGCGGAGGCCCTTCGGCAATCAGGCGGTCGCCGGCCGATGTATATGCCACTGGGATATACCTTGACTTATGCCGGTACACGTTTAATGAATCCGATGTCGGGCGATAACCGTGTGTTGATCGTCCGATCTTTTTCGATCTTAACTAGATTCCTTCCCGAGCCCGACGTCGGGTAAAATTTTAAGTAACACTTTAAATTAGTCCAGACGCCGCCCGTAACATAATGATCCGGTGACGTGCGATCATCGGCCGGGCGCCAGCCCGATGAGCGGAAAAAATACGTCGTCCACTGATCGGACGATGATCGGTCTGCATTTTTGACATAGGCATTACTTAATGTAATAAGAACCGTAAGGTTAAGCAGAATGACACGCCCCTCAGCCGACGACATTGACGACGACGAGGAAAGTAGCATGTTGCTGAACGACAATGCCGTTGAAATAACAAATATCGGAGTAATCTTTCTTAGCCCCCCACCCCCTCCTCTTTGCATGGGCTCCAACTCTTTTGGAAAAATGCAAACAAACCTAGATGATCGACCAGATGCCAATGTTGGTGTTTATGCAGCAAGTTGTATATTTTGAAAGCAATGACATTTGCTATTTATTAAGATTGAAATTTACTCGTCACACAGAAAAATACATCGGTTTGCTTTTCCACCATGTCACAACTTATACAATTCATCACGCTTGCAAATGGGTTTGGAATGTATGTTTATGTATTTTTTATCACATAATATTTACTGAATCGTACTTCAAGGCCCGATTGTGTTAAATTAGACGAATTAAGGTGAATAAGCACATAAAACCAACTCGCCATCGTTTGTTTTTAATCTTCCGGTCCTTAGCGCAACCAAATATATTTGTCTCGTCCGTTTATGTATTTCAAAAGAGGTGGCCCCAATTGGTGGGTTGGCGTCTTCTCAGGATTTGGTTAAGGACAAAATAAACATATGCATAGCGACATTCGAAGTTAAGCATGCCGAAGTCATATGTACATATTCATATTAAAATTGAACAGAAATTCTTTCTTACTTGATGCTAAACCTATCTTTTATTATAATTATTTATCGAAATATAAAAAAAGAGAGATGAAATCCTAGCATTGCAACTTCGAAAGCGCAGTGTGTGATTTTTTAAATACGCGGTTTGTTGAACGTGATGTACTTTTCTCAAAAGCTCATATTGGTCATCATATTATTAAACTATTAAAAATAAAACTCGATAACCTTGTAATTTTTATTGGCATTACCAAACATTATGTATAGTGAATAGCAGCGGTAAATTATATAAAATAAAATTATGGTGGAAAAGATGACATATTGAAAATTATTCTTAGATTTTTTAAACAAAATTAATATTGTTTTTAAGGCAAAAATGCCAAGAAAACAATCGCAACATAACACCAAATGTGCATCGTTATAGATCATTTAAAAACATACATGTTCTTCTACGAAAACATTTGCTTGGAGTACAAATCATGCTCCTAATCGATTGAAATGCGTTCAAACCAGTCATATAACGACAATAAAATTGTCTGGTACTATTTTTACTTAGACTGTATAAGTAGAAAAGACACTTCGAACCGAAATATCCAAGATATATTAACAAATCCTGCTACCATTGTGTTGCGTTGTCATTCCACCATGTCCAATAAATGACGCTATATTTTGTAACGCTTATCATATTGCTCTTTATCTCCTACACGCGCTCGTGCATGTTATATTAAATTGGCTCAATGAAACGTTTGCGTCAGTGATGATGCGAGAGATCTCTTTTTATGTCCCCCACCACTATAGTGGGGGACATATTGTTTTTGCCCTGTCTGTTGGTTGGTTTGTTGGTTGGTTGGTTTGTGTGTTTGTTTGTGTAAACTTTAACATTTGCAACAACTTTTGCAATATTGAAGATAGCAACTTCATATTTGACATGCATGTGTATCTCATAGAGCTGCACATTTTGAGTGGTGTAACGTCAAGGTCAAGGTCATCCTTCAAGGTCAAAGGTCAACTATATGGGTCAAACTCGCTAATTTAATTTACACTTTTTCAATATTGAAGACAGCAACTTGATATGTGGTATGCATGTGTATCTCATGGAGCTGCACATTGTGAGTGGTGAAAGATTAAGGTCAAGGTCATCCTTCAAGGTCAAAGGTCAAATATATAGGGACATAGTGTTTTACAAACACATCGATTGTTGTTTATATTCTTATTACTATAATTACAATTATTGTGCACAATTTATCATGAGACAGAAATCCATCGCACAAATTATAGCGCTCTGCAAATACATATTAGCTAACTGAAAAGGAATTTAAACACCTTGAGATAGTGACACTTAGAAACAGGTTGTTTCTAATTAAAAATATAACATCCGCATTGCAGTGCCAAGAGTGGCATTGTAAAACCTTATACGGCTTTAATATATTTTTCTCCGCAATGTTACTATAATGAGACAGATTCAGATTGTCTACGCGTACTGATATGCATATTGGAAAATATCTATTTTGACATAAGTGCAGTTATCTAATGACAGAACAATTTAAATGAATTTGTCAATTTTAAAACAAGAAATTTAATCGCGGATAGTATTGCACAAATGCATCCAATGACGCTGATCATAAGATTTATTGAATCATAACAATCTATTATGTCAAATTCGTATATGCAAAATATACAATCATACATATTTGGATCCCCCTGATTAACGCACAATATGACTTTTAGTGGCTTTGAAACAATAGCCAATGTACCGTTCCAAATTGTAGCAATTAAAAGGTAATTTAAATTATAACAAATTGTACATAATTTCATTAAGATTCAGAGTAATCAAAAATATACAGACGCCAAAAATGATTTTTTAAAAAAGGAATCATTCAAATTATTCAGTTGTTAAAAATTGAATTAAACCAATAAAAAAGCTATGTACATTCATGTGTATTTCCTGAATCAACATTTTTAAATTACTGCTCGTGACCTTGACTTTACTGCACTATTGTCTTTGCAGAATCAACAACGTTTGACATGTGTATAAATCGGCAGAAACATCAACAGTGAAGACCAGCATTATCAAGAGAGGTGGGAACTTAAAATGCATGTGTTAGTTAACGTTTAGAACGCTTTATCTGTGAAATTAACTCTTCGTAATAATCGTCATTGACATTTGTTTTTGCAAATATGTGACATTTGCCTACAGGACGTTGTTTAACGTTTTGTTCATTTACCTTCTAATAACATTACAAATTGTAAGCATCAGCATTTGAGAAGATGTTTACAGTATTTACAATACAAAATAAGTAATTAGCTGAGCGTTTTATTATTGGCTTGTTGACATCGCTGAAAAGCACTCGTGTATTTTTTGCGCAAAAGAACACACTTTTCAGTTTCCTTAAATAACCCTTGGAATGACCATAATTATATATTAATACGGGTTGAATTTTTATGTATGTTGTCGGTTTAATAACGGTTTGACGTACGGATGCTTGTAATTATATCATAATAACCAACAGGTTATTCCATTATTTCTCACTCACACATATTGTCAAACGTTTTGACACAACAGTTAACAGTATATCTGTCTATATTGCAAGTATAACCAAACGCAAAAATCTGCACAGCTGACGCAATATTGGCCGTTTCATAATGTTAAGTTTTTAAAGTATTATATTTCTTTTTCTTTTTTTTTCACCGTGTGGGTAACTGTTATATCGTGGAAAAGTCCAGAAACTGTATTTTCACGTTAAGTTGGAATATTTCTCGACCTACTCTTTGTAGCATAATTGAAGTAAACTTCAAACTTCACACATCCACATACCATGCAAGATTACTCTTGTGTGTATACACTTTTTATGTTTTTAATAATTTATGTCTGTTAATAAATTCCTCTTTAAGGAAACATGCACTGCTATATGCAATTGTTGTATGAGTTGAATGGTAAGCTCGCTGTTGAATTAAACCATTCTTTTTTGGCTGGCGAATAGATGTATATGGTTCAGGAAACCCTTTTTATTAATACCCATCTGTAAATTCGTAACAACCTTATCTATAATGTACTGTATCCGATACCTTATATACATGCATGGTTATCCTGCTCATTCCTTTAATTTAGTTGAACAGACAACACATGCAGAATGTCAAGCCTGAGTTGGTAGCAATGCTCCATCTTTGCTCACCGAGTCTTCCTTTTGCTTTTTCTACAACAACGTCTGGTTCATTGTGGGTGAATGCTGGGACACACCGATATATCCTTATGTTGTCTGTTTTGAAATCAAGTTGTATGACTTCCTGCACGACACTTTGCGTACCAACTATATGGGCAAAACCATAATGAATCACTTGTATTCTGTCGGCCTCTTTATATATCTTAGTAACCACACTATGGTGTTTAAACCCGTGATATGTATATTCGAGAATACATCCCGTTTCTATATCCGACCAGGCATACGCGTTGTATATGCGCAAAAAGCTACCGTTGGTGTGTAGGTATGTGTCCACAACAAGCATTCCGCTATCATTGCCAACCTTTGCCCATTCTACTAAATGACGAGAGTTGTTGTTTCTTCTGTCATGGCGACCTTCGCCTAATCGCACCCTTGCACGTTCTACAACGGTGGCTAAATCAAATAATTTCACGTCAATCTTGTAAACTTTCTTTCTTATTGTTTGTAGACTAAGATTGAAAACAAAGCGTTCATCTATTATTGTTTTTGTAGTCGGAAATTTGTAGGCGTAATGAATTATATAGATTATTCCAACTCTGTGATCTATGGGATCCATTGTGACGCTGGTAACAATTCCTTCATGATCTTTTCCCCAGTATTTGAAGACAATGCCATCGCCTGGTTCTATTTTGTCTATTGCGTCTATAGCCGTCATTCTTCTATTTGTGAATGCAGAAAAAAACGGTTATCTCGTTTTATTAAGCTCCTATGAACCTGCAATTATATTGTTATACATGATACAATTCCATTGTTTATAAGAAACATCAGCGTTTTCCTCTCACAGTCCCATGCTAAGAAATTGATATTTGATAGTTCAATAAACCAGAAAAAAACACAAACTGAACAATACTTTATTGCAAGAACGGATAACTTTTTTTCATGTGCAACCCTGGTTCGATCAGTCTTGCACGAATCATTTCTTCACTGATTGTTGAAAAAAAAACAAGTGCTGGGCAGTGAGGGGATGGGGGGGGGGCTCAAAGGGTTTATTCACCAATATTTTGCGACCGATTTTAAACATTAATTTAAAATAATCTTGGTAAATATTTTAAAAGGGCTCAAAGAAAAATCCATATTCAGGCAACCCCAGCACTTTAATTGTACAATTATTACTTTAAAATTGCAAACTGCCCGCTGTCCATTTGGAAGTAATACATAAGAAAGCAATACATATTTAAGTTGTGAATTGTAATTTTGCCACTAATTCTACTCTTCATGATTGTAAACAATATATTTAGAAAAAAAAAATTGAAAGCAAAAGATTAGCAATTTACCATCTAATTGGCAATTAACAACAGTTCAGCACCTTATATTTTCTTTAAAACCAGTTGTTTGCTCTTAACGCGTGTGAGAGCTTTGATTACAGCTTTATTAAAATATGTTTATGTAATTTCTTGATTTTTATCTTTTCTATACAGCAAAGAGAAACAAAGAAAACAATCGAATTAAACCATTGCCAAATTGTCGTACGAAATGATAATGCAAAAAAAAACACAACATCGCCTTTGATTTAGTGCAGAGCAACACGAACAAAATTAAGTCTTGTTGCACGTTAAAAGAAAGAAAATAAATAAAACGCCAACAAGTTGTGATTGTATGCTAACAGACCTGCGGAAGCGACCACAGGTCTACAACAACTTTTATTGCACTTTAAACATAATTATTTCGCGAAAGAACGCATTATATGTTGTTGTTGTGTTCTGTTGTGTTTTTTGTGTGATAAGCGTGGTCATGTTAGGACACACTACTCGTAATCTTCACAATTTTCCAACAAAATATTCATGGTTGGAAGAATGGCCGAGTTTGTGTTTTTTTTTTAATTTAAAAATTCTTTCATTCGTTAATTATGTGTTAATTAAGTAAATAATAGCTGTTTAGGGATGCGGGCCAAGTATCATAAGCTTTCTTAATTATTTTAGCTCAACTCAAAAGTTGAGATTAGAGTTTCCAATCAGCAACGCACTGAATGTGGCGGTCAGCTCACGAACAATATCGTATCTCAGCTAAAAATAGTAAGATATTCCACCTCAAGCTCAGGGCTAGATATCGTGTCCGCCTAGCGACCGGGAGGTCATGGTGTGATCCCCGCGGTAGGAGTATTCTTTAAATCTCCACATAGACACGAAGTTCAGGTTCTACCCAGGCAACTGACTCGTGAGCGTTTCAATAAGTATAGGTATTTCAATGCAATCGAGCTTAATAAATAGGCTAAAACTAAACACAGGGTTGAGCCAGACTTGTAACTCAGACAATTTCTGTAAACAATGAATCAATCAAGATTGCATAACTCATCTAAACTATTGATAAAACAAACACATTCGAGTCAAATATTGACGAATATTTAAACGTTATATCATGGTTGAGTGAACAATTTAATTTGTAATACACCTGTTAATAAATATACGAATGACCACTGTTTAGTGTAATGTCACAGATATCTAAAATTAGTTAAATAACATAATAATGTATTTTAAGTCTGTAACGAACAATATGAATTAATGATCGGATGATTGTTCCAGAACCATATATTTAAGAGTTTGCGAAAAAAGTTTAATCCTTTAAAGTGTTTATGATGTTTTCGTTAAATTAGCTGACTACATGTGTATCAAATTATTGAAGATGAGAAAAACCACCGAGTGCACATTACTTTTCGTATCATCATAATTTTGATCATTTTATTTAATCTATTTTAAACTCTTACTCTACCAAGGACGGCCCCAAGCAAAACTGAAAAAGAAGAAGATTTGGCCGAATGGTCAGCTACCCTACCCTGTGAAATCGCATTTCTATAAAACGCCAAATAGCGTAACAACATGAATCGCTGACTTGGGAGAAGACGTCGAGACCAGTGTTGAGCTACTCCACACGCTCAGCAGAAGGACATGTGAAGACGAAGAAATTCAACAAGAGTGGAAAAAGGGATGACCTATCAATTTCCCGCAAGAAAGGCGACCTCAGTTCCTGCTCCAACTAGCGAGGAATAATGCTAACGCTTTTGTCTATCTCAGGAAAGGTGCTAAATCGCATCCTGCTGAATCGAACGAAAAGCACAAGAGACCCGGATCTCCATGACCAAAAAGCCGGCTTCCGAAAGGGGAGATCGCGAACAAATCAGATCGTTACCATGCATATCTTTCTGGAACAATCTCTGAAGTGGAATTCGACCATGCACGTAAATCCATCGATTATTAGAAGGCGTTCGACAATTTTGACCGGGAGTCCATCTGGTGACTACTGAGACACTAAGATAAAGATTCCAGTTATCATCAGGAAGTGTTAGGAAAAGATAACCTGCAGAATTGTTAATTGGAGACAACCCATCGACGCCTTCGGAATGAAAATCGGAGTGAGGCAAGACTGCTTACATTCACCTTTCCTGTTCCTGCTGGCCATATACTGAATCATGAAGACCTCGCCTGACCATAAGCGACACGGAATTCTCAGAACACTCTTGAAACAGTTGGGCGACATCGACTTTGCCGACGATCTTCGTCTTCACTCTTACACCCAACAACAGATGCGGGAAAACATGGTTGCGGACTCAGCTCGACATAGCTAAACTATGAACAGAGCAATATGTTCAAGACAAACACATCCAACGACAAACCGATCACAGTCCAAGATAAGAGGAGCAGGTGGACATCCAACGACACACCGATCACAGTCCAAGATAAGAGGAGCAGGTGGATATCTTCACCTATCTTGGCAACATTCTGGAAAATCATGGAGAAATGGATGCAGATTTAAAAATCCGCGTCGGTAAAGCACGAGCAGCCTACTACTAGTATCAGCCGAAGAACATATGATGATCCAGTGCGATCGGCATCACCACCAAGATCAGACTCTCAATTGCATCGTGAAGCCAATATTCCTCTATGGAGCAGAGACTTGGAGAACCACCGTCATTCACCATAAAGAAAAGCCAAAACTTCATTAACACCTGCCTCAGGAAGTTCCTCAGAATCTAGCTAGACAAGTTTACCAACGAAGAATAATGGGGAAGAACAAGACAGGCTAGTGAAGACGACATAATTCAGAGACGTTATTGATGGATAGGTGCTCTTCGCAAGACTGAATCAAATAAGACAAGATGCTAAGGCTATCTGCTTAGCCTAAGCAGAAAGGCAAGACGTGGGAGCATATAGAGAGATTCGCCCAGAAACAAGAAGCCTGAAGAATACTGACGGGACGGCAGCCAAATGCGAAGATTAAGAAGAGATTACTTTAAGACTCTCTAGATCAACAGTTGATCGCATAGTTCAAAAGAAAACAAATATTCTAAAATCCGTTTAGCACGTCCGGTAAAAAAGACATGCGACATACATTGAGTATTTTTAATTTAGTCAATTGAATTAATTTTTGAAAGTGCTTTCAAAGTATCATACCAAATTAAATTATACTAGAAATATACCAAATTAAATCATACTAGAAATGAGGAATATGTTGGCCTGAAATGATGCTAATACATAAATGAATAAAATAATAATAATAATAATAATAATAATAATAATAATAATAATAATGAAAACAATTTACCTCCAAATGTAATTATCTAAACAGAAACAGTGGGCGTTATCACAAATCGAAAGTATATTTCTTCTGCGAAGTCGGATCACGTGTTGCAAAATTAAAATGGTGTCAACGTTTAGTATACCGCTAGAAAATTTATCGAATTCAAAATAAACTTGAGATAAACCAAACCATGATGAATATCTGAAGTATAAGTAGACCAATCATTAAACGCACCAGGCTTTCACCAATGATAAAGTAATACATGTACAAGGTATTCAGGTAAACATAATTGATAAACGAAGTTGTATGGTAAATTAACACTCGCACATGCACTTAAAATAGAGATAACCGCTAATCATCGTGTAGACATACAGCAAAATTTGTATTGTAAAGTTACTCATTAACAACGTAATTCCCGAACCCGAGCATAGCGTGGTAATGTATTATTTTCATGTCAGTTGCAAAATACTATTCAGATAATGTTCAGAGGAGGTAATCACGTGACAAACAAGATGTTGACGTCCATTCCAAGACAGGATTTTTTCGTCGTTTTATACCCTTTATTACTTTAATTAACTGTTAAAATGCCGCTCACTTTCCAGCCATATCAGCTAAAAAGTGATTCGTGTTTATGTCATTGTGTCACACCGGTCTTACTGACGTAGTGACGTCACCATCTATGTATAGAATGGTGTTTATGTCGTATTAATAATCGCTCTATATATCGACTTCACTAGCTGCGAATTTTTTTTCGGGTAACAACAATTTGCAGCGAGTTTAGTCGAGTTATAGCGCGAATAGTAATACGATATAAACGCAAGCAATTTGCCCTCTTGATACTTTTAAACGTATTTTTTTTCCGGATCCCATCACCGAAACTATAAGAGGCATCAAATTAAGACTTCATTGGTGAATATATATGTGATATAGTTCAAATGCAATACGTAAGAAACATACACCTTAGGTGTACACATGTATATTATTATTGCCCTTTGTTAATCGCTTTATGTTAATTCCGTCAAGGGTATATATTGAATGCTTTAAGAAGTATCATCGTGAAACAGATAGATCGATCTCAACAGCGAAATATAGTGCACACAAGCAATAACTAGAGTTTCAATATTAATTCCTTATTTATTACAATAAGATTACCAATCGAAAAGTTCATCTGGAGATACATTTCAACGACGGGAAGTGCAGAGAACAATTAAAGGATATTTGTTGTATTCGATGGAATATCGATTTTATTTCACGAGTGATCATATAAAACAATATTTTCAAGAGTGGCGAAGCCACGAGTGAAAATATGTATTTTTATGATCACGTGTGAATAAAAATCGATATTCCATCGAATCCAACAAATTTCCTTTCTATTTTATGATTTTTTCACCGTTTATTTACATTGTTAAAGAGTTAAACTGGATAATTTCGCTGATTTTTTTGCGACATTTTGTCGAAAAATGACGTCATTTCACAGTAAAACAGTATATAAATATTACATGGCTGACAGGGTGACAGTAAATTTGTCAACTTGAGGAAATACTGTCAACCGAGGCGAAGCCAAGGTTGACAGTATTTTTTCCGAAAGTTGACAAATTACTGTCACCCTGTCGGACATGTAATATTTATTTTATTATACCGAATAAACTATTCAAACATAAACAATTTATATGAACCATGAACAATTTTAATATTCAGTAATTGAATTTAATTTCAGCAATGAACAACCATTAATATGTTGAGTGGTTCAGATTTACGGGCAGAGCAAAATGAACTACGCTTTATTCGGAACCGACCTAGTAATCAATTTATCCCATCAATTTTTTTAGTCGTCAATTATTTCTTTAAAAATATATAACAGAACCAGCTTTCCGTATTTTATTTTCATCACTTGATTACGCAATTTATGACGTACTTGTGTGACGTCATTTCGGTGACGAAACATTTTGGGACAACAATATGGACGTGGTGGTTTTTTTAACAGTAAAATATTTGTTAAAGCGGGTATATACGATTTTTATATGTGCTGAATTGTAAAATATTGATACAAATATGTTATAATAACACACAATATGCAAGAAAAATGATACATTTAAGACGAATTTCATAAAATACCGCAAATACAAATTAGCGCCCCGAGCCGATTGTGACGAAGATAATTCATAATTATTTTCCTACAATAACCGATGCATTCGTCTTTTTAGTAAGCGTTCGTGTGTCGTATGAATCGATATCGCTGCAGGAATTTCAAATGAACCGTTAAACTAAATTTAGATTCACATCGTACATGCATGATATACATGCTGGCGAATTCGGCTGTACAGCCTTTTTCGATTTCAGAATTAAATATCTGGCTTATTTAGCATTTTTCGACACATGTTCTTCTTAACTTTTATTTTAGTTTATATTGAAATATATGTATAATAAGTTTTTTACACATTTTATATTAATTAATAAATATTTGACAAGATCGTATATACCCGCTTTAAAAGCATCGAACGAATCCAAAACGTATTTCGGATTGTGTGTTTGTCATGCATAACACCTTAAGAACAGACACTGGAAGTGAATATCGTTGTAACTTTATTGTTATTAGCATTGGATTAAAGTTGCCTTTGAGGTAAGAGTGTCGTTTATACTAAATTGATTTTCTTTTTGACTCCTGTCAAAGCTTAAATAATGGCATTAATCTATTCAACAGCACAGTTTCAGCTTCAATCGATATTTTAATTATCCAAATACAACGGACACGCAAGACTGCGTACTGCGCATGCGCGAATGGGACAGTATAATTTTCGAACATTCCGCACGTGATTGCTAAGGCAGCGGGATACAGTATTTTTTTGTCAGTAATTTTTTTCCCGCTGGTGGCACGTGATTGCTATAGCAGCGGGATACAGTATATTTTGGACAGTAAATTTATTCCCGCTGGGTCTGACAGTATTTCTATGTCACGATGGCCTATGGGAGTTGAGCATTGTAAATAAAAGTGAGGTATAATTATGAAAAATATCGATATTTTTCACTGCTATTTTGCACTGTTTAAAACAGTGAAATACCAGTTTTATTTCACTGATATTTCTCTATAAACCACCGGAAAGCATAAAAAAAGATCATAATAATTGTTTCGATATTTTCAGAATGTTTGCCCTTTCGTAAATGTTATGCTTAGTTTGTGTCCGGTGCTTATCTTGAAAACTATGAGAGGTATTTATTTAAACTTCATTGCGTGTAGCTCTTTTTGAAGGTGCAAATTAAGAAGGAAGCTAGCATTGATGGGAATGTTTGTGCTTAATAACCACAACACCTGCTTGCATAATCACACAGTTATTTCCCTGGGTTAACAGTCACACATAACTGTTGTCTGGGTCTTTTATTTTTCCAACACATAAAATATACGCTCACAATCTTTTCCCATCTTTAATTGAATAAAAGGAGTTTTTTTAACCGAACTCACAATCCTATCTGACAAAGGGGCGTGCAGGGGAGGGGTATTTAGTACTATTTACGGCATAATTAGTTTTAGTTATGTTTTTCTTTTGTTATAGTAGCAGAACTGCATATATGTTATCTGCATAAAATTTCATTCCACAGAATACATTTAAGTAAAAATTAGTGTGTAACTTAACCACACGTTCTTGTAATAGATGGAGAAATATAACCATAATGTAAAAACGATGTTTTGTTATCGCAAGTTTGCCTTTTATCAATGATAATTGGATGCATGGTAGACACTTATAACTCGCTTCTATCTTAATATTGTAATTAATCTCGAAGAAACACGTTAAAATATATTTATGTACAAAGACACTATACCCGTGCCATTTGTTATTAAACAAATTATCATTTCCAAACATGTCAAGCAAGTATAAATTCCAGCAACGATTCAAAACGAGAAACCCCATTTTGGTGGACTCTTATTGTGAACTATTATGATGTTTACCTTAATGAATTTTGATATCATATCTAAGGCAAAAATATGTATAACATTTTTAGTATGGACGCAACATTCAAATCATCATCAGCGTTTTTTTTTTCAAATGTAATCTTGAAAATGTAGTAAGGTTCACACTGAATATTATAATCATGTTATTAACATATGCACTTCCGCTTATGTCATTTTAGAAAGCAAAGGATATGTTAATGTATTTATTGTAAATGTTTTTGTTCGCTTGCATAGCAAATAAACGAACATACTTACAACAGTACCTTGTATCGCTTTTGTCTGACATTAATAATTGCAATGAAAAATACTGTTTAAGCGCTATAAATTATAGCATCATATTTCTTGTAAAAAGCACTCAAATGACAGTCCGATTTGTAAGCTCATCTTTATTATAAAATATATAATGTATTTGCTGGTGATTTTGATAATTAGTTGAAGTATTAAAAGTATCTTTCAATCATAACACTTATGTAATAATCTATTTTTTTAATTCTTACGCACCTACACCATGTTGAACGACACGCAAGCATTTAATTGAACGGGTTCAGCATGTGGAGACGCCATTATGAGCACAAGTCCTGTGTCCCAAGGTCAGAGGTCAAACTCACACTTTGAAGTTAATGTTAACTTGTTAAGTACGGACACAATGAAACTTATGAAGCCCGAAGCTTCACAATTCATCGAGAATTTTAAAGATACTTGCCACAGATGTTCACTATTTCATAACGAATTAAAAGATTGTAGGTAGCGAGGAAATGTCGGTTGCCACGTGGTGCCTGCAAGTCGCATGCCAAAAGGTATAGATCATAAGTTCGAAGATCGAGGGCATACTTATAGCTGAGAGCTCTAAGTTTCCATGGACTGGGTACAATACGTGCATACTTTGACTTCGTCATTTAACTGACAATAACATGCCTGACATATTCGCCACGTGGAATGGACCTGCTGCGCGCCATTTCTGTGTCGCGAGCTCCAAGGTCAAGGTCACACTGTCAGCGTTTCAGTTATTTGCAATATGAATGACATTTAAGACAACGGTATCCACACGTTGCAATCAGATATCTTGTTATTCGGTTCATTTATCACAGAGGTGATTTTGTTTCTTATTTGGAATTCGATCAAATGACGTGTTGATAAGCTGTGTATACCCCGTCTTTTTTCACTGAACATCAAATGCGTTTAACTTGTGTTTCTGTGCTAATCTGACAGTCAGAATAGCAGAATTATATACGAATACTTGCTCAACGCGTTTTGATTTGTGCGGAAATTTTTTTATGGTGAACTCATGTCTAATTGATATAGACAAGCCGCGTTTTGGGGAAAAAAGGGTATAATTAATGTGCATACAGAATATTGCCGCATTAGCCTGTGCGTACTTAACATGCGTTAAGCTCTGTTTTAACAGACCGCGGCTAAAATATAACTACGTTATTACGCACGTTCAAAATTTCAAAATGGGTGCTGTTTTATATGTAAACCAATATTGAGAGTAACGTTTTATCATGTTTATTTTATATTTTGAGTCAATTTAAACGAATCTCGGAGATACTGAATCGTCTATAATATTTCATCGCTTTAGGCAGACAGAGTAGCGCTTCTTGTGCAAACATGTTTTGATATGAATTCAAATAATTGTATATCATCTTTATTTATTGTACGATTTTTTACTTTTGTAAACTATAATTGAATTTATTTAGTTAACTTTTATATTTGCGTTATGCATTTCGCTGAAATATTAAAGAGGCCTTTTCACGTTTTGGTAACTTGACAAAATGTAAACAATTGTTTAAAAAATTGCAAATTTTCGATGTAGTTATGATATTTGTAAAAAAAAAGTAATACTGAACATTTAATATGCTCTAAAATATCCATGATATGCATCTTTTGACGATTTAAAAACCTGAAAATTATATTTGCGTTGCAACGCGAAACGATTGAATAATTTGGAGAGTTCTGTTGTTGTCGTTATATTTTGTGATGCCACGAGGATTGCTTATAAATATAAAGTATACAATACATCACTCATCGTATAAGCGTTGATGGCCGAGTGGTCTAAGCGTTAGACTTTTACTCAACAGGCCCGTAGCCAAGGTTTTGAAAAGGAGGGGGGGGGGCGAATTTTCCCACCAACGAAATTTATTGAGCAACGGAGTGGTGTTCCCCCTCCTGCAATCGGGGTTTGAAGGTCGTTCCCTTAGAAACATTTTGCAAATGAAACGTAAAACACTGCATTCTGGTGACTTTTCATCTGTATTTAGAGACTGAAGTTATAGACCATTTTTATATGAAATTTCCCTTTCATTGACCATACTCAGTGACTGATCGGCATTTATATGATAATTCTGTTTTAAACTCTTGGCAATGTGTTCAGAACGTTTTGATAGTAACGTTACATGGTAATCCGAAATTTTAAATGTAAATATGTAATTAATGTAATTAGCACACTTATACGAGTTATATATATAGGAAAACAACTTTTTATAATACAACATGCAAATTTTAATAATGTCTAATCATATTAATAAAATAATGAGAATCATCATCATCGTCTATGCTCCGGACAAAGACCTGGTCCTCATCATCGGACTCATTATCAGCGTCATTAAATTCCTCTCCATCTTCTTCGTCTACATCACTCAGCGAGTAGTACCGCTGAGCCGGAGTTGTTTTAACCGTTACGTAGGTCAACAGATCTGGATCGACCTGATCTACGCTGTTGTTGTTGTTGCCACCATTATCTCCATCATCGCTTTTATCACTGTCTTTGAATTGGTATGTGCCACTGACATTAGTAGGGTGAGTAGATGTGTTTTCTTCTGGCGCATCTACCCTGGCTTTCCAACCGTAACTGAATCCCTGCATAATGTCGAAGAGCGGCACACTTCCGATCCGGTCTGTAAACTTACCGGAAGTGTCTCCTCCCCATATCTGACGGCGTAGCTGTTGTATGATACTCTGCATGTTTCGTTTTGTTATGTTTTATATCGGAGCTGCGATTATGCGTCCGCTAGTAAGGGTTTCTTTCATCACTATAATCGTTGTTGCTAGATGATGTCACGAGACGGACGTCGTCATGACGTCATAATTTTGACGTCTTACAAGAAGGTTAAATAATATATTGGCATAAGCGAAGATAATGGTGTGTTTGAATATACAGACTACGCATAATTGCACTTAAAGACAGTATGAATAATCATTTTGAAGGAACATACATTAATTGTCAATATTTTCTTTGAACGTTCCAATCGATGGGGCTTTTACTTTAATGTCTTCTCATTTGTTATGCAAGTCCCACGAGACTCCCACTAATGCATAGTTTATTACAAAACGATCCAACTTTATTGCCGGGAGATTACTCGACTAAGATGGTATACTGCATATCCACGATTGTGTCGCTTTGCAAGTTTTTTTTTCCATATTGTGTACCGTTTTGTACCAATCGTGATACATCGACTAACTTCGCAATCCATCGCATCTGATTGATGCCATACATCAATGTTTTGTGTGGATATTTCATATGTCCTATGTATCATCAACACTTTTGGTGCATTTCATTGGTGACTACGTTGAAAGATGAATGTTTGGGGTGTATTTATTGAGGTACGGGTTTTTTGCGTTGAAATCTCACTTCCGAAACTCTGTTTCCCGACAGTATTTGCCCTTTGGCGAATTGTACTTTCAAGTAGAGAGACCAAATAATTTTTTTACCCAAATTATTAAAAGAAAGACCGATTTATCTTTAAAAGGATATCAGACTTGCAAAATTTGATAGAAAGGAAAGGCAAGAAGAACGGTTTAAGAGTTGCCTGTTTTATTACGGAAACCTACGGCAATTGCAATGAGTGCAATCCAACCTAACGATAACGTACGGGTTACATTACACGTAAATTAATTAACATAAATTCATTTGAAATTGCCCAACTTAGGGCTATGAAAGGTGCACACAAAGATTTGAATCATTTGTATGGATTGAATGCATTTTTTAACGAAATGAATTGATTTATGACCAAAGTATAATTTCACCATAAAACCATCATTTTCGTATATTATTAAATGCCATGTGGGTGAAGCATACTAATCATTCAGAAGCTCTCTAGTATCTAACCAGAGCTTCTTAAAATTGAAACCTTTAGACTTTAAATGTTACTTAAAACTCGATTTTGAAAAAAAATATTGTATAGACTTATCTCTAAGAGTGCATTATAAAAATCAACAACGTTTAGGTAAACAATCAAACAATTCGACTTCAGAAAGCAGCGTAAAGCAGAATTACTACTGTTTAATCTGTTATAATACAGTTGCTTTTATACCTAATATAAAACAGTAGAAACGTGTGCGATAAGTTGTAAATTATTAAAAATACGAATAGAAAGTGAGGTCAACATTTCTATATATTGCCTTAAACCAGGTGTTGTCGTTTTTACAACCGACATGCGCACATGTTTTGTCCAATATCATTACGCAATATATATTGTGTGCAAATTGTGTGCTTTACCAACGCTGGTTTAAAATGATTTGACACATAGTTATGATGTTACATCCAAAACACAACACTGACATACTAGTAATTATCTAATTTTTATTTTTTACGCGCCTCCACCACATTGAACAAAATGCACGCATTCCATTGAACGGGTCTAGCATATGGAGTCGCCGTGATGAGCACAAATCCCGTGTCCCAACGTCAGAGGTCAAGGTCACACTTTGGGGTTAATGTTTAGTATGGACACAATACAGCTTGTGAAGCCTGTAGCTTCACAATTCATCGGGAATTTTTAAGATACTTGCCACAGATGTTCACTATTTCATAACGAATTAAAAGATTGTAGGTAACGAGGAAATGTCGCTTGCCACGTGTTGCCTGCAAGTCGTATGCCCAAAGGTAAAGGTCATAAGTACAAAGGTCGAGAGCATACTTAAGGGTGAAATCCCAAATTATGGACTTGATACAATCCGTGCATATTGTTACTTCGTCATTTAAAATACACTATAGCATGTCTGACAAATTCACCATGTGGAAAGGACTTGCTGCGCTATTTCTGTGTCTCGAGTTCAAAGGTCAAGGTCACACTGTCAGCGTTTCAGTTATTTGCAGTATTAATGGCATTTTAGACAACAGTATCGCCACGTTGCCATTAGATTTCTTGTTATTTAGTTCATTTATCAATTTGGATTTCTTTATCTTATTTGCAATTTGATCAAATGACGTATTTATCTTGAAAAGCTATGTATACCCTGTCCTCTTTTCACTCAAAATCAGACGCGTTTTGCTTGTGTTCCTATGCTAAATGACAGTGGGAAAAACAGAATACCATAGTAACACTTGATAAACGCGTTTTGATTTGTGCGGAAAAAAAACTTATGGTGAACCCAATGCTTATTGATATAAACATGCCGCGTTTTGCGAAAAAGGGACGTTATTGATGGGCATAAAGTATCTTGTCAAATTAGCATGTGCGGGCTTCACGTGCGTTAAGCGCCGTTTCAACCGACCGCTGCTTAAATATATCTACGTAATTAGACAAGTTCGTAATTTCAAAAATGGATACTGTTTAATGTTCATGCTCATATTGAGAGTAAAGCTTAATCATGTTTATTTTATATTTTGAGTTGATGTATACGAATTTCCGAATTATTTAGTCGTCTATAATGTTTTATCGCTTTAAGCAGGCGGAGTAGCGCTCTTTGCCGAAACATGTTGTGGTGTGAATTCCAATATCGTATATCGTCTATATTCAGTGGACACATTTGTTATAATTATAAACTATACTTGCACGTATTTAGTTAATTGTAATATTTATGTTATGTATTTCGCTGAAATATCAATCCATAATTATAATTTTAGAACAACAAAAGATTGTAAGATACACTGGTATCATGCTTGTCCTTTTTTCGCAGCTACGGTATTGTTGATACACAAACATTTAAGACAGTAAATTTACCTTGTTATTTAAATTGCAAAAAATATCTAAAAAGCAGACAAACACTGTCTTAACGGCAAATTCTAGAATCAGTGCCGGTAATAGGGGCCCTACCAAACAATGTGCGTAGGCACGAGAAGTTTGCCTAAAATATAATAAAGTGCGGAAAAACTAGCGTAATAACGAGCGGAATGCACAATAATACGCGTGAGAACAAGAAATGTGTATCGTTCCCTTCTGTTTTAAACTCTTGGCAATGTGTTCAGAACGTTTTGATAGTAACGTTACATGGGAATCCGAAATTTGAAATGTAGATGTGTAATTAATGTAATTAGCACACTTATACGAGTTATATATAGGAAAACAACTTTTTATAATACAACATGCAAATTTTAATAATGTCTAATCATATTAATAAAATAATGAGAATCATCATCATCGTCTAAGCTCCGGACAAAGACCTGGTCCTCATCATCGGACTCATTATCAGCGTCATTAAATTCCTCTCCATCTTCTTCGTCTACATCACTCAGCGAGTAGTACCGCTGAGCCGGAGTTGTTTTAACCGTTACGTAGGTCAACAGATTCGGATCGACCTGATCTACGCTGTTGTTGTTGTTGCCACCATTATCTCCATCATCGCTTTTATCACTGTCTTTGAATTGGTGTGTGTAGCTGACATTAGTAGGGTGAGTAGATGTGTTTACTTCTGGCGCATCTACCCTGGCTTCCCAACCGTAACTGAACCCCTGCATAATGTCGAAGAGCGGCACACTTCCGATCCGGTCTGTAAACTTACCGGAAGTGTCTCCTCCCCATATCTGACGGCGTAGCTGTTGTATGATACTCTGCATGTTTCGTTTTGTTATGTTTTATATCGGAGCTGCGATTATGCGTCCGCTAGTAAGGGTTTCTTTCATCACTATAAGCGTTGTTGCTAGATGATGTCATGAGACGGATGTCGTCATGACGTCATAATTTTGACGTCTTACAAGAAGGTTAAATAATATATTGGCATAAGAGAAGATAATGTTGTGTATGAATATACAGACTACGCATAATTGCACTTAAAGACAGAATGAAAAATCATTTTGAAGGAGCATACATTAATTGTCAATATTTTCTTTGAACGTTTCAATCGATGGGGCTTTTACTTTAATGTCTTCTCATTTGTTATGCAAGTCTCACGAGACTCCCACTAATGCATAGTTTTTTTACAATACGGTCCAACTTTATTGCCGGGAAATTACTCGACTAAGATGGTATATTGCATATCCACGATTGTGTCGCTTTGCAAGTTTTTTTTCCATATCGTGTACCGTTGTGTACCAATCGTGATACATCGACTTCGCAATACATCGCATCTGATTGATGCCATACATCAATGCTTTGTGTGGATATTTCCTATGTCCTATGTATCATCAACACTTTTGGTGCATTTCATTGGTGACTACGTTGAAAGATGAATGTTTGGGGTGTATTTATTGAGGTACGGTTTTTTTTTTTCGTTGAAATCTCACTTCCGAAACTCTGTTTCCCGACAGTATTTGCCCTTTGGCGAATTTGACTTTTTTAGAAGTAGAGAGACCAATTTTTTGTTACCGCAATTATTAAAAGAAAGACAGATTTATCTTTAAAGGGATATCAGACTTGCAAAATTTGATAGAAAGGAAAGGCGAGAAGAACGGTTTAAGAGTTGCCTGTTTTATTACGGAAACAAACGGCAATTGCAATTAGTGCAATCCAACCTAAAGATAACGTACGGGTTTCATTACACGTAAATAATTAACATAAATTCAGTTGAAGTTGCCCAACTTAGGGATATGTAAGGTGCACACAAAGATTGGAATAAATTGTATAGATTGAATGCATTTTATTAACGAAATGAATTGATTTTTGAGCAAAGTATAATTTTGCCAAAAAAAAACACATTATATTCGTATATTATTAAATGCCACGTGGATGAAGCATACGAATCATACAGAAGCTCCCTAGTATCTAACCAAAGCTTCTTAAAATTGAAACATTTCGATTTTAAATCTTACTTAAAACTCGATTTTGAAATAAAATGTTGTATAGACTCATCTCTAAGAGTGCATTATAAAAAAACGTTAAGGTAAACAATAAAACAATTCGACTTCAGAAAACAGCGTAAAGTAGAATTACTACTGTTTAATCTGTTATGATTCAGTTGCTTAAATAACTAATATAAAACAGTAGAAAGGTATGCGCTAAGTTGCAAATTATTAAAAATACGAATAGAAAAAGTAGTAAAAGTTTCTATAAATTGCCTTAAACCAGGTGTTGTCGTTTTTACATCCAACATGCACACATGTTTTGTCCAATATCATTACGCAATATATATTCTGTACAAATTGTGCGCATTACCAACGTTGGTTTAAAATGATTTGACACATATTTATGATGTAACATCCAAAACACAACACTGACATAAAAATCTATTTTTTATTTCCTACGCGCCTTCACCACATTGAACGAAATGCACGCATTCCATTGAACGGGTCTAGCATATGGAGTCCCCGTGATGAGCACAAGTCCCGAGTCCCAACGTCAGTGGTCAAGGTCACACTTTGGGGTTAATGTTTAGTATGGACACAATACAGCTTGTGAATCCTTTAGCTTCAAAATTCATCGGGAATTTTAAAGATTCTTGTCACAGATATTCACTATTTCATAACGAATTAAAAGATTGTAGGTAGCGAGGAAATGTCGCTTGCTACGTGTTGCCTGCAAGTCGTATGCCCAAAGGTATTGATCATGCGTTCAAAGGTCGAGGGCATACTTATAGGTGACAACTCAAATTATGGACTTGATACGTGCATACTGTGACTTTGTCATTTAACTGCCAATAACATGCCTGACATATTCGCCACGTGGAATGGACCTGCTGCGCGCCATTTCTGTGTCGCGAGTTCCAAGGTCAAGGTCACACTGTCAGCGTTTAAATTATTGCAATATGAATGACATTTAAGACAATGGTATCGATACGTTGTCATCAGATATCTTGTTATTCGGTTCATTTATCACAGAGGTGATTTTGTTTCTTATATGGAATTCGATCAAATGACGTTTTGATAAGCTGTGTATACCCCGTCCTTTTTCACTGAATATCAAACGATCCTCAACGGCGCAACCGGATGGAGCATGAAGGTTGACCTTCACAACAAGCTGGTCTTCCCAAGTATCGTAAAGACAAACCTCAAGCCCGACATCGTGTGGTGGTCAGAGGCAGGGAAACGACTCATCATGATCGACTAAACGGTACCTCGGGAAACCAGATGCGAGGAGGCCTACGAGAGAAAAAAAGTCCAATTAAACAAAGCTGCTAGAAGCTTGCAACCAACGAGGCTTGTGTTATTGGTTGTTCTCATAGAAGTAGGCGCTAGAGGTTTCAATAACCGTTTTCCGTAGTTTTTTACAGAACTATTTTAGATATTGAGCTGATTGTTTTGTATGTGAGTCTTTATATGACCAACATATAAAGTGTGAAATTTGTTCCCGTCTATTGGTATTTGGCAATTATGGCCCTTGGAATTAAATTTATCTATAATAAGCGTTTTTGGAGGTTTTTTTCGCAACTCTTACCAATATTGAGCTGATTATTATGTCCCCGGTGGGATGGCATATAGCATTCCGGCCGACCGGCATTTCATTTCCGGACTTTTTTCAAAACTATTGACCTGATATTTGTTGTGTGGGTACACCTAAATGGCTTACGGATGAAGTATGGCTTTCTTTTTTTTTGACTTTCCATTGTTGTTGTTTTTAGAAATTATTGGCCTTGGACTTGAACAAAGAAACTTGCCGGTTCAAATTAATGACAATTATCCATATCACCTCTCTACTTGTTTCCAACCTTTTTTCACAAATTACAAACAAGTTTAGCAATTTGCAGACCTACGACAACCTGTATCATTTGCTTCCATTCGCTGCTTGTCTTTCCTGGGCCAATCAAAAGACGTGTTACATCAACCATCTATAGATGAAGCATTCAGGATCACAAGGGTTAATTGACTGATCGGGGATGAGTGTACACGCGATAAGAAAACATTAACTAGGGGCTTATCTCTACTGGCGAGTAAAAAACTGAAGAAAAAAGGCGACAGAAATAAAGACTCCAGTCATTAGTTTTCTAAGTACACGTTTATTTAAGGCACGTTGTGACATAATAAACGTTTCTCTTTGATAAAATGTTATTTGCCGGATACACTGCGCCAATAAACCCACAACAATTAAAAAAACAATTACGTCAAAATAAAATGAAAGTGTTTGAAAATCTGGAAAAAGTAAATGAAATTGTCGAAAGTTTTAGGCCAAAAACAATTATAATCGAATGTTTTAATGCTTGGACATATGTATTAAAATTTTCATATATGTATGTAAAAAATTTGATTGGCGTAAATGCTCGAAAACGCAATATATTCGTATTTGTTTGGGACAAGAATATACAAATTGGATAATGACCTAATTAGTGTATGGATAATTCCAAACTAACTTTAGGAAGTCAATGGATAATGACCCAACTGCAAGATGTCTTTATGTTTAGATCTATGTAAAATGAACACTCGTGTAAAATATGTCGAGATTTATTTAATTGCTGACAACAAAAGCATTAAAGCACATTGTTAAACATTAAAACATCACAAAACATGATTTTTTTTCTTTTCAGGTAAAACAGAAGATAATGGAATACTACAGATGTTATTATTGTGCTGAGTCCTTTAAATGTCTGAAAGAAATACCTATCTATAACACAACTAACCATTACGTAGAAAAAAATAAAATGACAGAACTTACCTTAGATGAAACAACTGGCAAATGATGTTATCGGAAAAAAATATATGCTGATATTACTCCACAAAACATAGATGAACACCATCAGCAAATCACTATTGAAAATGGCATTATTAAAGTGATGGACAAAGTTAATCAAAAGCCTCTAATATGGTGACAAATACATGAATCAGCGGGGCAAGTGCCACTTTAACCTGCAGCTTCGATTCGAATCCCTATAAATCAAGTGATTAAATAATAAGAAGGGACATTTTTAAATTTCTATGCTTTTCATGCTATCATGAAATGATAAAATAATCACATACCTTTTAGTTTCAGTTTTGGTCGACATTATTTTTTTAGTTTGATCTAGGACAAGAAAACATTTCTCCACTTTTGTATTTAGGGAAAGTGTGCTGTGGGCCCTTTCATGAAAAAAACTTACAGTAGACAGCCAGCTGCGGGGGGGGGTCGGGCCCCAGGGCCCAGGGCCTGCATACGGGCCTGTTTTTACATTGAATAGCAGCGCGAAATTATATGAAATATTATGATGAAAAATAGGACATACCGGAAGATTCTCAGATTTGTATTGAACAAAATATATATCGTTATGAACGGTAATGCAAACATGTAAATGACATAATCTCAAATGACAGCACATGTGCATCGTTATAGATAATTTAAATCAATTTATCTGTTACTAAGAAAACATTTGTCAGGAGTACCATTTCAACACGTATGAAATTAAAGAATTACACATTCACACCAGTCATACGACGGCCTTGTCCTTAGTTCAAAGGTGGTAATAACGCTCGATTGGTCACTGTCGGTTCGGGTACTACTTACATGTACCCCGGGTACTCTTAAGTATACTTACATGTACCACGGATACGTTAAATATACTTCAACGTACCCGGTCGATATTAGACTGTATCCGAGTGTTATTCCCGCCCAAAATCCGATGTTGTAGATAGCAATACCGATTACCGTAAAACGATATTGTTTATCTGCTCTTTTTTAAAAAAATGCATCATTATGCTTTTTGAGTATGAGATTCGATAATATAGAGAAAATTTAACAGAAAATGTACATAAATGTGAACATAATTAATTTAAAAGAAATAGCCAAATACGACCGATTTAGCGTTACAATTCTCGGGTACGCTTTAGTATATTTACCGTACCCGGGGTACATGTAAGTATACTTAAGAGTACCCGGGGTAAATGTACGTAGTACCCGAGTCGACAATGACCGATCGAGCGGTAAGCTCAATAACGTGAAGATCAAGATGGCGACATCTGTGCCGAAACAGGTATTTTTCGCCGTTTTATACCCTTTATTATTTGTGTTTAATTTTAAAATGCCGCTTACTTTCCAACCATAGAAGTAAGAAAGTGATAAGAGTTTATTTCGTATTATTCAATGTTCTCTGGAAGCACCGGCAGCCGGCGATTTTGCCGGTTACATTCTATCTAGACGCCGACTACTTTCCCCAAAATATCAATTAAAATGGCGCAAATACACCAGTTTTATTGCCGGCTACTTTGAAAATATAACTGACTTTTCGGGAGAAAACTGGTTTCAATATATCAACTTTACTCGCTACGATTTCTATATCGGGAGCTTCAATTTTGTGATCCCGTTAAAACATTTCGCAGCGACGAAGTCGAGATATAGAGCGAATATAAATACGAAATAAACGCACATACGATAACAATGGATATGACGTTATCGTTTGCAGAAAAAAAAACACACTGTAAGCTATTACAGTTCTCGGGGTAACCATGTACACAACTAATTTTAATCTAAATGTGTGTCTAATCTGCAAAACGTATATTGCAGGGTTAAATTAATATTGGTTTGGTGTTCCTATGATTGTAATTACACCAGAATAAGCAACAGGAACCGGTCCATTGTTTATTAACCATACAGATTGTCAAAATTAATGAAATAACAATAACATAGTATAATCAATAAGTTATTAATATATAAAAATGGTGGAAATAATTCACAGAATGTGATTTTTTTTAATAATGAACAAATAGAAATGGTCAAACTGTAACTTTCTCGGCATTGTACTATCAAGTGGTGGGTCATTTAAACAGACTACTCAAACGTTATCAGAGGCTTAAAGGCTATGGGGTCGCTTTTTGCAATTACCAAAGACATGCATGGTCCTGTTAAAATAATGTTGAATCTTTTTTATTCGTATGTTACGTCAATATTTGTCATGCGTATGTTGTTTTTTTCAAATACTAGGAGATTATTTAAAACGAATGCGTTGTGTCTAAACGGGTACTCTTAATGCAGCAGTATGTTGTATATAAATCGCCATGCACGAATTATAAAATATTTTATAAAATTGTATACTGTTAAACAAACTGATTGTATATTATATAGTACACTGTGTTAAATGAGAAACGGTGCTGAAAATATTATACGATGTAACAAGTGGATAACCAAAGTACGTGACTTGCTTCAAAATACTGGTTTGTAGATGTATGGATGTATCAAGAGTCAGTAAATTCAAATGTATTTATCCTTATATTTAAAACTAGACTAATTGATATGTACATAGGTTTTAGGCGAAATGATTTAAATGTAAAAAAGTTCATTAACATTATACAAAGAGTTGAAAAATCGATTTGAATTTTCTGATTACCTTAACATAATCCAAAACTTTAATTTAAGAAAGAAAACATATAAAAACTAAGACTTTCGTCACATATATTAAAAAATTAATCAGGGAGACATATAAATATGCATAGAAACGAACGTAAATGTAATATATGAAGCTCAGGTGATATCGAGGACGATTTTGTAATCGCATGTTCTCTTTATACTTATATTAGAAAACTATATATTGACAAATTCTATTATAACCGACCTAGTATGCATACATTTTTTAATGCTGTTAACAAATACAAACACTAAAGTTTTAACAAATCTAGCGAAATATTATGAACATGCGTTTAAAATGAGAACTGAGACATTGAATGCAAACGTTAAGTAATATAATGGCCTAATCCGCATTATTTAACACATTGTATATACTATTTGTGTCACTTTCGAATTGCTATGCATGTGTTTCTTGCTTATATATTGCCAGTTTTGAATGTATACCGATGAACTAGACTTGTTCAAGTTATACAAATAAACTTTCTGTTCTTTTCTGTTCAATGAACCAATTTAGCATATGACAATATTGAACAACAACCTAATTCAAAACTCTGCATAGCAGATTCAGAAGTGTCCGTTTTAAGACCGTTATTAAAAAACGTTGTTGTTTCTTTTGTTTTTAGTCATGTGGGTACTGTTACATCATTAAATTGTCCCGGAACAATATTTTCTTTTCAAGGCGGATTCTTCTCTTTGTAGTCTATGTAGTCAGTTGGCAGTGAACTTGACAGTTACACATCCCGATTATTTGCAGATTACACGGGCATTTTGGGGTATGCACATATTTTTGTTTGTATTAATTTAGGTCTGTAGCAATCAAATAGATTGACTTGTGTGGTCACCTCGCTCTATGATTAAATGATTTTGTTTGCAAAAACGAATAGATATGGTATAGGAAACCATTGTTAACAATTCTCATCTGTTTATTTAAAACAACGAAAATGTACTGTATCCGATACGCTCATATGTATGGCTATCATGTGGATTCCTGGTATTTAGTGGAAAAGACATTGCATGCAGAATGCCCAACATGAGTTGGTAATAATACTCCAATGCTGCTCACCGATCCTTTTTTCTGCTTTTGCTACAACATCTTCTGGTTCATTGTGGTTGAATGCTGGGTCACACCGATATATCCTTATGTCCTCTGTTTTGAAATCAATTTTTATGTTTTCTTCCATGACAGTTCGCGTACCAAATATATGGCTGAAGCCATAATGAATGACGGTTATTTTGTCTTCACCCGTATTTATCTTTTTGACCACACTTTGATGCTTAAACCCATGATATGAAAATTCTATAATACATCCCGTTTCTATATCCGACCAGGCATACGCATTGTATATACGGAACAAGCAACCGGTGCTATGTCTGTATGTGTCGACAACAAGCATTTTGCTATCATGACCAACCTTTGCCCACTCTACTAAATGACGAGACGTGTTGTAGTTTCTGTCATTGCGATCTTCGCCTAACCGCGCCTTTGCTCGTTCTACAACGGTGGGTGAATCTATGATGTCCACTCCATTGTAAACTTTCTTACATATTTTTTGTAATGTAAGATTTAAAAAAAAGGTTTCCTCTATTATTTTCCATGTTCTCGGAAAGTCGTAAGCGTAATGAATAATATGAACTATGCCAAGTTTGCGTTCGTTGCGATCCATTGTGACGCTTGTAACAATACCTTCATGATCTTTTCCCCTATAGTTGAATACAATTGCATCGCCTGGTTCTATTTCGTCTATTGCGTCTATGGCCGTCATTCTTCTTCTTTGTTTTTGTATTGTAGCTCCTATGAATATGCAAATATAATGTAGTATATGATTAAGTTTCATTGTTAATAAGAAACAAAAGTGTTTTTCTGTCACAGTCCCATGATTAGAAATGCGTATTTGATAGATCAATCAACTAGTAAACAGACACAAAAAAACATTATTTTATTGGAAGAACACAAAAATTGCCTTCAGCAGTCCTTATTCGAACTGTCTTGCACATATTTTATTAAGTCGACGGAGAAACAAATTTCTACTAAACTATACTAATGCGACCGAATTAAACATTTATTTAAAACTGATTTCGTGAATGTTTTCTTACCGGACTAATTTACTTTTCGGCAATAACAAACTCCAGCACTCAAATCGGACACTTAATACTTTTATAAGATCAAATACTGTCCATTGTCCAGTACTTTTTATTCAATGAAAAAAATTACACATTTAAGTTGTTAATTGAAATGATAACAGCTCGTAGTGAAGTGACACTTGTAATCTTCATCATGGTAAACAGTGTATTTAAAAACATTTTGATTTTTCTGAAGACCAATACCTTAGCGACCATCTAGAGCTACTTTTCAATGCACATATTTCAACACCTGTTCTTTAACATAAAAAGACGTGTTTGTTGTAATACACAGGTTTAACGTGAAACCGATTACATTATTTTACAAATGTGCGAGTTTAGAATACAGCTTTATATTGTGTCTATTCGTTTTCTTGACTGTAATTCTCCCCATATAATGGAGGAACCAAGCAATTCAGTTGACATTCCAAAAAAGAAAAAAAGACTTAAAGGGAGTTTTGACTATCTTACGATATGGTAGTGCAAAATCCAAAAAAAATACTTTGTTGCATGGTGAAATATTTCACGGTAGGTAGGATAAGAAAATGAAATTGTATAGATATATCCGCCATTGTCTACATAAAAGACAAAATAACAAAATTGTGCATGCGATGGGTGTGATTGTTTTTAAGTGAAAACATGTTCATTGTATATATAATATAGAATTTTGTTTTATTGCGTGTTGGTAAATTACGTTAATTAGTATCCGTAAAAATTGTCATATGCATTTAATGAGCACCTTTTTAAAGCATGTTTGTTCATTTATTATATGACAATTAATATTTTTCATAGTAGTAATTTATTGTGCACATATTTAGATATACATATATGGAACCTAATAGTCTGAGGTTACATGTATATGCATTTTCAACAAAGCGAATGCCGTTTTATGTGTGCAATAAATACTGGTTCGGACAGTCAGAGGTTTTTATAATAAAAGCGATGTTAAATATTGGGTAAACAAAGAAACAATTAAGTCTTGCCGTGTCGTCTTTCAAATAAAAAAAAACTAAAAGATAAAAATGTGCCATTATAAACTTCCAGAAATGCGGCAACGACCACATATCTACAACGAGTCGTACCGCACTTCAAGTATTATAGCAAGATTTCGCGAAGGAACACAATATATGTTGTTGTTGTTTTAATGAGCGTTGTTATCATATGATACAAAAGTCAACAATCACTCTCACTTTAAACGGCATTTTTTAAGGGTATGAATTTAGTGTAAGTTTTTCGCGCGCGCAGAAAAAGGTGAATATATTTTAAAATATCGTGGTTTTACTTTTAACGTTAAAAAAAAGTATAAGTATTAACGGTAAATTTAAATTTAAATAGAAATACACGAATTGCAAATGTTTCTTCACATATTTCCAAAATAACATGAGAACGAATTTAGAGACTGGAACATACACCATGCAGATAATTATCGGATGAATGTTTCAAAATCATTCACAGTAGCATGTGTAACGCAAAACAATGTTTATCATTTAGAGTTTAACTGACGATATCGTTAAATTAGCACACTACCGTGGTCCGATTTATAGTAGATGAAAATACAAAGATAACACTTACATTTTTTCATCATTTTTGCAGAGCTTCTTTTTTCATCTTTTAAAACTAAAATTTTCTATAGCAGTATTCAAAAGATTTTTTTTTATGCGAAACATCACCTACAACTACTATAGTAAATGCTGAGACTAAAAATGTTAACCGGCACAATTTCCAATAATTCTGTCAGAGTAGCATTCTATACATAGACGGTGACGTCACTACGTTATTGTCAGTAAGACCGGTGTGTACACAATGTTCAGAGTAGTAAATTATTTACTTTTGACCACTGTGGCCAACTTCCTGGTCACCCAGATGATATATTCCTCTCTTTTGTAGATTAGATAAGTGTTCTTGACTGTCACAGTGTCAGCTGTAAGTTTTTGCTTGAGTTGCAGATTTTTGTTATATCTACATTATATCTAATTAGTATTACTTCTTACCAGGTTAGTACTAAGTGTATTAAACATGCTATACATTTTTGTATTTATTATATACTTGTAATTGATTGCAAATGTTTAATGATCTGTGTTATATCCTTGAGATCTATTCATAGAACATATCTTATTGTTAATGACGTCGGTGACGTTCATGACGTTGTCGTCACGGTGATTTAGAATATATATATATATATACAGAGTCCAAGAGAGTGAGCATTAAAGTATTGAAATAGAGAGCAGTCTTAGTGAGTGAGTCTTTTACATTGGCGACGAGAGAAAAAATTGCATGACTGATGCAGCTGTTATTGCGCGCATAATACGGAATTGAGATATGGCGAACGGCAATAGAAGGCTTGATTTGCAACCGTTTCGGATGGACTGCAGCGACCACATAGCAACGGGCCAGGCATGGTGTGAATGGCTTGAGGACTTTGAAAGGCAAGACAGATACTTCAAAATCACTGAAGATGATGTTAAAACGGACGCTTTACTTATCTACGGCGGACCAGAGGTAAAAAGGCTAAGAAGACGTTTAAAGGATCCGGAGTCCATTTGTTATTATTAGGTATTGGGTTTTTTGTTTATAAACATGTTTTTTGGATAGTATTGTGCTTTTCCATTTATAAGTCCTATATCAATGATCACGTTCTTTATAGTGTGCACTATGAATCACATGTTGCAGTTTTAACAATCACGAGTCAGTGAGAAGCAGAGAGGCAAACAGACTGGTGTACAAGCCAAAACCACATTTGGTATGTTGAGAACTACTGTATGTGTGTGTTTGTGTATGTTTGTGTGGAATAGATTAAAACATAGATTTTGTAAATAATTTATATCTTTGATTTAACTTTTTTTATAAGTTTTGTTTTAAAACAAGTTTTGCCTTAAGAATATTTATACATGTGAAAAGTATTATTTTAATTGGCAACTAGAACACATCCTGTTATTAATTGTATGCTTGAAAATAATTTACTTTCTGGTTTTAGTATGTTTTTTTCTGAATGATAACTATATGTATGTTATTGTTTATTTTCAGGGCTTAAAAAGATCCACTCTACACTGATTTAGTAACTGTGTTTCATTCTGATTATTTTATTATGAACGCTTATGATTGTTTAATCATTGAATACGAAATCTTTGAAATAAACTGTGTTAATTTATCTTTTCTGACTATAAAGAAACTCGACAAGTGAATCCAACCAGAAAGGCAGTATATTACAATAATAATAATAATAATAATAATAATTCTTATAATAAGACGACGAAGAAGAAGAATGTTTTATATAATAAAGATACTATACGTATTTACCTGCAAAATATAGTGATCTAAACAGCAATAGAGGGCGTTATAACAAATCGAAAGTACTTATTCCGTGTGACTTTAGTCAGATCACATGGTGCAAATTAAAATGGTTTCGGACACCGTAAGCAATCTTATCAGATTCAAAATAAACTTGAGATAAACTCAATCATAATGAATACCGCACCTTGTATTCACCACTGATAAACTTAATACATGAAATGGTAATTTACGTAAACATAATGGATGCACGAAGTTGTGAGGCAAAATATACATTATTTAAAATATATGTGTCGTATTCAAAACTCGCACGTGCACTTTAAAGGTCATAACCACTAATTTTCGTGTGGAAACAGAACAAAATCATCATTATATATTAACTCATTAACAATATAAAGAAAAACAAGTTCCGTGCCTGAGCACTGCTTAGTAAATTATTATTTCTCAGTAGCCAATTACTAATAAGTCTATGTTAGAATCGACAGTCTGGAACGACAAATAATCCAATCTGATTCGTGTTGATGCGTGTTTTTGTACACCACTCAATCGATCAAAGCATCATCACACCAACGCGTTGTGCATTGACCGATAAACCATAATTCATGATTGTTTTTTAAAAAAGCAATCGCCACTTATATGATATATATAGCATTTGAACAGATTAAAATTTTCACACCAAATTTTATTAAACGAGTTCAGGAACTTGTTCTTCTGCACCATCAATAAATCATGGGATGAACCGACAAATAGTGGCATTTTTTTCACATGCATTTGAATAAGCTATGAAAATTTATATTTACTAAGCCGATAATAAAACTACGGTGGCATATAGGTGACATGCATTCCTCTTTTTTTAAAGTGCAAATATTCTGTACGCATATATATAGCTGCACAAAGCGGGCTCTTACTGTGACGATTACTTCCCTTTGTATAAAGATCACCATAACCACACCCACCCAAAATTGCCTTTTACTATAATTTATTCATTTCTACACCAATTCACTTCAAATTGATACTGAAATTCTCTTATGACAATACGGCCAATCTCAACTAGGCATGACAATACGGTCAATCTCAACTATGCATGGCCCATTTACCAACCCTGAGGCGCCTCACCCACATAGGCCACACCCATCCAAAATTGCCTTTTACTAGAACTCCTTCATTTCTACACCGATTCACTTCTAATTGATACTGAACTTCTCTAATGACAATACGGTCAATCTAAACTATGCATGGCCCAATTACCAACCCTGGGACGCCCGCCCAAATAGGCCACACACACAAAATTGCCTTTATGTTATGAGGGTTGGGGTTCGGCCGGATCAGAGATTTTCACTCATTTTTTAAATGTTATTTTACATTAATTTCCTCATTTTTACACCGATTTACTTCAAATTGATACTGGACATCTCTTGTGACATTACGGTCAATCTCATAATTACGGTATATGCGATATCAACATAAAACTTCATAGTAAGGAGGGGAAACGTTGCTCGTAATAACCACTTTCATACTTAACTTTTAATCAAGTGTTTTACTCCTCCAATACTAAGAATATGCTCAAAGTATTTTCCAATCTAAATTTAAGTGAGTCAAATCAGGTCTTTAAACTGAACAAGGAATGCTCTCTAACAAAGCGGAATGGGTGGTAGTTGTATTTTCGCAACGACAATAATAGTTTTATTTATCTTCAGTTGTATTTATATTTGATATGCAAAATGTATAATTCGGCAGAATACATTTAAGTAATGGTTGATATTGTTTTTGATGTTGCTGTTGATGTGTTACTTAACCATAGGCTGTTATGATAAAGAAATGTTTTATTATCGCACTGTCGACTTTTTTATTAATGATAATGTATGACATGATTGCCATGTCTAACTCATTTGTTATTAAACAGTGTGATAAATTTCCGAGACAAACGGTTAATTATATTTGCATACAAAGCATCAATATCCTTACATTGGTTATCATACGAATTATCAATTTCAAACAAACAAATCACGTGGGTATAACAATAGCAGCAACGACTTAAAACGAGATAGGTTAATTATTATCATCATGTTTTTGAATGTTGATTATAATTTTACGGTTAATATAGTGTTAAATATAGGGCGCAATAATAACTACATCTTCTTCATAAACATGGACGGGATATTCAGTTTGAATATGTATTCTTGTCAACGTTAATACGAACACATTTAAACGTGTAATCGTGTCATTGCCTTACACACTTCCGCTCATGTCGTTTTAAAAATAAAAACGAATGTTAATGTAGATTTCTTTTAAAATGTTTTGTTTGCCTGACACAGCCGAATGAAGCACCGTGGTGGCCCATAGGCACTGAAGCTGTTGCCACCCCCACCCCCCACCAACTAACCAAATACCCTTAGCTATTCTATTGCTTACTAGAACGCCAGTGCCAAGTTGATTTTACGCGTTTACATAAACCCACCAGTGCCGAGCTGGCAAGACATACAATGTGAATGTTACCTTTTATATGTGAAATTTGTCTTTATGATACCGTAAAATATGATTGTGACGGTAAGACGATGTCAAGAACATAACATTGAAAAGTTGATATTGTCAAGTCATTAGATTAGGCTAAGTAAGAAAGTAACACAATTTATTGCTTCAGGGTCCCTTTAAGTCGCTGGGCACATAGGAAGTTGCCTACTCTGCCTAATGGGTTATTCGGGACTGTCGCTTGCAGAGCATAAGATCATCAAAGTGAAAAGCAGTCAACTTCCTCCTGAGGCATGTATTGATTATGTTCTGCTCTCTGAAGCATCTCTCGCAATAAAAATTTGATAATGGAGCTAAAAAAAACCTATTTGCTACTTCTACTGTTGCTGCTGTTCTGGGTAAAGGTATATCTACTTCTTGGCTTCATCTGTTGACCCCTTAACGATTTCCTGTGTCTACGAGTGCAAGTAGCAAATAAACAAGAATATGTCTTACCTTCAACTCCCAAAGCCTAAACTAAATAAGTACTCTAATTCTAAGATACCATCGCTTACATTGCAATCAACCTCACCTTAGAGGTTGAAGACGTTGCTAAGGAAAGTCAGGATAGCTTCAAACATGTCATGGATGCTGATAAAAAATTGGCTATACTTTACACCTCTTTGCTCCATCTCTCATTGAATGGTCCTGAAACTCAAGGGTTTTATGTCCATCATCTGCAGTCTGTGTCAAATCAGGGAAATGTGACAGAAGCGTGGATAGCTTTCTTCCTCACTTACCTTCAGAGACCATCTCAATCGTTTGAAGCAGTATTGCTGCATCTAAAAAGCCAGTTTCTTCTTCTGAAATGCATTGGGTAGAGTAGCAAGAGGCAGGAAGAAAGTAGAGAGCAAAGAAATGCGAGTACAAACTCGAAGCTTTAACTGATTTATCTTCTTGGAACACGGAGACAAAACTGGAATAGTTCTGGATGAGTGCTTCACAATACCAATTGAAACTGAGCCATGTAGTAGGGAAAACTCTTTTACTTACTTACCTGACTAGATTACGCTGCTGTGCTGCATCAGCATGGTAGTGTTCATTGTGGAGTAGAGAAAGTATGTATACACAGCATTCAGGAGTGAATGAATCTTAACATGATTAGTAACAGATTTAGCCCTTTTCTATGGGCAATACAATGGGTAGCTTACAACTTACAAGTTACAAACCTGACTTGTTACCGGTAATTACATCATTCAAAGCCGTACATATTCCACGAAGGTTTGAAATATATATCCCCTTTTGTGACAGTGTTCAAAACCTTTACATGACTGGATGCTGCTTGTTTTCCTTTACGTGAATCTATGGCTAAAATGAATGCTAAGTTCTGCTGAACAAAGACTGTCAAAATTAAGACAACGAATGTATATGATTAATGATTTGATTTGTCAGCACTTTCGTTCATTTTTATTCTGAACTGGTAGGTAACTCGTTATCTATCACTGCAGTCGTGGTGTCTTTTAAATAATACAGACACTGTATGCTCATAGATTGTGAGGGCATCTACCTTAAAGTCTGCCAACTGTGATACACGCTTGAACACATTGGAATTCACATATGCACGAAAATTCAAATGTTGCAATATGTTAACATCAATATTTGTCCATATTAAAAAATGTTTAAACTGCACTTATATGGTTGCAATACGTTATGCCATTACCAGGAATGTTTTATTTGTTAAACACTGTATGATTTTTGTTCTGTGTTTCATTTTACATGAACATTTGGCTCAATGAATTACATTATATTTGTATCTGATAGATTTGAAATGGGGGAGCTTTGAAGCAATATGTGTGAAAAGTCTTCCATTTGCCAGGAACAGGATATTGCCGAGCGATGCAATTACTCGTTTTGTAAATAATGTCAGATATGTGACTGATTCTAGTTTGGAATTAAGACTTTAAAGACGAAACTCCTAGAATCTGTTATTACTTATAAAATGAATAGGCAAGATTCAGTACGCTACAATAACGCCATAAAAATAAAATATTTTAAATGTAAAAATATATGAAAAAATATGTTGTTTAAATGTAAGAGGTCTCAATAATGATAATAAACGGCAAAGTATATTCAAATGGTTTGAAGAAAATAATTACTTAGCGTGTTTACTTCAAGAAACACATGTTTGTGAGCTATCAAAAAACAAATGGCAATCAATCAGAATGGAGTGGAATAAGTTTTTACGGTGGGAGCAAATCAAATAGTGAAGGTTTAGGAAGTGTAATCAAAAATAAAGATAATGTAAGCATATGAAATTTTAAAGAATTAGTGCCCGGTAGATTATACAAAATAGATGTTATTATTAATAATCAAGAAATCACCTTAATAAATATATATGGTCCTAACAAAGACGAAACAGGTTTTTTTATAAACTGGAAATGCATCTCCTACAAAACACGGATAAAAATGATATAAAAGGGGGTGATTTTAATACAATACTTAACCCAAATCTAGACAAAAAGAACGGTAAAAAGGATACACACATAAACAGCAGGAACAAAATAAATTCCATACTCGATTCATTCAATTTGATAGACATATGGCGAGCTCGTCATCCAGAACAAAAACGTTATACATGGCATTAAAGTGGAAAACCGATTATTTTTGAAGATTGCATAATTACCTTATCTCCAAACATATATGTAAATAATTAATAAAGCAAAATTAAAACCGGTAAACAAGACAGACCACTCTTTGATCGAAGTAATTATTGACAATAAAATACAACAAAAATGGCCTGGATTATTTAAGAAATAATCGACGGGTAACCGTTGGTTATTGCGGTAATAACCAACGGTATGTGGTTCCGAAGCGTAGGAATCAAACCACGAAGGCGTTTAAGGTAGCGCACCTCTAATGATTTCCCGCGATTTCTTCGAAGGTTGAAGAGCCTACTATTAGGTGCCGTAGCCTAGTGGTTAAGGCGATAGACTAGAAATCTTTTGGGATGTTCCCGCGCAGGTTCGAATTCTGCCGACGACGTATACTTTTTTGCGACGCGTTTTATTTATTTTCGAACGTAATTTGATTTAATATGGCATATAAGATATATTTATTGTTAAATATGTTGCAATTTTTATACACATTCTTCAATTATTAAAATTAAAACAACGTTATGGCGAAATTGGGTGATTTACTGTTGAAAATACGAACCATGCATGTTGCATTTTTATTTTTATTTCAAAAAGTAAACCGTAAATCTGTCTATTTCTTGGTATTTTTGCTGTATATAGTGTTTCTATAAAAACTAAGTTTAAAATAGGACTTAAATGATACTATTTTGAATTTTATGACACTTTGTTTTTAACCGACCCAATTTTTACTTGGCTGAAATCACTTACATTTCATGGCGCTCTTCCATAGATAAAATTTGTAAAAAATAAATGTCTTTAAAAGAATACTTATTTCATCTTGTTTAAACTTTAAACACCTTTACAGCATCTGTACACACCAACTGCATGCCCATATTTGGAAATTTGAATGAATTATGGAACTTTTATATACACCAGGGGTGAAAATAAACTGGACAAAAGCCGAGCGTGGGGGTGGTTTTGAAAAAATCGGTATATTTTTTTAAAAAGCATGGAAAGCCTACCTACAAATTTGCATGTAGTTCAGTGAAATGATGCTGATTAAGAAAATAATTACTTAGATTATATTTGGATATGTGCCCATAAGAGGTGCGCTACCTTAATTGAAAAGACAATGAATGCATAACTCGGGATCTCGAGATAGCGAAAATTCTCTCCTCTGTTGTTGAATGCACTCTGTCTTTATTTACTGCGCCGCTCATTTTTTAATTGTACGCCGCTTTTATTTAGTTTTGCACTCCTCTTTTTTCTATCTCGTGGCCACGACATAGCTAACTCGTGGCCTCGAGATAGAAAAAAGAGGAGAGCAATTTAAAGAAAGAGACGCAACGCTCTTTTTTAATTGTACGCTGCTTTTATTTTGTTTTGCACTCCTATTTTTTCTATCTCGTTCTGCAATAGACCAAATTATATAGCTTTCAATAAATACTTTTACAGATCGCAGACTAAACAATTATGTAAAATAAACATACGTTAGTAATAATGCAAACCTTTAACAGTGCATTTAATGGATATTCTTTGTTACAAGCTTTATACTATGGAGTAAAATCCGCAAATACGAATTCCTTGCAAATATTTAAAACGGTAGGCTTTAGTAAATATCATACCTATCACAACTCTGTCAATTACATTGAGAACTCGTTTAAATACTCATGGTTTGCGGTTTCAAAAGACCGTTATCGATTTATGTTCGGGAGGCGGAAAACTACAACGGGCGAGGCATGGTATGGTATTGCGCAAGGGGGGGTTAGAGGGTTAGGGTAAGGGTCAGGGTTAGTGTTAGGGGTCGGGTTAGGGTTTGGGTTAGCCTAAACCCAACCCTAACCCGACCCCTAACCCTAACCCTTACCCTAACCCTTTTTGGGGGTTATCACCCCTGACCATGCCTCGCCCGTTGTAGTTTTCCTCCCTTTATGTTCAAGATTGTCCGTTATGCCATGTCTATATGCAATAATATCGGAGACCTACAGTTTTGTGAAATAAAAGAGCTTTATTTATTTTAGAGAAAACGGTGTTCATTCAACTTCGACATATCCTAACGTTTACTTTTTATTATAAAAAGGTCGATAATATTTCATTTATATATCTGATGGTACATAGGGTATGTTTGCACTTCTTTATAAATGTAAACACAGTGGAGTTTCTCCATCCACCGGAGATCATTCATGTCATCACTTCAAGGTCATTTAGCTAAGACAAACGACCATTTGCAAAACAAGTAGACAAGCACATAAAACCCGGAAAAACGGATGTCATTGTAGTTGAACAATTTATGCAAAACATAGCTTAAATGGTTTAAAACACCTATATGTGGATTATTTATATTCTGAATCACATTGTCCTCATAGAGCTAGCATAAACATGTACATCGCTCAATGTTAATATCGATAATATCCAAGCCTATTGGTCTTGAAATATTAAAAAACCCATTATATTATTGAGAGAATAATGTCAATAGATTTGAACAATAGAGTTCATCAGATTACCACTTTTACCACCTACCTTTTATTTACTATGCAATTAAATTGGCATAGCGAAAGTAGCAAATACAATATCGGAACCTCGCGTGTGTTCTAAATCTAAATGTTTACATCAAAATAACGTAAACAATAAAGTAGAAATGAAGACAGTTCATCCATAATGTAAGGGTTATATTTGCTGAGCATCATTGAGATTTTTCTAGAAAAAATGGTTTCAATACTCAATTTTGCTTTAAATGCTTTACACTGCATGTAGCGCGGATTTGGTTTTGCTTTAAATGTTATTAATGTTGAGTCATGACTGGGAAGCAATTTACATTAAATTATATATTCTCTATGATTTTCTAGAACATGATTTGAAAACATAAACACGCAGAGATATGCTTTAGAACCGGTAAACAAGCCTCTGGCTAAGATTACAAGGTAGCGTTTTTATTTTGTTTATGTTTCCATCAATCTTTCTAATACGATGTTGTGAGGTATGTATATTCTTGGATCAAATTCATGTTATAGCATATTTAAACAAGCGATGTGTTTGTGAAACACTATGTCCCCATATATTTGACCTTTGACCTTGAAGGATGACATTGGCCTTGACCTTTCACCACTCACAATGTGCAGCTCCATGAGATACACATGCATACCAAATATCAAGTTTGTATGTTTAATATTGCAAAAGTGTACATTAAATTAGCAATTTTGACCCATATATTTGACCTTTGACCTTGGAGGATGACATTGACTTGACATTTCACCACTCAAAATGTGCAGCTCTATGAGATACACATGCATGTCAAATATGAAGTTGCTATCTTCAATATTGCAAAAGATATTGCAAATGTTAAAGTTTGCACAAACAAACACACAAACCAACCAACAAACCAACCAACAGACAGGGCAAAAGCAATATGTCCCCCCTCTACTACTACTACTTCTACTGCTGCTGCTGCTGCTGCTACTACTACTACTACTACTACTACTACTACTACTACTACTACTACTACTACTACTACTACTACTACTACTACTACTACTACTACTACTACTACTACTACTACTACTACTACTACTACTACTACTACTACTACTACTACTACTACTACTACTACTACTACTACTACTACTACTTCTACTACTACTACTACTACTACTACTACTACTACTACTACTACTACTACTACTACTACTACTACTACTACCACTACTACTACTACCACTACTACTACTACTACTACTACTACTTCTACTTCTACTGCTGCTGCTGCTGCTGCTGTCGTACCTCGCTTGCTATAGTTTATTTAACTGCAAAATATGCTGACGCGAAAGCTCGCACGTTCAATTTAAATAGTGATAACAATTAACCTTCTTAAAGACACACAACAAAATTATTATTGCAAAATGACGCATAAACAACGTGAAAGAGAAGTCCCGAACCTGAGCACAGCGTTGTTAAGTTTTTTCTTTAGTCAGTTGAAAAAAAACTACCAAAATAGTCGAATCGAAAATATGTTCGATTGAAAAATAAACAAATCTCAATCTTTGTAGCTCGTAGCTTTTAAACCACTCGATCGGTCCAAGCGTCAGAATACCAAAATCGTTATAAATTGACATTTATTAAAGAACGATTTTGTCAACATTTTTTTTCGGCTGTATTGAAGAAATGCTTGAAATTTTTACTAATAGTTTGGGTTGGGATGTAAATACATCGAAGGTCCATTTACGGCATTATATGAAATAAACCTGATGTATAAACCTGTTATCCGCGAATAACGATATTCATATGACATTTTAATAAATTGAAGTATAGAGTTCGACATCATAGAAGTAACCAATTCTGCACTACAAGGACTTATTGTGCTTGCCCTTAATTTCGTGGCTTGACGTTAAAGGCAAATTATTGGTGCACATAAGTGCTATTATAAGGTGGTTATGATATATTTTTCTGGGAAAAAAGGCACATTTTATGTTAATTATTTACGTCCACATAGATGTGTGAACTGAAGAAAGGGAAAATTCAAAATGTGCTCGCCTGCATTGTTACGTAAAAAGATTTTACTTTGCCTCGAACAATAGTCAAAACTTCTTTTGTGGTGTCCAATATGTATATACCTGGGGATAGTGCTCAACTTAACCCATAGCGTCGGCTTTGCTTACGTGGATTTGAATGTTCTAAGTCGATGCAATATTAACAATTTTCGTCTTTAAGTACTAGCCAAAATGACGTAACATACCATGTGGTATGGCCACTCCGAGCATAGCTGGACTATGGCAAGCGGTTCGACGCATAATCCCAAGACACTAGGTTTCTCATGAGAGCCTAGGTTCTCTAGCGTCAACTAATGATTTTCAAATGAGAACCTAGGTTCTCATGAAAAACCTGGTTTCTTGGGATTTCATAAACCTAGTTTCTCATGAGAAACCTAGTTTCTTGGGACTATGCGTCGAACCGCTTGCCATAATTAATCTCCAGTTGTCTCCAATTGCTTGGTACACGCTGACGGCATATGTGTAGACTGATAAAAAAATAGACGTGAAACAGTGAATGCTATTCCCCAAGAACATCGTTTGATCAATGTTCAGACATTGCTAAGTAATATTCAACGAAACTTGTAGGAAACTTCTTGAGAAATGAAATTAGTAAAGTAATCGGTCGACATTGGTCTGAACACGTTAATAAAATATTAAACTGTTTATGAAATACATCTTCAATTGTAAATATTATATTAAAACTAAAACAATAAAACAAATTCAGATCAATCGTTACATAATTCATTGTTACAACATTTAATGCGTTTCAGATATTCAGTTCCCTTGTTCGGGCCTCAAACGACTGTACGGTACAGTTTTCTTTTTTAAGTATATCTGTGATATAGTAAGCTGTCATTATGGTATAAAAAGAAGTTTAATCTCTATTGATAATGTGTAATAATGTATTATTCAATCGTAAGATATCGGCCCACACTGCATGAAAAACTTATGCACTAAAGACTTTGCAAAAATATTTCAATAACTTAAGATATCTGCAAAAATAAAGTTCTTAACGGCGTGTTTTCATTCTGTCCTGTCCGTGTGTAATCATATGTGAACCCCATTCATCCTGCGCCCTGAATAAGACGTGTCCCGTATTCCAAACGAGCAAGTTTACGCCGTCAGACGCGTAATTCTGAAAACCTAGGTTCTCATGAGAACATGTGGTTCCCAAATGAAAACCACGGATTTAGTATTAAAGACGCGTAATTCTGAAAACATAGGTTCTCATGAGAACCTATGGTTCCCAAATGAAAACCACGGATTTAGCATTAAAGACGCGTAATTCTGGAAACCTAGGTTCTCATGAGAACTAAGGTTCACTAATGAAAACCACGGATATGGCAAGCAGTTCGACGCATAATCCCAAGAAACTAAGTTTTTCATGAGAACCATGGTTTTCAATTGAGAACCTATAGGTTTTCATTTGAAAACCAATTAGGTTCTGGAAGCCATGTGCAATCTTCAAGCGAGAACCTAGTAAATAAACAGTTTCTTGGGAGTATGCGTCGAACCGCTTGCCATACAAGTAGTTAATGATAGTAACTGTATTGATATCAAGACTCATGTATTCAAATATTTAAGCGTGTGCGTATGTTTCGGTTTAAAAAGATTAAAATCATATACTTATTTAACAACACAGAATTAACAAGTTTTATGAATGGACGTAGTTAATTTCTGGTTAAAAGTACTGTTATAACAAAAAAAATACATAACCTCGCTTGGAACTGTCAGCCGTCTAATATAAAATATCGTTTATATATAATCATTTCTATATGTGTTCGGCAGAAACATTCTCTAATATATTTAAGTATCGGTCACTACATTATGTCTATGCCGTAAATTTAAAGAAAACATTTTATTTGGATGTTGTGCTTGTTTTTAGATAAAACAAGATGTGTTTGTGAAACACTATGTCCCCCCATATTTGACCTTTTACCTTGAAGGATGCATTTGACCTTTTACCACTCAAAATGTGCAGCTCCATGAGATACATGCATGCCAAATATCTGGTTGATATCTTGGATATTGCAAAAGTTATGGCCAATGTTGAAGTTTGACGCAACAAACCAACAAGCAGACAGGGCAAAAACAATATGTCCTCCAGTATAGAACTCAGTAAAACGCTGTTGATAAATATCATGAACATTAAATGCACATTGCTTATTTTGTATCGATAGCAGTCTTTTACAAGACCAATCTTACGCCGAATCACTAAAATCTTTTATAATTCTTTGATGATATGTTATAACATATTTAATAAACAGTATTTGCATGTTATTACCTAATCAACAATCCCTTTTGATTTCAGTCAGAAAACTAAAACAACATTAATAAACTAATTTCTAGCCTGTGATAAAGTTCGTCAATAAGCCTTCATGACATCAAAATGTTTATACAATAAGAAAACAAGATGTGTTTGTGAAACACTATTTCCCTATGATTTGACCTTTGACCTTGCAGATGACCTTGACCTTTCGCCAATTAAAATATGCAGCTCCATGAGATACACATGCATGCCAAATATCAAGTTGCTATCTTCAATTTTGCAAAAGATATGGCTAATGTTAATGTTTGACGCAAACAAACAAACCAACAAACCGACAGACAAGGCTAAAACAATATGTCGCCCATTATAGACTGGGGGACATAAAAACGCAAATGCATTTAAAAGTAACGGCTGACTCTGAATCGTTTTTTTCCGTCTCCTTCAGCTATCTCTTCTATTTTACATCTCGGTAACGTAAACGTTTGCAAGTATAACATACGTGTACGGTTAATTGTAAGTTTCCTATTTCAAACAGAGAAAGATATCTGTTGAAACTGTATACTATTTCAATTTCATTTTAACATTTTGTTTTAACAGCACACACACAATTCTACAAAGCAAAACTAGGATGATTTATGTCGGTCAATACAAAACACAAATTCTGGGTGTTGGTTTTTAGCACTAAACATCGTTAGTATTCGATTTATCGTGCTCTTCGAACGTTTACGACACGTGTGTGATTTTATTACAACACAAATAGTAAGTCAGGGGTTAATTGAACAGACAATGAAGACAGAACATCCAGGAAGTGTTGCTCAGTATACTCCAGTTTTGCTCGCCCATCCTTTGTTCGGCCTTCGTTATTACAACGTCGGGTGCATTATGGTTGAACGCAGGGTCGCAACGATATATCCTTAGTGCCTGCGTTTTGAAATCTATGCGTAGTTTATCTTTCATGACGGTGCGCCTACTAAATATGCCAAGCGTGCCATAATGGGCAACGGTCACCATATTTTCTTGTGCATTCACTTTTGTCACCACGCCTTGGTGTCGGATTCCGTAATATGAGTATTCAAGAATGCATCCTTCTTTTAAGTCGTACCAACTGTAAGCATTGTACAGTCGCAGTAGCCCATTGCTTTCTGTGAATGCCCCAATTTCAAGCATTCTGCTATCGTTTCCAACCTTTGCCCATTCCACTAAATGACGAGATGTGTTGTTGAAAGCATTATGACGCTGTTCGCCAACGCGCGCTCTTGCTCTTTTAATGGTCGTCGCTGCATCATATAGCTGCACATTTTCATACCCTTTCTTTGAAATTTTTTGCTGGTTTAGATCAAAGAAGAATCTCTCCTCTTTGATTGATCTTGTAATCGGAAAATTGAACGCATAATGGATTACATGAACAATTCCAAGTGTTTTGTCTTCTGGATCGGTTGTTACGCTTGTTACAATACCTTCATGATCTATACCCCAGTATTGGAAGACAATTGCATCGCCTGGCTCTAATTCGTCAACAGCGTTGATATCCGGCATGTTTTGTAATGCAAATATGAACTTGTACTTTATATTTGTGTCCAATCCTCTCTCCAAACGGTTGACGTTCTCCAGACGTTGTAAAATCTGCAAGTATATGTGTACATGTGTACAAATGTATTGGCAGAACTGCACTTGCTTTTTGTTCAAAAATATCGTGTTTCACTTCACGCAATACAAGCAAGTATAGCTATTTACATTGTAAATATTTGCACTTCGTCTAGCAAACTGATAGTTATAGAATATAGTGCATGTGTATGCATCATTCTATAAATAGCATTCACTTTTGAGACACATTTATTAAGCAGTAGCAAAAGATTGCCTTTTACTCGCATATGCTATGATTTGATGTTTAAAGTCTAATTATAGTAATTTAGTAAATGCAATTACTCATATCTGCTTTTAATGTATGAGTACAATGCAACGTATATTGTAACAGGTGTATTTGTGCGATTGATTTAACCCGGTCGTACACAATAACCCCATTATAAAGTATTTCAATCGAAGTGGCTTAACATTTATTTATTTTTTATCAATTAAACGTTGCACGATCGCCATTTTTTACCAGTTGTACATTATGAATGTATATATATGCCACTTCCGTTCCGACTTGCTCGTTTATTGTAAGATAAAACAATATATTAACGTTGATATTGTCAACGATGCACACATGGTATAATTTAGAAAAATCTTTAACGAAATATTAAATGCCTTTATGCCCTCACAACGCATGACAGAGAAAAAGAATCTGCAGGAAGTACCTCATGAATGTTAACATATTCCTCAGCAATTGCTTAAATATCCGTCATATCATTGTATTATTTAAATGTCTTTAATTAAAAAATATATGTATGAATGGATAATGCAAGCTTATCTTATATGTTCCCATCTGTCAGAATGATATTTTGACAGAATGGTGTGGTTGGACCACAGTATAACCATAAATTTGTTCCACATCCAAACAACATTGACTCATATAAAACGCAATGAAACAACGGTACCATGTGATTATGTAAAATGATCATTATGATACACAAATATCATTAGGAATGAGATTATATTGTTTGCAGGTGTGAAAACTAGTATTTGTGTAACAATATGAGCATACATACCTGGACTTCCTTGTTATCCACGTATGCAAAGAACCTAACACACTTCATATAAAAAATGTTTACAAAGCCGACACAGCAAATAAACCTTAGGATATTAAATTACAGTGTCTTCCATTACGTTTGTGGCATATGTGCAAATGGGAAGGACACATAATAGTGTAACAATAAATGCGTATGCTTTTTGTGCAAATCAAGCAATCTCAAGTTACCGTTTATTGCAAATTCGTCTTAATATCGGTATATTTGTAGAGTTTAAATCCGTTATCAGTGAAATACAAACATTTATCTAGCAATTTAAAGGGACATTTTCACGTTTTGGTAAATTAAAAATTGAAAAAAATGTAGTTATGATATTTTTGAGGAAACAGTAATATCGAACTTTTACCATGCTCTAAAATATGCATCTTTTGACGATTTAAAAAGCTGAATATTATAAAGCGTTGCAACGCAAAACGATTTAATCATTATGAGAGTTCTGTTGTTGTCGTGATATTTTGTGACACTACGAGGATTGCTTATATGAAATATAAATTACATCACTCATTGTATGAGCACGGATGGTCGAGTGGTCTACTTGTGAGACTTTTACTCCAGGGGTCAGTGGTCCGAGCCCAGTGGAGGATTTCGTTTTTTTCTTTCTTAAATTTTATTCTTGTATTTTTCAGGAGCTTTTTTGATCCTTTGTTTACATTTCTCAATATAAAGCATTGAATGACAAACTTCAATACATGCCAAATTCTGTGAAAAGGTCCTTTTAACGGGGAAATGTGTTCTTACCATTAACATCAATAATTCTACAATTTATCGATATACTGGTTTGATGATTTAAACGAAATCGCAAATTGATTTCTTTTTTATTTTAGTTTTGATCTTGCAGACAAATATATCAGTATATATAGCTGCTCTCCTATACTAGATTTGTATTATTTAATAGTGTCCCGTTATTACATTAATTCCGTTAATCCTATATTTAATTAACAATTGTGATTGTTGTATGCACATCGTGAGATTTGTATTACAACATAATATAACTAAAAAGGTTCAACCTGGCATGTATTTCAAATGATCTGCTTCGTGTGAAAATGTGTCTAAAACGGTATGCGCCGAAAGTTCGTTAAGCCCGGCTTGAGACAATCGCGCAGACTGGTTATATGCCACCCTGTCCGATAATTAGACAACAAAATCTTGCGTAACTTTATAGCTGACAACGAAGCTTCTGACCAGACTGTGCGATTGGAAGATGCACTTTCGAATGACGCGGCTCATGTGATTGAACTGAGAACGTGCATAAGACACGCTTGTCCTTCATTAAGGTATTATGGTTGTCCATAGTTTTTTACCCAATGTTTATCGATGAATATTGAGAATTATATTTTATTCTATAGTGCCTGTGTTTTCTAATCAGCTGATTTCAGAGCGAGAAATAGATTATGCTTACATCAAATATCAGCAGCAGCGCATAGGCAGTAACATTTCTTAAAATACTATTACAATAAAAAATATTCCCAGACGTTGCTAATATATTTAGCTGAGTGAGCCTTGAACAAAGAACAATCGAGCCATTATTTTCCATTTTTCATTTTTAATATTTACTAACAATGCAAAACGAATTTTTGATTTCGGTAGCTGCCATAACAATCTAGATTCAAACTAATAATACACTTGAAACATTTTTTATAAAAGCTCTTTATTCACCCCTTAAACGTAAATGTTTCATATTTATATTGAAAACTACATCGTTGATAACATTGTGGAAACTTTTCGATGCGTTCAGATAGCCGCCAAACAATGTATTTTTACAAATACGGCTAAGTAATAAACGTATTGAGTTAAATTCAAGGGTTGCCTAATAACAAAAAATGGATACATACAAACACGTTTGTAAATACATTGTCACACTATTTTACTGCTTTAAATCTTTCGTATATTTATCAGCATTCCCTTATAACGATATTATAGTATAGCATTATTGAGTAATTTAAAGTCCACCCTTGACGTACCACGGGAATAGTCAAAGTAAAACCAATTATCATGGTTAATAAGTTATTTCTGTTCTGCAATAGACCAAATTATATAACTTTTAATAAATAGTTTAACAGATCTCAGACTTAAAAATAAAGTAAAATAAACATAAGTTAGTAATAAATTAATGCAAACCTTTAAATGTGCGCCCAATGGATATTCTTTGCTACAAGCTTTATAATATGGAGTAAAATCCGCCAATACGAATTCCTTGCAAATATGTAAAACGGTAGGCTTTAGTAAATATCATACCTAATCACAACTATGTCAATTGCATTGAGAATTTGGTTAAATATTCATGGTTTGCGGTTTCAAAGACCGTTATCGATTTATGTTCAAGATTGTCCGTTATGCAATAATATACGGAGACCTACAGTTTTGTGAAATAAAAGAGCTTTATTTATTTTAGAGAAAACGGCGTACATTCAATATCGACATACCCTTACGTTTACTTTTTATTATAAAAAGGTCGATAATATTTCCTTTATATAGCTGATGGTACATAGGGTATGCTTGAAATTTTTCATAAATGTAAACAGTGGAGTTTCTCCATCCACCGGAGATCATTCATGTCATCTCCTCAATGTCCATTAGCTGAGACAAGTGACCAATTGCAAAACCAGTAGACAAGGACATAAAACCCGGAAAAACGGATGTCATTGTATTTGAACAATTTATGCAAAACATAGCTTTGTTGGTTTTAAACACCTTTCTGTGGATTATTTGTATTCTGAATCATATTATCCTCCTATAGCTAGCATGAAGATGTATCGCTAAATGTTAATATCGATAATATCAAAGTTTATTTGGTCTTGAAATATTGAAGAACACATTATATTATTCATCAGGGAATAATGTCAATACATTTGAACAATAGAGCTCATCAGATTACCACTTTTACCGCCAAAATATAATTATTTACTATGCAATTAAATTGGCATAGCGGAAGTAGCAAATACACTATCGGAACCTCGCGTGTGTTCGAAAGTGTATCTAAATGTAAATGTTTACATCAAAATAACGTAAACAATAAAGTCGAAATGAAGCCAGTCGATCCACGATGTAAGGGTTATATTTGCTGAGCATCATTGAGATTTTTCTAGAAAAATGGTTTCAATACTTAATTTTGCTTTAAATGTTATTAATGTTGAGTCATGACTGGGAAGCAATTTACATTAAATCAGATATTCTCTGTGATTTTCTAGAACATGATTTGAATACATTAACACGCAGAGATATGCTTAAGAACCGGTAAACAAGCCTCTGGCTAAGATTACAAGGTAACGTTTTTATTGTGTTCATGTTTCAATCAATCTTTCTAATAAGATGTTGTGAGTTATGTATATACTTGGAATATGCTAATTTTTGTTATAAGAATACTTAAAACCAACAAAATTTTCTTTATATTAATTTTAGAATTTAATGCACATTCCGAATTCTCTATTTCACAATTCAGTTCAAAGTGCGCCCAAAATTTAACAATTTTTCTTCAATGGAATAAGATTGATAAATATGGCGTACGCGAACTATTAAAAAGTACATGTGTAAACACAATAGTTTGAAACTACGACATTAGCAACTGCAAACATGCGAGGTTACATAATCTTCACATGATTGTCGATTGACATAATTATACAAAAAGACGTGATTTGTTTGGCGATGCCTGTGTATAGTTTTCATGATACTTACCTCAAAAAGGCGAAACCCCTATCGCTTGGTTTACAACCGCAATTTTCGCACTTATACCGACTGGAGTCATTCGCAGTCATTGCAATTTGAATTTGCAATTGCGAGTTACTTCTTGTGTTAGTCTCCAAGTAATGAATATTATTATTCGTGTATCAGATTTAGTGACCCAAATGTTGCTACAGTTAACAGTTTAAATCTTAAATGTACGCACTGCATTAAGCATGTTTTCTTTCAAGGTTTTTTTTAATTACATTTTATGATGTGTTTCTATTGTTTTATATGCCCCATTGAAGTGATAAATTGTGAGCCAAAAAACAGTTTAAGTTGTATACATAAATTATAAAATGTACCTGTCGATTTGAAACTTTGCACTAATGCCGGAAATGCCATTTTAATATATACCTTTTGGTAACGGCATAATAACCCAATAACATGTTTACAGAATGTATCTATACGGCTGATACAAGGGAGGCCAATGTCTTCATCTTTTTCTCGCCGTAATTCCTTGAGTCCGGAGGTAGTGATACAACTGGTGGTCTTTCACGGCGTAACTATTAAAGATATTTGGATGTTATTTTGCTTTCTAAATGAATTGCCAAGAAATTGGTAACTAGAAAGGACATAAACATGGAATTTAAGACGTTTTGTGACCATGAGCAATTGTTCCCCTTGCAAAATAAATATGGAGTCCATATATTTTGTATGCTAGACAATGTCTTTTAATACCATATATTTTGTATGCTAGACAATGCCTTTTAATACATGAAACCGTATCAGAGCAATGTAATGTAGTACTGGTAATCAATAGTGGTTACGCTTTTGTTTTAACAAGGTCACATAAGTTCGATTTCGTAGCTGAAAAATACCAAGCGGAGCATTACAGAAATAAGTTCATAAAAGAACACATAGTGCATCGTCTACAATATATATTTACGGATATTACTCAAATTTATTTACATCAACCTTACATTACATTAGCATACTAGCATATCATAAACACTCTATCAGAAACATATAAAAATAAAACACAGTGTATTGAATGTTTTATCTGCTATCAATATCAACTTTTAAAGTGAGTCGATCACATCCATATAATGACAGCTTTCTTTTGTCTAAATTAAGATTAAGATAAAATCGCTAAAATCGTGTAGCATTCATACAGGATACATTATCTTATATTTGATAACCATGTGCATGAGATTACTTGGTCACACATACTCTTCTAGTCAAAACACTCACAACACATGTATTGAATCGTTTATAATCGTTGTCAAGATTTGTAAATTAGTCTGTATGCCATCAAACAGTTTAAAAGCATATAAACACGCAAATGAATTTAAGAGTACTGTATCTGTTTAACGTTTGCGTCAACCGCCTCTTGCACATTAATACTCGGTAACGAAAAAGATTGCAAGTATTTCATACGCGTTCCCCCAGAACGTTGATTGAACTCGCCTATTTCAACGTTTCATATTTCACACGAGGAAGTTGATCTATATCTGCTTTAAATTTTAACTATTTTAATATCTTCTTACAATTGCCTTTTAAGACACACACAATGTCATGAAGCAAATACTATGATAATTAATTTTGGTAAATACAAAAAAATGTTTCAGGTGTTTTTCTGAATATCTTACGTCATTGGAATTAGACTGTGTTCTTCATACGATGTTGACACTTGAATGGTTTTCTACAAACACAAATAATAAATCTGTGGTTAATTAAAAAGACAATGTAGGCAGAATTTCCATGAAGAGTTACTCATTATCTTCCAGCTTTGCTCGCCAATCCTTTGTTCGGCTTTTGTAATAACTTCGTCGGGTGTATTATGCTTGAAAGCTGGATCACAACGATAGATCATTAGTGTCTGCATTTTGAAGTCTATCGGTACGTCTTCTTTCATGACGGTGCGCCTACTAAATATGCCTCGCGTGCCATAATGGACAACGGTAACCATATTGTCTTGCATATTCACTTTTGTCACCACGCCTTGGTGTCGGATTCCGTAATATGAGTAATCGAATATGCAGCCTTCTTCTAAGTCGTTCCAACTGTATGCATTATACCTTCGCATTATCCCGTTGTTTACTGGGAATGTCCCATTTTCAAGCATTGTGCTATCGTTTCCAACCTTTGCCCATTCCACTAAATGACGAGATGTGTTGTTGAAAGGATTATGACGTTGTTCGCCAACGCGCGCTCTTGCTCTTTCAATGGTCGTCGCTGCATCATATAGCTGCACATTTTCATACACTTTCTTTGAAATTTTTTGCTGGTTTAGATCAAAGAAGAATCTCTCCTCTTTGATTGTTCTTGTAATCGGAAAATTGAACGCATAATGGATTACATGAACAATTCCAAGTTTTTTGTCTTCTGGATCGGTTGTTACGCTTGTTACCATACCTTCATGATCTATACCCCAGTATTGGAAGACAATTGCATCGCCTGGCTCTAATTCGTCAACAGCGTTGATATCCGGCATGTTTTGTAATGAAAATATGAACTTTATTTATATTTGTGTCCGATCCTCTCTCCAAACGGTTGACGCACTCCAGACGTTGTAAAATCTGCAAATATATGTGTACATGTGTACAAATATATGGGCAGAACTGCACGTACTTTTTGTTCAATAATATCGTGGTTCACTTCTCGCAATACAAGCAAGTATAGGTATTTACATTGTAAATATTTGCACTTCGTCTAGCAAACTGATAGTTATAGAATATAGTGCATGTGTATGCATCATTCTATAAATAGCTTCTACTTTTGAGACACATTTATTAAGCAGTAGCAAAAGATTGCCTTTTACTCGCATATGCTATGATTTGATGTTTAATGTCTAATTATAGTAATTTAGTAAATGCAATTATTCATATCTGCTTTTAATGTATGAGTACAATGCAACGTATATTGTAACAGGTGTATTTGTGCGATTGATTTAACCCGGTCGTACACAATAAACCCATTATAAAGTATTTCAATCGAAGTGGCTTAACATTTATTTATTTTTTATCAATTAAACGTTGCACGATCGCCATTTTTTACCAGTTGTACATTATGAATGTATATATATATATATATGCCACTTCAGTTCCGACTTGCTCGTTTATTGTAAGATAAAACAATATATTAACGTTGATATTGTCAACGATGCGCACATGGTATAATTAAGAAAAATCTGTAACGAAATATTAAATGCCTTTATGCCCTCACAACACATGACAGAGAAAAAGAATCTGCAGGAAGTACCTCATGAATGTTAACGTATTCCTCAGCAATTGCTTAAATATCCTTCATATCATTGTATTATTTAAATGTCTTTAATTAAAAAATATATTTATGAATGGAAAATGCAAGCTTATCTTATATGTTCCCATCTGTAAGAATTATATTTTGACAGAATGGTGTGGTTGGACCCCAATATAACCATAAATTTGTTCCACATCCAAACAACATTGACTCATATAAAACACAATGAAACAAAGGTACAATGTGATTATGTAAAATAATCAATATGATACACAAATATCATTAGGAATGAGATTATATTGTTTTCAGGTGTGAAAACTAGTATTTGTGTAACAATATGAGCGTACATACCTGGACTTCCTTGTTATCCACGTATGCAAAGGACCTAACACACTTCATATAAAAAATGTTTACAAAGCCGACACAGCAAATAAACCTTAGGATATTAAATTACAGTGTCTCCCATTACGTGCGTGGCATATGCGCAAATGGGAAGGACGCATAATGGTGTAACAATAAATGCGTATGCTATTTGTGCAAATCAAGCAATCTCAAGTAACCGTTTATTGCAAATTCGTCTTAATATCGGTATATTTGTAGAGTTTAAATCCGTTATCAGTGAAATAGAAATATTAATCTAGCAATTTAAAGGGACATTTTCACGGTTTGGTAAATTGACAAAATTGAAAAAAATGTAGTTATGATATTTGTGAGGAAACAGTAATATATCGAACTTTTACCATGCTCTAAAATGTGCATCTTTTGACGATTTAAAAAGCTGAATATTATAAAGCGTTGCAACGCGAAACGATTTAATCATTTGGAGAGTTCTGTTGTTGTCGTGATATTTTGTGACACTACGAGGATTGCTTATATGAAATATAAATTACATCACTCATTGTATGAGCACGGATGGTCGAGTGGTCTACTTGTGAGACTTTTACTCCAGGGGTCAGTGGTCCGAGCCCAGTTGAGGATTTCGTTTTTTTCTTTCTTAAATTTTATTCTTGTATTTTTCAGGAGCTTTTTTGATCCTTTGTTTACATTTCTCAATATAAAGCATTGAATGACAAACTTCAATGCATGCCAAATTCTGTGAAAAGGTCCCTTTAACGGGGAAATGTGTTCTAACCATTAACATCAATAATTCTACAATTTATCGATATACTGGTTTGATGATTTAAACGAAATCGCAAATTGATTTCTTTTTTTTATTTTAGTTTTGATCTTGCAGACAAATATATCAGTATATATAGCTGCTCTCCTATACCAGATTTGTATTATTTAATAGTGTCCCGTTATTACATGAACTCCGTTATTCCTATATTTAATTAACAATTGTGATTGTTGTATGCACATCGTGAGATTTGTATTACAACATAATACTAACTAAAATGGTTCAACCTGGCATGTATTTCAAATGATCTGCATCATGTGAAAATGTGTCTAAGGCGGTATGCGCCGAAAGTTCGTTAAGCCCGGCTTGAGACAATCGCGCAGACTGGTTAGATGCCACCCTGTCCGATAATTAGACAACAAAATCTTGCGTAACTTTATAGCTGACAACGAAGCTTCTGACCAGACTGTGCGATTGGAAGATGCACTTTCGAATGACGCGGCTCATGTGATTGAACTGAGAACGTGCAACAGGCACGCTTGTCCTTCATTAAGGTATTATGGTTGTCCATAGATTTTTACCCAATGTTTATCGATGAATATTGAGAATTATATTTTATTCTATAGTGCCTGTGTTTTCTAATCAGCTGATTTCAGAGCGAGACATAGATTATGCTTACATCAAATATCATCAGCAGTGCATAGGCAGTAACATTTCTTAAAATACTATTACAATAAAAAATATTCCCAGACGTTGCTAATATATTTAGCTGAGTGAGCCTTTAACAAAGAACAAACGAGCCATTATTTTCCATTTTTCATTTTTAATATTTTCTAACAATGCAAAACGAATTTTTGATTTTGGTAGCTGCCATAACAATCTAGATTCAAACTACTAATACACTTAAAACATGTGTTTATATAAATGCTCTTTATTCACCCCTTAAACGTAAATGTTTCATATTTATATTGAAAACTACATCGTTGATAACATTGTGGAAACTTTTCGATGCGTTCAGATAGCCGCCAAACAATGTATTTTTACAAATACGGTTAAGTAATAAACGTATTGAGTTAAATTCAAGGGTTGCCTAATAACACAAATGGATACATACACACGCGTTTGTAAATACATTGTCACATTATTTTACTGCTTTAAATCTTCGTATATTTATCAGCATTCCCTTATAACGATATTATAGTATAGCATTATTGAGTAATTTAAAGTCCACCCTTGACGTACCACGGGAATAGTCAAAGTAAAACCAATTATCATGGTTAATAAGTTATTTCTGTTCTGCAATAGACCAAATTATATAACTTTTAATAAATAGTTTAACAGATCTCAGACTTAAAAATAAAGTAAAATAAACATAAGTTAGTAATAAATTAATGCAAACCTTAAAATGTGCGCCCAATGGATATTCTTTGCTACAACCTTTATAATATGGAGTAAAATCCGCCAATACGAATTCCTTGCAAATATGTAAAACGGTAGGCTTTAGTAAATATCATACCTAATCACAACTATGTCAATTGCAGTGAGAATTTGTTTAAATATTCATGGTTTGCGGTTTCAAAAGACCGTTATCGATTTATGTTCAAGATTGTCCGTTATGCAATAATATACGGAGACCTACAGTTTTGTGAAATAAAAGAGCTTTATTTATTTTAGAGAAAACGGCGTTCATTCAATATCGACATACCCTAACGTTTACTTTTTATTATAAAAAGGTCGATAATATTTCCTTTATATATCTGATGGTACATAGGGTATGCTTGAAATTTTTCATAAATGTAAACACAGTTGAGTTTCTCCATCAACCGGAGATCATTCATGTCATCTTCTCAATGTCCTTTAGCTGAGACAAGTGACCAATTGCAAAACCAGTAGACAAGGACATAAAACCCGGAAAAACGGATGTCATTGTATTTGAACAATTTATGCAAAACATAGCTTTGATGGTTTTAAACACCTTTCTGTGGATTATTTGTATTCTGAATCATATTATCCTCCTAGAGCTAGCATGAAGATGTATCGCTAAATGTTAATATCGATAATATCAAAGTTTATTTGGTCTTGAAATATTGAAGAACACATTATATTATTCATCAGAGAATAATGTCAATACATTTGAACAATAGAGCTCATCAGATTACCACTTTTACCGCCTACATATAATTATTTACTATGCAATTGAATTGGCATAGCGGAAGTAGCAAATACAATATCGGAACCTCGTGTGTGTTCGAAAGTGTATCTAAATGTAAATGTTTACATCAAAATAACGTAAACAATAAAGTCTAAATGAAGCCAGTCGATCCACGATGTAAGGGTTATATTTGCTGAGCATCATTGAGATTTTTCTAGAAAAATGGTTTCAATACTTAATTTTGCTTTAAATGCTTTACACTGCATGTAGCGCGGATTTGGTTTTGCTTTAAATGTTATTAATGTTGAGTCATGACTGGGAAGCAATTTACATTAAATCAGATATTCTCTGTGATTTTCTAGAACATGATTTGAATACATTAACACGCAGAGATATGCTTAAGAACCGGTAAACAAGCCTCTGGTTAAGATTACAAGGTAACGTTTTTATTGTGTTCATGTTTCAATCAATCTTTCTAATAAGATGTTGTGAGTTATGTATATACTTGGAATATGCTAATTTTTGTTATAAGAATACTTAAAACCAACAAAATTTTCTTTATTTTAATTTTAGAATTTAATGCACATTCCGAATTCTCTATTTCACAATTCAGTTCAAAGTGCGCCCAAAATTTAACAATTTTTCTTCAATGGAATAAGATTGATAAATATGGCGTACGCGAACTATTAAAAAGTACATGTGTAAACACAATAGTTTGAAACTACGACATTAGCAACTGCAAACATGCGAGGTTACATAATCTTCACATGATTGTCGATTGACATAATTATACAAAAAGACGTGATTTGTTTGGCGATGCCTGTGTATAGTTTTCATGATACTTACCTCAAAAAGACGAAACCCCTATCGCTTGGTTTACAACCGCAATTATCGCACTTATACCGACTGGAGTCATTCGCAGTCATTGCAATTTGTATTTGCAATTGCGAGTTACTTCTTGTGTTAGTCTCCAAGTAATGAATATTATTATTCGTGTATCAGATTTAGTGACCCAAATGTTGCTACAGTTAACAGTTTAAATCTTAAATGTACGCACTGCATTAAGCATGTTTTCTTTCAAGGTATATTTTTTTAAATTACATTCTATGATGTGTTTCTATTGTTTTATATGCCCCATTGAAGTGATAAATTGTGAGCCAAAAAAACAGTTTGTATACATAAATTATAAAATGTACCTGTCGATTTGAAACTTTGCACTAATGCCGGAAATGCCATTTTAATATATACCTTTTGGTAACGGCATAATAACCCAATAACATGTTTACAGAATGTATCTATACGGCTGATACAAGGGAGGCCAATGTCTTCATCTTTTTCTCGCCGTAATTCCTGGAGTCCGGAGGTAGTGATACAACTGGTGGTCTTTCACGGCGTAACTATTAAAGATATTTGGATGTTATTTTGCTTTCTAAATGAATTGCCAAGAAATTGGTAACTAGAAAGGACATAAACATGGAATTTAAGACGTTTTGTGACCATGAGCAATTGTTCCCCTTGCAAAATAAATATGGAGTCCATATAATTTGTATGCTAGACAATGTCTTTTAATACCATATATTTTGTATGCTAGACAATGCCTTTTAATACATGAAACAGTATCAGAGCAATGTTTTGTAGTACTGGTAATCAATAGTGGTTACGCTTTTGTTTTAACAAGGTCACATAAGTTCGATTTCGGAGCTGAAAAATACCAAGCGGAGCATTACAGAAATAAGTTCATAAAAGAACACATAGTGCATCGTCTACAATATATATTTACGGATATTACTCAAATTTATTTACATCAACATTACATTAGCATACTAGCATATCATTAACACTCTATCAGAAACATATAAAAATAAAACACAGTGTATTGAATGTTTTATCTGCTATTAATATCAACTTTTAAAGTGAGTCGATCACATCCATATAATGACAGCTTTCTTTTGTCTCAATTAAGATTAAGATAAAATCGCTAAAATCGTGTAGCATTCATACAGGATACATTATCTAATAGTTGATAACCATGTGCATGAGATTACTTGGTCACACATACTCTTCTAGTCAGAACACTCACACCACATGTATTGAATCGTTTATAATCGTTGTCAAGATTTGTAAATTAGTCTGTTCGCCATCAAACAGTTTAAAAGCATATAAACACGCAAATGAATTTAAGAGTACTGTATCTGTTTAACGTTTGCGTCAACCGCCTCTTGCACATTAATACTCGGTTACGAAAAAGTTTGCAAGTATTTCATACGCGTTCCCCCAGAACGTTGATTGAACTCACCTATTTCAACGTTTCATATTTCACACGAGGACGTTGATATATATCTGCTTAAAATTTTAACTATTTTAACTTCTTCTTGCAATTGCCTTTTAAGACACACACAATGTCATGAAGCAAATACTATGATAATTAATTTTGGTAAATACAAAAAAATGTTTCAGGTGTTTTTCTGCATATCTTACGTCATTGGAATTTGACTGTGTTCTTCATACGATGTTGACACTTGAAAGGTTTTCTACAAACACAAATAATAAATCTGTGGTTAATTAAAAATACAATGTAGGCAGAATTTCCATGAAGAGTTACTCATTATCTTCCAGCTTTGCTCGCCAATCCTTTGTTCGGCTTTTGTAATAACTTCTTCGGGTGTATTATGCTTGAAAGCTGGATCACAACGATAGATCATTAGTGCTTGCATTTTGAAGTCTATCGGCACGTCTTCTTTCATGACGGTGCGCCTACTAAATATGCCTCGCGTGCCATAATGGACAACGGTAACCATATTGTCTTGCATATTCACTTTTGTCACCACGCCTTGGTGTCGGATTCCGTAATATGAGTAATCGAATATGCAGCCTTCTTCTAAGTCGTGCCAACTGTATGCATTATACCTTCGCATTATCCCGTTGTTTACTGGGAATGTCCCATTTTCAAGCATTGTGCTATCGTTTCCAACCTTTGCCCATTCCACTAAATGACGAGATGTGTTGTTGAAAGCATTATGACGTTGTTCGCCAACGCGCGCTCTTGCTCTTTCAATGGTCGTCGCTGCATCATATTGCTGCACATGTTCATACACTTTCTTTGAAATGTTATGCTGGTTTAAATCAAAGAAGAATCGCTCCTCTTTGATTGTTCTTGTAATTGGAAAATTGAACGCATAATGAATTACATGAACAATTCCAAGTTTTTTGTCTTCGGGATCGGTTGTTACGCTTGCTACAATACCTTCATGATCTATACCCCAGTAATGGAAGATAATTGCATCGCCTGGCTTTACTTCCTTAACAGCCTTGATTTCCGCCATTTCGGATTGCAAATATGAATTTTACTATATATCTGTTTCCGATCTTTATTTGGTGATATTTTGTCTCTTCAAACAGCCAGGCGTTGTAAAATCTGCAAGTATATGTTATGCACATGTATGGACAGAACTAATTGTACTCTTTGTAAAAAAATCGTGTTTCACTTAAAGCAATCAAAACATGTTGCATGTGATGCATCGTTCAATAAATAGCGCTCTTTTTTGAGACACAAAAATTAAGTACTCGGGTCACTTGCTAAAGATTGCTTTTCACCCGCATATGCTATTATTTGATGCTTACAATTATAAATATGGTCAACAATAAAATAGCATTCGTCAGCTATACCATGTATGAGTACAAAACATTATTTGTAAATTGTGACTAACGATTTTGCGTGTCAACTTAACACCGGTCGTAAACAATAAACCAATTTTTAAGTCTGTAAATCGAAGAGAACAATAAGATAGTACGGCCGGTTTTATAATACCAATAATACGCTGCACGAGCTTGCATCTTTTTTACCCGTTACATAATGAATATACCAGTATATTCTAATGTAGTTACTGTTTGCTTGTTTATTTTAAGAAAGTATATTTACGACGACAAATATATATAGTCGTAAAATATATTAATGATTCTCACATTATTAACGATTATGGTTAGAAGCATCAATTAAGTTAATAATAGCAGTATTTATGATTCTACTGAATATAGTTTAAAACAATTGTATTTTAAATCACATACACGGCTTTCTGTTGGTAAAAATTTAATTTTAGCCGACTTAAACAATTTGATAATGTATTTGCGAACAACCCATCACTAATACGCTTGTATATGTGTAATTACTTAATAGTGCTGCTATTAGGAACATGCCTTTACACAAATTATACACCTATATAACAAACATAAATAATGAATACCACCGTTATGTAAGTAAAAAAAAAAAATTTTATAACGAAATATAAAATGTCCTTATGTCATAACAAAACATGAAATAAGTAAATAATCTTCAATAATTAAATGAATAAAGTACGTGCTTTTAGTTATTGCTGAAATAAGAGTTATTGTTGATAAAGTTTATTATATCAATGTCTTTATTTGATCTTTAAGTAAATTGAAATCTTGTGAAGAACATTTTCCCATTTGTCAGACCTGGAATTCAAAAGAATTGTGAGGGTCGACTACAGGAGAACATAGACACATCATAGCCGGAAATTACAATTCAAAGATAACAAAATGTAAAGGAAACAACTATACAGCAGTATTAAGAAAATAACCCCTTTATTAAACAATTATGGTAAATAAGAATATATATTTTACATTTGTACTATTATTGAAACAATATGATCGCATATACCTGAACTTCCTTGATAGCCACGTACGCATAGGAACAAAACACTTTGTTAGACGCTTTGTTACAAAGTCGACACAAGAATAAACCTTTAGATATTCAATAACCTTGTCCCTCGTCACTTGCGTGGTGTAATCGCAAATGTGCAGATATACTATCTTTTGACAATGAGAACTTACGCCTTTTCGTGCAAACCAAACAATGTTCTTATCTCAAGCTACCGTTCGTTGCAAAAAAACTCGCCTTAATGGTGTTATATTGGTTGAGTTTTAAACAATTATCAGTTACATAAAACGCGTTTTAACTAGGAATTTTTACTGCTTATCAAACCTTAACTTTAAAATTATCAATTGTGCGACAAAGCAAGGCACTTGTGCATTGAAAGTAACACTGAAATGTCCCATACATCAAGGCAAACTTCAGCTGCACCAGCAGCACAGCACAGACACCTTATAACACCCGGTCTCTTCTTTATGGCGTGGAAGGGATCCGGACATAAGCCCGCCCCCAGGACATAAGCCCCCAAATGAAAAAATAACCTTTGAACCATTGCCCCCCAGTAGAAATGACAGGTAGGGCATAAGCCCCCCAGTGCTTATTTTGCATCTGGACATTTGCCCCCAGTGCTTATTTAAGAAGTGGGCATTGCCCCCCCCCCCGTGCTTATATCATATATTGTTTCCATAAGTATTTCTCTGTATATGGATTTAGTATTGTGTCCAATGGGGTAAAGATGTGTGTGGGGAAGGGGTTGGAATGTTTTCAGATTTATATAATTTGCATTTATGTTTTTAAATGGATATTGAGATTTTTGTTTAGTGTTAAACTTGAAAATAAAAGGAATCTTATTTTTAGTTTAATTTTTTTTTTCATTAAATCTACATAAATGGTTCCAGTCACACAATTAAATGTGTAATATTTTTTCATTTATTTGTAATGATGATATAAGCAGTAGAAATGAATGACTTTAAGATGAGAAATTTTAGTTTAAAGAAATCATTACTTAGTAATGGGTCCAGACACATTATTCGGAATTAGTCTTATTTTATCTTTTAAAGTGATGATATAAGCAAAGGAAAGTAATAACTAGTAATGATAAAAAACGTAAAACTAAAAATAAGAATCCTTCTATTTTCAGGTATTTTGCATTTAAAACAAATACAAGTATGAACTGTCCAGTTTTCTATTACATGACTCAATTGAGCAGATAACCATGTCCAATTATCACCACCTGATTACTCAAAACCTTTTAGATGATAATCCATTTATCCGATTACCACCACTGATCGAAAGCCTTACAGAATGGAAGGGATAAATAAGAAAACACAGTGTTAGAAACAATTTTTATTTTGTAATTATAAATACAATAGCAATTACAGTTGTACATATTTTACAAACATTGACACACAAAACAAATACACCAGAAAAGATAAACATGAACTTCAAAAAAGCAAAAATGCCTAAAATTGGAGTGAGCGCATTGGAATGGTCATTGTAAAAAAGCACTTTGGGTTTAAACCGTTTTTTACTGAGCTCCACACCTCATACATGCCATTAAGCATTTCAGTGCGCATACAATTTATCTTATAGCGATAAAACAGAACAAAAATAATTTAATAACTATTTACCTGCTCAATTGTAATATAAAAACCAAAGCACCAAATCCGTAACTTTCGGAAAATAATACAACAAGCATTCAATTCAAATTCACATTGCTTTGAGATTAAGAAAAAACGTTGTCTTTAATGAGAAATGTGTCATTAGAATCTTGTCACCATTAAGACGAATAGTTCTACAACGTATTGATATGTTGTTTTGTTATTTCAAAATGAATCGAAACTTGATTTATCTTTTTATTGAGGTTTCAATTTTTTTAAAGAAAGATATTAGTGTAGATAGCTGAGTTTATGCATGTTTTAATCGTATCTGCTGTCCTTGTTTCAGAGGTTTCGTTATTCTTGTATTAAAGTAACAATTGCGACTGGTGAAAACACATAATGAGTTTAAGATAATAACAAAATGCTTGCCGTTAAAGATGCGATCTTTTAAGATAAATATATTACACGACCCTCGTCATGCGAGAACTAGTCTTATGCCATAAGCGTCCTGTGTAGCTTCAGTCCGGCTTACGCATTCGCGCAGTCTGGTCAAGAGCTACCCTGTCCGCCAATGAGACCATTTGCATGACTTTTGCGGTCAGCGATGCTCCTGACCAGACTGCGCAATTGCGCGGCCGTAAGACCCATTGACGGAGCTCACTTAAAGTACCTGATAGTGTTTGAACGGATAATGTGCAACAGACACACCTTGTCAATTGGTTGAACTTTCATAATTGCCTCTTGAGAGCTGTTTGCATCAGTTTTAAAAGTAGCACGGCTGAACCCGTTGTGGTATTATCAACGAGAAGTGAATATTACCTTTATTATTTGGCCTTTTCTGTATTTTCGTATTAATTGCTTTTAGTACGAGACGTAGATTTTGTTTATATCAAATATCATCACCAGTTTCTAGTCAAACATATCGTAAAAAACGTTTGCATAAATATATTCCTTAGTGAGCTTTTATCAACGTATAGACGTGCCTGAATATTTATGTGACCCAGCATTATATTGCAAATTTAAAGTAGGAGTACATTTTGAACACATTAAATGATTGTGTACTGCATCGAAGTGTGTAATTCTCGACGTCCAAATGTCAAATGACGAATGGCGATTTTTTGTCGATTTTTCACAATTAAACAAGAACTTCGCTATATATTCCACGTACGCTTTTCAGTAACTAAATTTTCCTTCGAAATACATCGTTATTTAGTAACGGCAAATAAAAATACTCAGAAAAAGTAGAAAATACGCCATTACATGTATTATATTATAAGTTCAAACAGTATACATCTTATTGTTTGAACGTTCTAAATTTTATCTTGTTATCTATTGGTTGAATAAGGCGCAAATTATAGAACAAGTTTACAAATTTTATTTTCAACTAATGAAACGTCTTCTTTCCGTAACACCGATTCTGCCTCAAAATCGTGGTCGTGATGGTGCGAAGTACGTTAAATGTGTTTTTTCTTCTGAATTTCTGACTTTTACCGTTCAACTGGGACTAAAGAGCGACATTGTTCGAATGAAAACTTAGTAAAAGAAAAACGTACGTGGGGTTTATAGCAACGTTCTTGTTTTATTGTGAAAAATCGACCGAAAATCCACTTCCGTCATAGCTGACGTTTTGACGTCGAGAATTACACACTGCGATTTTGGGGTCATATTCGTGAACCTTTAAGCTGTTTTGGACATACTTGGTGGATTTTCATCAAATAAACGGTGTTTAATAATAGATTAACGCTAGCAACCACAACGACATATCGATGGTCCCAATTTAAAATTCCGAACTTACATTTTTTGTCATTTCGCGATTTTGATACTGTGCAAAGCGGGAAATCAATGCGCATATACCCCCAAAATATCGAACTAGATAACCAATCACAACAGCTCAAATAAGTCATGTGATGAAATAAGGAACCGCTATTGATTGAAGTCAAAATGACGAAGCTGAAAAATATTGTAACTTCGGCATTTTGCGCGCTAATTAATATATTAAAGTATCAATATAGTCGTGTATTTTTAAGGTAAATTGACGAAACGTACACTTTTTCTTAATGAATAATTCAATAATGTACATTTTATAGCATTGATGAACGCAAAAAGAGATCAAAATACTGGTGATATAAAATTTTGAGGCCTTAACTTAGTAACTTGTGGCCTCAACTAATAGCTTGTTCCTACAACTTATTAAGTTGAGGTCTCAACATAGTAAGTTGTTCCTTCAACTTAATAACTTCTGGCCGCAAGTTACTTAGTTGAGACTACAACTTAATAATCAGATAAGTCGTTTCATCTTTACCGTTTTATCACAGTTAGTACCCTTATACTCGTGCTATTGTGTGTTCGGGTTCGAGCGCCGGTTTGAACACTATTACTGTAAGCTATGGATCCCGGGATTGAGCCCATGTCTGAGCACTTGCCTTGTTAGCGACTGGGTTCAGGGTTCCATCCCCGGTCTGAGCACTAGCAACGTAAGCGTCGGATCCCGGTTTCGAGTCCCTTAGCACTCGCTTCATAAGAGAGCGGTCCATGGTATTTGGATTCGAACCCGGTACCTTCTTGGGCGATTGTTCTGACCAGGGCTCGATCCCGGGAACCATCGCTTACGAGGCGAATGCTAGATGCCTTCGAAGTTTTCGACGGTCCCTGGGTTCGAATCACGGTATGAGCACTAGTCCTTAAAGCTAATTAGGAGATTTCGACGGTCCCAGGGTTCAAATTACGGTACGAGCACTAGCCCTGAAAGCTTCGGGTCTCTAGATCGAGCCTCGGTTTAAGGATTTACCCTATATGCGACGGCTTGAATTCCGATGCGAGAATTTGCACCAACAGTGACAGGTCCCGGGTTCGAGCACCAGTCTGAGTACTAGCCCTGAAAACTATGGATCCTGGGTTCAAGCCTGTGTCTTACCACTTGCCCATTTAGGGAAGGATCTCAGTTGCGAACCTCAATCTGAGCGTTTGCACCGAAAGCTACGGGTTCACACGGGGACTTGAACCAAACAGCCGTCGCTAACATACCATATTGAGTACTCGCCTTATAAGCGACCGGTTGCCGAAATGAGCACTAGCTCCGTAAGCAATATTTCCTGGTTTCGAGTCCCGGAATGACAGCTCGCCTCGAAAGCGATGGGTGTTCGGGTACGAGCGCCGGTCTGAGCACTAGCCCTGTAAGCTATAAATCCCGCATTTTTCGGGTCCGGCGCTAAGACTAGGACTTGGATCAGGGCCCGTTCGCTTAAATGATAAGTACTTAAACCGGGATTTAAGCCCGGGGCCCAAAGCATACAGGGTGAGTGCTCAGGCAGGGCCTCCGAACCGGGACCCGTTACGTAGGGTGCGAATGCTCAGACTGGGATCCCAGTCGCTTACATGGAAAGTCCTTAGACAGGGGCTAAAACCCAAAGACCCATCGTTTAAAAAGGGAGTTATAAGGCCTGGATTCGAAACCGGAATCCGTCGCTTATGTGGCTAGTTTTCACACCAGGGTTGGAACCCTGAACTCAGTCGCTAACTTGGCGATTGCTCAGATAGGGGATCAAATCTGGAATCCATGACTTACATGGCAGGGGCTCAGGCAGGGCTCGAACCGGGAATCTATAGCTAACAGGGATAGTGCTTAGACCGGCGCTCGAACCCGAGCACCTAGTAGTATAAGGGGTGCTTACTGTGATAAAACGGTCAATATAAAACGGCCGATCTGATTGGTTAAACTTAAAGTAGTGGCCTCAACTTAGTAAGTTGGTCCCACAAGTTATTTAATTTAGGCAACAACTAATAAGTTGTGGGAACAAGGTATAAAGTTGTCGCCACAAGTTTCTAACCTGAGGCCTCAACTTAATAAGTTGTTCCCACAAGTTATTAAGTTGAAGGAATAACTTAATAATTTAAATGAACAAATTACTAAGTTGAGGCCACAACTTAATAAGTTTTTGGAACAAATTATGAAGTTGTGGCCACAAGTTACTAAGCTGAGATCTCAACTTTATAAGTTGTGGGGACAACGTACTTAGTAGTTTCCACAAGTTATTTTAAAGGGGCCGTCCAACAGATAAAGCGTCGTATCGACGCGATTCGATATTTTGGGAAACTACGAGGATTGCTTCTATAGATAAACAATACATCTGCTCTGAATATGAGCGAGGATGGTCGAGTGGTCTAGGCGGGAGGCTTTTAAGTTTTACTCCATGACTCCAGGAATCCAGGGGTCAGTGGTTCGAGACCTGTTGAGGATTACTTTTTTTCTTCTTTTTTTTAAATTGTATTCTTGTTTTTTTACTGGAGATGTATAGTTCAAATGTTTAAATTTATCAATATAAAGCATTTAAAGCATTTAATTACAAGCTTCAATTTTCTCTTATTATATATAAGGACCATAAACAATAGTCAAGTACCTGTAGGCAATGCGCAGTATTCTAGTTAAATCCGGAAGGTTACCGGTATGTGCAAATTGCTTATGAAATAAGACGTAACATGTTGTAAATCCCCCTACCTTTGATTTAAGTTAAGCGTTTTTCATCATTGGAATGTGCATTTGGTAATGTCTTGAGAGTGAGTGTGTAGAAGGATGGCCATCTATGATGGTACTGAAATACAGTTTAATAAGGTGAACACGTTAAGCAAACAAACAAACACATCTATTTTATCAATTGTTTTCCGCCACAATTTCTTTATCCAAATGACATTATGCAATCATTTACTTTTGAGGTATTCATTTGTTGCAATACGCTGAATATCAACCATGTTACAGATGTCGTGGATTTAATTATGCATACTTGTATGATATACAAAGATATGCATCTACTCGGCTTGAACAATTCGCACCGACTGTTTAATGAAGTCATCTACGTGATTGTCGTTATTCCTATTATCGTAAATCTCATAAACTCTTTAATAACTTCTGCAAATTTGTGTGCAATGCATGTGTACGATAAGTAAGATAACAGTTATGTTGATGCGGTACTTCCAATCGAAGGTTAGTTTAAACATATTTATTTCTTTTGGCAAACACAGTGTACATCAAGTAATTTACAATACAATCAGTATAAGAAAAGGATTGAAACGAAAGAAATCAATCTTATATAGTTTCTCTCCTTGCAGTAATAGTTACGCAATACATGGGTGTATTATAAGACTAGTTAGCAATGGATATGCCAGAAATAAGAGCTATACGCGATAAATCTGAAAAATAAAAAGCGTTGAAAGAGAAATATGGGGATGAAGGACTGTTTATGCAAGAGATTGTACATGAGATTGCAGCAATTTGTGACTGGGTCAGTATCGGAATGTTATGAAAAGCGCCTGGATTCTTTAATATATTGTTGTACACATATAAATATTTTGGAGTTTTCCTTTTCGTCGAGGTGCGAACATCCAAAGAGAAGTGTATCGAGTTCCACATCACAAGTTATACCGGTTATGATGTTAATAAGTTCAGTGCGAATTTGGTTATGTTTCGGACATAAGAAAAAAGTGGTTAGTAGTTTCAATAGCACCACAAGAGCAAAGAGGCGACGAGATAATGTTTTTCGCAAAAAGGTGATCATTCAGCGCACTTGATTTGGTTCTTAACCGCGTGTGAGTTAATTGGAGATAGCGTTTACCTACATAATAATACGCCGGAGTTTTAACTAAGATTCTGTTTAACTTGGATTTAAAGATGTTTAGTGATTTACTATTTTAACCTCGTCTGGTAATGTGTTTCACTTTCGTATTATTGCGGGAACGAATGAATTATAATAAAGGGTTGATCTACATTCGGTAGTGCGTAAATCATTTGCATTTGAAGATTATACCTCGCAATAGATCCTACATGTTGGGGTACCAGATCGGATAAGTATTGAGGACTTAGAGAGTTTTGCATATTGTAAAATAATATGAGTTTATGATTATCGCGTCGATCTTGCAGCGGTTCGTTAATTTCGAAGGTTACATCAGAATAGGTTTTGTCCATTTGTGACAGTGAGTTTCTTTATATGAATTTTCTAAAATCATGCCTACCGATATAGCGCATCTTTGTATATCGATGAAAGTATTAATTAACTTGAGCAGACAAGACACACTAATGCTTTACAGAAAGTCAAACGATATTCTTTTACCGTTAAGTAGACATATATATATTAGCAGAACACACAGTGGACGCACAAATCCCACGACTTGTTTCCCATTATCCAACTGCGTTCACCCTGCCGTCCCTCCGCCTTAGCAAGGACTTCTTCTGGAATGTTATGGCTCAGTGCAGGGTCGCATCGATATATCTGGAGGGGCGTGGTTTTCAAATAGATTTTCCTGGTTTCCTTCATAACGGTTCGTTTTGAGAACAAACCAGTTGTCCCATAATGAATCACTGTGATAGTGTTATTTTTCTCATCTGACAGCTTCTGTCAACACGCCCTGATGGTTCATTCCGTAATATGAAAACTGAACGATGGAGCCTGGTTCTAGCTCGGACCAACAGTAAACACCGTAAAGACGTATAGTAGCCCATGGGGTGTTGCATAATCAGCTAGAGCAAGCATTCTGTAAGCTTCGACATCTTGCAATTTAACCTTAGCCCAGTTGACTAAATTGGTAGAAGAATTGTTATTTCTATCATGCCTTTCTTCACCGACTCGTTTTCTTGCTCGTTCTATTACCGTCTCTGGGGCGTATGTATCAACGGTGTAGTATGTTTAGTCAGATCAAACAGCAAGCATTCCTCCTTAATTGTGCGTGTTGATAACATTGAATCTGTTCCGTAATGAATAACGTGTATACTGCCCGTGGTATTATCTTTTTTATCCGCTGTCACACTCGTAACAAAACCTTCATGGTATATGCCCCAATATTTAAAAACAATTGCATCACCAGGTTTTATTGTATCAATCATTTTTACTTCCGTCATGGTATATCTCTCACAATTGTTCTATGATCAAAGCTCCAAACGACGGTTGATTTTAATTGTGCTTCGGTTCCTCTTCAATCCAGTTAATGTTTTGTTGACGTCTTTTACTAATCAATCAAGTTTTGTTGCTTAAATAAAGTCAGTTTTACTCATGCACAATATTGGATTTTTTCAGAACGATAAACCGTGACTTTGTGATTGTGAAAAGAACGTTATACGATATTTCAAAAAAGGTATTGAGTTGAGTTTCACCAATGCATGTAGACACTTCAGTGTATTGCCGAAAACTTTGCCAAGGTATAATTTTATAGTATGATTAGCTACACAATGATCACTATAAAATTCTGATAAATATACTTACTAGTATTAATGAGATATCAGCCTAAGACAAAATGCAACATATGGAATCGACGATTAGCGGTGAGTAATAATATCAAGTAAGGTTGTTCAAGTGAAAATTAACCCTGTGTTAAGAGAGCATTAATCTGTGCAACGCCATAATCATGTGCATGTACTTGTACAATCTCCACGCAGAGTTGTCGTTCCTTACTCTCACATACAATCTCTGCCATCACAAGAAAATCCTACCAGATTTGGTGGGATTTTATTTTATTGGTTTAAGTATTATATTATGAAAAGTAGTATCATTTTCTTTTACATTTTGAAGATTTTGTATACGTTTAGGTTCATAATAATAAAATTAGTTACCAAAATATAAAAAAGCAAAAATAATAACTGTAAAATTATTGTACCACGTTGCTTGGCTATCATCACGTGGTTTGTATGAAGGCAGGGATTTGATCAAGCTATGCTGGCTCCCGTCAAAGCTCTGCGCGGAGGTTGGTACTTGTATGCATAGACAAAAATTAAGGGTCTGGATAGTGTCCAATCAAATAGGTTAAATGACAAAGCGATGATTGTGATCGCTTAAAATCATATTTAGATAAACGTTACACCATGCATGGTGAATATTTGCATTATAACTGATGTTTATCTTAATATATGTTTCTTGACAATGCCAACATGCTTGTTATCTATTCGTTTGTACTTAATTGGTGGTTGTTGCAATCTGCTTTGTGAGTTTTCCATGTTTGTGTGTTCATTTTCCTGATTCACGATTGAATTACAAATAATTTCATTGCCATAAAATGTGTACTTTAACATTATACAAAACGTGATGAATCGTGAGTCATTATCGTTTTGCCACTATATGCGTCATAAACAACGGCAGTTAGCAACATACAATAAGCAGAATGCAACTGAGCCGAATTAATGCAAGTCACACAATTATGACAGCAGGTGGCGCACGTTTATTTTCTGTAAAAGAGAACACATCCGAGCCATTTTGATAACTATACTGAATAAATTGAAGTAGTTCCCTTTGTTTTATAATATCTATTAAACCTAATACGTTTACCCTAAAGGTTACGTATGATATTATTTTTGAAGTTTTCATTAAAAAAACAAGTATAGGTTTGGTGATCTACCTGTTCAGCGAATCTGAACAATCTAAACATCTTTTTTTTTAAAGTGCCACCCTATTATCATTCCTATTAAGATTCGTTAAAATTTGGCGAGCGGTTTCGGAGATGTCCTTTGAATTAAAAGTTGACGCACAACTGACGTCCGACGACGCACGATGCATTGTGCATTGCAACTGTCAGCTAAAAGCAGGAACTGGAAACTGATAATATTTAAGGTCTGGAAGCATTTTATTTCATGCCGCAGTTGTGATACCTCTGGACCAGCTATGTGTATTAATACACATACCTATGGGGAGGCGGAAAACTACAACGGGCGAGGCATGGTTTATTTTTGTTTAAACCCAAACCCTAACCCGACCCCTAACACACCCCCCCCCCCTCTTGCGCAATACCATACCATGCCTCGCCCGTTGTAGTTTTCCGCCTCTCGCTCTGGACACTCACAGACAAAAGTGTGCTAGCTGAAATATTAGTGCTTTGACTGTTTCTTCGGAAAATATCGGGAATATCCGATGACTTTTTAATGTTCGGTAATGTCCGTAAGGTTAAAACATGATTTGGTTTTCTCGCATTATTTTGACTTAACTTTTGTTTTGTTGTTGTATGGATACATAAAATAACAAATAAAAAAGTGTGATGACTTTCGTTTAATCAATATTGTACATATATGTAGAATATTTTCGCAATCAATCTTTGATACCGGAATTTACCGATGAAGTGGCGGAACTCCCACAGGCCGCCATTTTGTAGTTCTAGTGAGGTGAAGATTTTAACGAAACAAAATTACTACACCCTGCAGTAACACATTGCAAACATTAGCAGAAGTGAGTGTCAATTAATACAACCTGTGTTTTACTTTGCCAAATCGTAGAGAGCATCTGAAAAACTACGTTGGAACTATCAAAGTCAACTTAAGCAAATGTTAGAAATAATGGTTCGTCCCCATTTTTTTCATAACATGTCTTTTTAAAATTACTTCTTGCAACTTCACATTTATTGTGTTGACATTTTTATGCTTATCCACAAAGTGCTAAATAATTAAACTTGCTCTTAAGTTATGCAAGTTGAATGATAACAAAATCATCAACGATACAACTTTGCGATAGCTTTATGATCTATCTGTTTTCAAAACTGCAGACTACTACTGAGTAATGTTAGTTTTCTTATATCAATGAAGAAGAGGGGCATTTGCACTCTACAGGTACGTACAAAAGAACTGAAAAGCGTAGCCTTACCAGCAACACCTAACGCAACACCTAATAATCCTTTTTATCCTAAATATTCCCTTAGTATCGGGGGCTACCGACCGCTTTCACAGGAGTTCTGGAACTGAATTTATATTTCTCAACCTGAAAAACAGCACTCGCCCAGTCGGTCGAGTATTTAACAAACTTTACTCGCCCGACTGTCAACTTCACTCGCATATGCGAGCGGTCGAGTGGATTCTTCAAGGCCTGACACTTTCTACAAATACAATTATCTATGTTCTGGTTATATATCCTTTGAAATTACATTATACCTTGTCTTGTTTTCAGGCTAACAACCGTTGGCCGGCAACATGGATGAGCAGGAGGAAGACGATGATGTGTACACATGCGGGGTGTGCTTGGCCAAGATCCACTTTAACGACCTGACCAACCATGTGTTCCTGCATGATGACTACACAGCCTTCTCTTACGATGAGACCACGAAGATCATTGAGCCTATCACAGAGGCGGTGAAGAACAATCTTGTTAATATTGAGGTAATTATATGGTCTTTTGAAATTTATGAAGACTGATAATTATACTCCAACACTGTCCCACAGGGATGGAGTTTATTGGAGTCCCTTTATCTGCTGGTCGGTTTCTCCTCAATATATATTATGATCATATCAGTGCGTAGAAAGATATGCTTTCATCTTTCCCCATCGATAAATAAGTCTTTAAAATTTGCTATTTGAAAAAACTACTTACATCAGCTTTTTTCAGTATAGTTAGTACTTAAATGAAACAATGTTTATTTACCAACATTCCAGAACTTATAACAAAGATATAAGTAACAGTTTGCCAAATTTACACATTGTATGTCATAATGTGTCTTATGTATCAAACTGAAAGGTTTGTTCACACTGGGAAAGGAAAGTGGAAGTGGTGTGCCCGATTTAATTAGCGTAGGAGTTCAGCATATATGATAACTTAATAGAGTTTAGCAAAAATAACAAAATAATATATTTATAACTGCTGAGCAATTTTCGCCAGACTCAATTACAATTAACCCATTTATGCCTAGCGTTTAGAAAAAAGGCCTTGGCAAACAGCGTAGACCCAGATGAGACGCTGCATGATGCGGCGTCTCATCTGGGTCTGCGCTGTTTGCTTAAAGAAATTTCTGTAAGAAATATTCTAAATATAGAAATAAATAAACAAGACATCCCTAATTTTGGAAATAAATTAATTCAAGGCATAAATGGGTTAAAAACCATTAAAACCTTCCGATGAATTACTAAAGAATGTTTTCTTAATACAAATGGCAAGGAAAATCATAACTCAGCAAGTGGAAAATAACTAGATTATTCAATTGTATTTTTCATCGCTAGGTGTGCTTTGACATTTTCTACGGTAAAATGATAAAATAATGAAATGCATTTTAATACTTAAATGTTGATGTTGTTTACATTTCCTAGGTAGGGTCTAAGGGTGAAATGAAGAAATTGTTTGCTGGTTTTGATTTCTGACCCTAATGTTTCATTTGTTAATTTGGGCAATCAGCATGGAGTTTCAGTTCTCCACATTTTATATTTACTGGCTTTGACATCATTAAGTGTGAATTTCAATTTTTCAAAGAAGATTGCGATCATGCAGTGTAGATATTGAAGACACACATCAACCTCCAAAAACCTGATATTCCTGAAATATATTCGCAGGAACAAAGCTCTTGATGGATAAATGTGAAATTAATGATTATTATTATAAAGGTATTGAAATCTATACCTGAGCTGCAAAAACTGTTTAGGCCAGAGTTTTTTAATAAAATGATTTTCGGATTTTTTTTCCAAAAAGTGTCCAGTAGAAGGACAGAAAAAAAAGAGAAAACTAGAAATGGCGCGGCAGAGGCCGACGCGTATCCCCACGCCGAATGTTTGACCTAGGTGTGCCCCAGGGTTGGTAATGGGGCCATGCATAGCTGAGATTGACCGTATTGTCATAAGAGAAGTTCATCATCAATTAGAAGTGAATTGGTGTAGAAATGAAGAAGTTATAGTAAAAGGCAATTTTGGGTGGGTGTGACATATGTGGGCAGGGCGCCCCAGGGTTGGTAATTGTGCCATGCATAGTTGAGATTGACCGTATTGTCATAAGAGAAGTTCAGTATCAATTTGAAGTGAATCGGTGTAGAAATGAAGAAATTATAGTAAAAGGCAATTTTGGGCGGGTGTGGTCTATGTGGGCGGGGCCCCAGGGTTGGTAATGGGGCCATGCATAGTTGAGATTGACCGTATTGTCATAAGAGAAGTTCAATATCAATTTGAAGTGAATCGGTGTAGAAATGAAGAAATTATAGTAAAGGCAATTTTGGGTGGGTGTGGTCTATGTGGGCGGGGCCCTAGGGTTGGTTATGGGGCCATGCATAGTTGAGATTGACCCTAATGTCATAAGATAAGTTCAGTATCAATTTGAAGTGAATCCGTGTAGAAATGAAAAAATTATAGTAAATGGAATTTTTTGGTGGGTGTGGCCTATGTGGGCGGGCGCCCCAGGGTTGGGATTGGGGCCATGCATAGTTGAGATTGACCCTAATGTCATAACAAAAGTTCAGTATCAATTTGAAGTGAATCCGTGTAGAAATGAAAAAATTATAGTAAATGGAAATTTTTGGTGGGTGTGGCCTATGTGGGCGGGGGGCCCCAGGGTTGGGAATGGGGCCATGCATGGTTGAGATTGACCGTATTGTCATAAGAGAGGTCCAGTATCAATTTGAAGTGAATCGGTGTAGAAATAAAGAAGTAAATGTAAAATAACCTAAAAAAATGAGTGATAATTTCTGACGCGGCCCCACCCCAACCGCTATAACTTTTGACCCAGGGGTCAGATCAAAATTCCAAATAGTGCAGGGTCGCACATATGCTCATAGCTACCATGTGTGTAAGTTTCAAGGTTTTAGTGCTTTTAGTGTAGGAGGAGATAGTGGCCAGGACGGACAGACAGACAGACAGACAGACAGACGGACGGACGGACAGCGGAGATAACCACAATATCCCCACCTTTTTTTCAAAAAGCGTGGGGATAAAAAGATGGTGACCAAAAATGCACTATGCTAAAAATGTTATGGTATGAAGTTCTTTGTATATTTCATGACCAAAATAATAAATGTCAATGAAATTTATTATGTTCTAAACATTCTCATACAAATATTTAGCAATAAACACATTTATTAACAGACCTGCATTTCATACGAATATAATTATAGTTGCATAATTTTCTTTTATCCGAAACAGTTTCTGTTACAAATGAAAATGCACAAACACGCAAATATGTCTTTTGCAAGCAATTCCTTTTAAGACAAAATGAACATCTGAATTAAAAAAAAAATCTGGCAAAGTCAATCTTCAAATTAAAAAATCTTAATCTGTCATCCAATCCCCCATGTCACTGCCTTGGCACTTAAATATTCCTCTATTAAAACAACATCTTTTATATGTAATTCAAAAATGAAACACACCAAGTGTTGCTTGAGTATTAAAAGAAAATACAAACCAAAATCTATTAGTTACAAAATAAACAAGATTAAGCTTGTGATGGTTATTTAAAATTGTATTTAATACATTGCACCTTGAAAAAAGTGGCTACAGTATGTCCTTCAATGTTACATTTTGATGAAGAACAGATCTTTTAAAAGTCACTATAAAAGTCAAATATACCACCTTGCCAAGACTATCAAAACAGATTTGTATTTTATCAATTATAAAGCAATTAACCCTTTGCATGCTTGGAAATTTGTTCTGTGGCGTCTCATCTGGATCCAAACTGTTTGCAAAGGCCTTCAAAATTCGGTTCTCACACTGAAAGGGTTTATATTAAAAAATAAATAAAATATTATTCTTGGTCAGCCTGCTAATTGCAATGACAGGTTTGCCAAATAATGAATATATTGCATATATTAAATTGTAAAATTTCTTAAATACTTTACATATGGTTTACCTGGCAGATGGAAGGTAGCAGTAATTCCTCCTCATCGCCATTAGGACATCAAATGCATTTTCTTTTATAATACTACGATCCTGTGGGGTTTGGTACTTTAAAATAGCATGTATGCATTTTAAGTCGCTCTCTACCAAAACATTCACTGGCATAGTTGGGTCACACTTAACCTTATCTGTGTCAATCATTGACTCAGATGCTTCAAGTGAAGCGATTTCGTCGTGTTCGTTAACAACATGTTTGCGCACAACATCGCCAATTGTTTGGTCACTAGTGGCTTTGATAAATTGTTTTGTTGTTTTAGCATCCTGGTAAATAATAAGTCCAAACCAGTATAAAGTCATCGTGGTCTCGCCACCATTTTGCATGTTTTCGGAGTAAAAATGATCGATGTTACAAAAGCGCTTATGATACATTTGAATGCGATATCGGTAAACGCTTTAAATAAATTACTTCTCTAAAACCCGACACGCGTTTTGTGTCTAAAACCCGGCTTATGGCACCCGAAACAAAAATCCGAGATAGAAATTATATAAAAAAATTTTTTTGGTTTCGTCAAAAATAAGAGTCGGCGGGTCCGAAAATCATTTTATTAAAAAACTCTGGCCTTATTTGAAAAAATAAATTATGGTCAGAAGACAATGTCAGACAATTCCATGACCCAGAACTTGGGGGCTCCAAAATATTGTATCAGGTTACCAGAAATTTCTAGTATAAGCCCAAGAGCTACTGTTTTTGTTCTAGATCAGTTGCCTTAAATTCTAGTATAAGAACTTTGCTTTGAAAGCAACTCACAGAAACACATAGCTGTATGAGTCATGAGCTACTTGTGTGTTGCTTTTTAATCTCATTAATGATTACTTTACAATCTTATCAGAAGTTTAAACTTATTTGTTTTATCTCGATACCATTTATAGCCAAAGTCCTGGAAGGCTCATAGGTCCATCTTCTGGGTAGGTTCATTACTTGCTGTCTTTGGGTGAGATCTAAAGAATGCACCCACATTGTGGATTGCACATGTGACATCCCACCCGCTAGGTGGACACCATATCCATTATAGAGAGAGAGAGGGAGGGAGGGAGGGAGGGAGGGAGGGAGGGAGGGAGGGAGGGAGGGAGGGAGGGAGGGAGGGAGGGAGGGAGGGAGGGAGGGAGGGAGGGGAGGGGAGGGGAGGGGAGGGGAGGGGAATAAGAACTCACAGAATCTCAATATCATTTCACTTGTCCCATATGCCCAAAACTATAACGTTTTTCTTGAATTTCTACATTTCAGGTTGAGCAGCTGCAGGATGACCCAAGTCAGGCGTATAATCTGGCCACCACAGCCTCTGCCCTGGTGGACCTGGGATCTATACCTGACGCCCAACAGTCCTCAGAAGACCTGACCATCCTGTACGAGCCCACTTCCCAGCCATGTGATACTCCAGCCATGGTCTCCCTTACCTCTGCAGAGATGAAACCACTACAGCTGACAAATACATCCAGCATCACAGAGATACCAATCTCAGAGTTCTCCAACTACAATATACATTTGACTACTAACTCTCAGATTACTTCGTTATCCCAGGATTCCCTTTCAGGTAGCTCGCAGACATCGAGTCTGGTGGGTCTTCAGTTGAACCCATCTGATGACCAGGCAGTGCAGTACATAGCCATTCAAAAACCAGGTAAACCCTACAGCTCTGACCAGCAGACCAGGTCAACAGCAGCGTCCAGCAGCCTCGCCTCATACCTCACTGGAACTGCCAAACCAAGACAAACAAGTCAGTCCCACTTGACTACTCTCAATGAGATATTTGTGTGGAATAAAGGGAAGTCACCAAGTCCTGGAGAGACAGTGATGCATGTGCAGGCCCCCATTATTGAGAATGGTGCGAGCAGGATGGCTGAGTGTGCAGTGGTATTCGTAAGATTTATTGATGACAAGGACACTCCGAAGAAAGCAAGAACTATCAAGATGCAGCTGGGAGTTAGGGGTAATATGTATGAAGAGGTGCAGAACGTGGACGGCTTAGAGGAGATTGATGTAGGTTCCTTAATGGATTCTTCCTCTCTTTCCTATAGACGGAAGGTTGGTTCAACAAAGTCTGGAAAAACTGGCCGACAGATGGACAACTACAAGTACAGAGAGACAGGTATTTCTGAATCAATAGCCAAAGAGCTGAGGAAGACGATGGTGAAGGATAGTCCAGCCATCGCAAGGTACCTCCAGTCCATGAACATTCCGATAGATGATGTTCAGGAGCTTGAGGACCTGGCAGCCCAGCAACAGAATCAGAGCCAGCAGGGGCCGCAGTCTGGCGGGGAAATGGTGGACGTGGCGCCCAACGGTATGGGGCTGGCACAGACTCAAACAGAGGAGAGGTATATTAGAGGGGAGGCCAACTTGGTGATGTCTGAGGCAGTAAATGCCTTGGTTGCAGCTGCTGATCAGATGGAAAATGCTGCAGTGAGTAAAGAGGGTAGTGTGTATGAAGGCATGCAGGTGGATGAAAATCAAGAAGAGTTCATTACTGTAGACCCAATAGAAGAAAGTGCAAATGTCCATAATAAAGATATCAAGCAGTCTACAGAAACTACAGATGGTCTTGGGAAAGGGGAAGGTGCCTATAATGAAGATGAAACCAGGATAGATGAGCCTGCAAATGCTAATATGGAATCAGAATATCAGACAGAAAGTGTCAATCTTAATGCTGTTTATCAAGAAGCACCTGCTGTAACTGAGATAAACACATGTGATACTGAGGAGCCTAGTTCCCAGGGACAAGTAGGTGAAAATGAGTTGGAACCGTCTATGGGTGAGAAAAAGAATATCAAGCAGGAACAATTTGATGCAGCTTTTGTGAGACAGAGTTCAAGGCTACAGGAGAAGAAGGCTACAATGGTGTGTGCTGCCATTACACCTAAAACAAAAGTAGTAAGGATCAAAATCAAAGCTAAAGCCAAGCAAGATATTGATGGTGTGGACATGGCAGGAGATAAACAGTCAGTAGATATTGATTCACTGGGTAAAAAGTATGGGTATTTTTGTTCCATCTGTAACAAGAAGTTACCACCTGAAACTGTCCTCAAAGAACACCTGGAGTCACATAGGATAGCAAAGAAAAAAAGTACGTCTACTGTGGAGACAGTCATGAAGTCGGATGTAATGTCCCAAGAAAACAAGCTTTTTCTTTTCTACTGCTCCCTATGCAACAAAATGTTTCCTTCCGAAGAAGACTTGAAAGAACATTGCCTTCAGCACAAAGCTGATGGTGCAGCGCAGGATGATGATGAGGAGGAGGAAAGGCCAAAGGCTATGTCTGTCTGGAAACACAATGCGGCCTCTGTGAAAAGACCAGCTCAAAGCCAGCCTTTACGTACAGTTAAGAAGCCTAAAGAACAGTTACCCTGCAACATTTGTGGCCGGGTGTTAAACTCGAAGAGCAGTTGGTACCAGCATAAGAGGACGCATGAGAAAGAAGAGGATGATACTTTCAACAGATGTCCGAGAGGTTGTGGACAAAAGTTCAAGTCACAAATGGAGGTAGATCTGCATGGGCCGTTTTGTATCAGAAATAACGATAGACCCCAGACAAAAACGAGTGATGACGAAGTGGCAGGTACCAGCGAAGAAATGAAGTGTCCCTACTGTAACCTGTTATTCGAGACAAAGGCAAACGTGCACTTCCATTCTCTTGTCTGCAGTGAACGCCCTTGGGAGAAATGTCCGAAATGTGACTTCACCTGCAAGGGTACCCTGCCTATGAGCAAACATCAAGTAAAGGTACACAACATGAAACCCTTCAAGTGTGACGAATGCGGTAAAGATTTCCGACTGAAAGGCTCTCTCAGGGACCACGTCATGTCGGTGCACAATTCAGAAAAATACGAGTGTGAGCACTGCGGGAAAAAGTTCACAAAGAACAACATCTTTAAGCGACACATGTTCGTTCAGCATGGGGGATTCAGATACCCTTGCAACTACTGCCATAAAAAGTTCAAGGACAAGCGCTGCTGGCGTGTGCACGAGAATTCACACAAGGGGGCTTACGAATATTCATGCCTCCAGTGCAAGATGTCGTTCAGCAAGACGCAGGACTACAAGGATCATATGCTTGAGGTGCACAGCATCGTGCCTCAAGAAGCGCTGGCGCTGAACAAGCAGGCTAAAGAACTGCGACTTAAGCTGTGCAAGATTGCCTGTAGGATCTGCAAGGAGAGGTTTCCACTGGAGACGGCTTTCCTCCACCACCTGCAGAAGATCCATGAGATGTCATATGAGGACGCCTTTGACGAGTTCAACAAAGTCTGCCCGGAGGGATATTATGCCTTAATGTAGACTAGGAGGGATTATTGGATTACTGATATTTATTTGAGGAAAAACATAAAATGTAAATGAAAATGTATATTTATTTAAAAACAAAGGGTTCAATTTTCCTAGATTAACATAGTATTAAAGAATGAACTGTAATTTTATAAAAGAAAGAAGTTGAGCATCTGGAACACAATTCAGTTAACATTCAGTGAGTATGACTTTAAAATTTGTAACTGTAAGTATTTATTGATAGAGGATGTGCTTGAATAGAGGATAAAACAATTGTATTATTGTAAAATGACCTCAAATACAGTGATTATACTACATTTTAGACATTTAATATTGTTGGAATTTTAACAATTTCTTATCCAACTAGTCAGATAAATTGAACTCTTAATGGAGTTGTTTTATTTATTGACAATATGTTCATGGTAGCGTTCATATGTTTTTGAAATGACAGCACATATGATTAATTCTACACTGTATATATCCATTTGTAAATAGAATGGAGTGTCACATTGCATTTATATTTTATTCCATGTTAACTTAAAAAATTGAAACTAAAAAATTTACCAGATTTCACATGCACTTATTGATGCATTTGGGCATTAATGAATGCATTTTGCAGTTATTAGTCCCCTACAGGTTTCACTGGAGGGGACTTATGGTTTTGTCTCCGTCTGTCCGTCACACTTTTCTGGATCCTGCGATAACATTAAAAAATCATAATATTTTTTCATGAAACTTGAAATATGGATAGATGGCCTCATGGACATTATGCACGTCATTTCATTTTGTTCACACGTCAAAAATTCTGGTTGCTATGGCAACAAATAGACTAGAAATACTGTTGAAAAAGGTGTCTTTTTTCTGGATCCTGCGATAACTTTAAAAGTTCTTAATACTTTTTCATAAAACTTGAAATATGGATAGATGGCAATATGGACATTATGCACGTCATTTCATTTTGTTCATACGTCAAAAATTCTGGTTGCTATGGCAACAAATAGACTAGAAATACTGCTGAAAATGGTGGTTTTCTGGATCCTGCAATAACTTTGCAAGTTCTTAATATTTTTTCATGAAACTTGGAACATGGATAGATGGCAATATGGACATTATACACGTCATTTCATTTTGTTCCTACGTCTATAATTCTGGTTGCTATGGCAACAAATAACAAAAATTTATCTGACAATGGTGGAATATCTGACAATGGTGGAGCCGGTAGGGGACTTTTATCGCTTGGCAATAGGCTTGTTAAACTTATTAGTGCGTTAGTGAATTAATGTACATGTATGTGTTCTACGAAGTTGTTTATTTTGTTGATATGTTTTGTTGTATTGATCGGAAAATTGCCTGCCCAAGGGAATTAATAAAGATAACATTATAATGATTAGGTGTACTTCATTATTCATTATTTTATGTTTAAATTGTGGTTCAATTATTGGTCAAGTTAAAAAAAACATACCGATTAAACATGTAGGTTTTGTAACGACATGCTTTAAAGGGATCTTTGCACGGTTTGGTAAATTGACAAAATTGAAAAAAGTTGTTTCAGATTCGCAAATTTTCGTTTTGGTTATGATATTTGTGAGGAAACAGTATTACTGAACATTTACCATGGTCTAATATAGCCAATATATTCATCTTTTGTCGATTTAAAAACCTAAAAATTATAAAGCGTTGCAACGCGAAACGATTGACTAATTTGGAGAGTTCTGTTGTCGTTAAATTTTGTGAAACTACGAAGATTGCTCATATATAATGCATAAAATACTTTCACCAAGTATGCTTGGCAGAATAGCCGAGCGGGCTAATGCGATTTTACTCCAGGACCCCGGGGGTCACTGGTTCGAGTCCAGCTGTGGCTAGTTTAGTTTTTTTTCCTATTTTAAATATTATTCTTGATTTTTTACTGGAGATTTTAAGATCCAATGTATATATTTATCAATATAAAGCATTTAATGACTTATTTCAAAACATGCCAAAAAACTGTGAAAAGGCCCCTTTAAGCGTAGTAAAATCACGTATGACGACGATCTTACATCATTACTGTGTTGAATATAAATCGGTATGTAAATTCGCCAAAATAACATGCAAATAAATACCACGTCAATCATCGTACCACAATAAAACGCATCAATTAATCACGCATATCGCCGACACATACAACAAAGTATAGGTGTAAGACCACCTGATATAGGCATCAGTAGGATTTATCTGTAAGGGATTGACATTATCTACTTTAATAGCATTTTGCCATTGATTTTTCCTCTAATTAACGTACGCTGAGAAATACAACAAGCAGTGTAATGATGCCTCCCTATCGAAAAGGTGGGGGTAAATTACATCGCACCTCTGCTTAAGATGTTCGGTCCGTTCGTTTAAGCTCCCTTGTCTTGAGAACTCCGTGACCTATGAGTATGCAAGTTTGTATATCGGTTACTTAGAAGGAATTTTAGACGCTTGTCGATTGTGAGGTTACGATCAAAGGAAATTTTAACATGAAATTCATGTTTTCAAAATATCTGGAGAATGCTTTGACCTTCAATCATGTAAATTGTTAAAGTTGCTGTGTAGGAGAAATGTGAGACATTTATTGTCCCCCATCGGTAAAAACGGAGGGGACTCGTGGTTTGCGCTCTGTGAGTCTGTCTGTCACACTTTTCTGAATCCTGCGATAACTTTAAAAGTTCTTGATATTTTTTCATGAAACTTGAAACATGGACAGATGGCAATATGGAGATTTTGCACGTCATTTCATTTTGTTCCTACGTCAAGAATTCTGGTTGTTATGGCAACAAATAGACTAGAAATATTGCTGAAAATGGTGGATCCTGCGATAACTTTAAAAGTTTTTAATATTTTTTCATGAAATTTGAAACATTGATAGATGGCAATATGGAGATTATGTAAGTCATTTCATTGTGTTCCTACGTGAATAATTATGGTTGCTATGAAAACAAAATAGACTCGAAATATTGCTGAAACTGGTGGAGTTTCACCGGTAGAGGCCTTGGTCGCAGCTGACAATAGTCTTGTTGATTTTGAAATCGATGGTCAATGTAACGGGCCTGTACCTCCAAACTCGTGTCCGCGGTATAGTTTGAAAACATTGACTTGCAATTTGGAACAGTTGTGTCATGTGAGGAAAAGATAATGGATTTAACAAAAAATTGAGGTCAAGATTTGAAAGGTCAAGGTCACATAAGCTTGTATCTCTAATAGTGTTAATGCATGAAGTATGGATACATTGTTGAACTACGATCTACTAATTAGGTATTCTGGTTGCTTGAGAGAAAAGAATGACGCTGATGGTCAAAAGTGGAGGGCACATGACCTCTTTACAGCAAATTTATTGCCTAACAATATTTTGAGAACGATTTGACCTAAACGTATGCACATTTTTATAGTAGTTGCTTTGGTGGAATGAATGACCGATATTAAGATTGCTGTGAATTGATGAAATATGAAGGTTGCTATGGCTTTTATTATAAAATTTATTTTCACTTTTACCAATTATAATCTTCAATGGTTTTCTGGTTACTTTGAGCGACATAATGACTGATATTCATTTAAATGTAATTAATAAAAGTCGCATGTTTTTGTAACATGCAAATTGTTTCCACGCCATATTTATATAATGAATGTGCTCACATAATTAAGTAAGTTTTGAAGAAATGTAATTACTTATGATCTTTTATTCAACGGATCAAAACTCGGAGTTACATGGAGAACTTTGCTGCATGTTCGAAGGGTGGATAGTCTTACTTTTTTATTTACAAAACTTATGATCAATTACTGTATCATTGAAACCAGTTTTTGTATAGTTACGCACCGCCAAACAATTGTATGTTTCAATGCTTAAAACGTTTTATTTTACATTTAGTTTACCAAAAGCACGAGGCAAACAAAGCATGCGTTGTTTTCGTGTTGTTGTTTTTTCTCAAGCGGAATTCATTACTGTTTACGAACATCATTTTTCATTTAAAATCCGTCACAGTCGAATCTCTTATGAATGTAGCTGTGGGAACATCTTATTTTATCGTGCACACGTTACTGTATTACAACCGGTGAAGTGACCAATTTATGAGAAATATATTGTGATTTGCAACGTCCGGAAACTCGTCAACGTTATGCTATTTACGGCAAAAACGTTGAACAAATGAGATACTAGTAAACGCTACGAGTGTAGTGACATAGTGGTCAAGGATTACCGCTTCGACAAGCAGTCAAGTAATTAAAAAAATATCGTGTTGTAAATCGACGTTGGGATAAAATAAAGTGTGATTATATACTGACAGTGGATTGTTTATTTCTGTGTAGTTATGTTAAGATGATAATTAAGTTCGGTGGAATGTCCTTAATTATGGCTCGGATGTTAATCTCGATAATTTTCCTTCAAGGTAAAGGACATAATGATATTTTTATGCAACACTGAAAGACACACACTTCATTGTTTTTAGTTCGTTACTTTGTTATATTACCAGTATATTAACATATTTATTATTGAATAGTTTAGTATAATTTGACCTATTAACATCTATTAAACTTTTTAATTCATAACATTTCGAAGGGTATGTATTGTTCCTATTATTTGTACATGCGCCGTATACGATTCCCCATCGGCCTGCGTGTTGTAACATGCTGAGCATTACTTTAAAAATTGTGTTCGCACGCCGTATGTTATCTCTATAACATGTGTTCACATACAGTAAGTTGTTGTTGTTTTTTCAAAAATATACGTTTCCTACCTTAAATTAAAAAAATGTTTACATACCGTATGTTTTTCTTAAATTTGTGTTCATACATCGTTTGTTTTCTCTAGAAAATCTGTTCACACACCGTAAAAATGGTCATTTTACCAAACTGAAAAGAAGTCCCTTAAAGTAAAGCATGAATAAGAAGCAAGCATGGTCACCCTGTGTAAATGTATGTTATGTATATTCCTTATTATTATGTATGGGCTAGCCCCTAAAAGATCTAACTCAACTAACGTCTGTAGTATACATCAGAAAAATGTGCCATTGTCTTTTTTATCCGCACCATGGACTTAGATCTACACTTGACATATAGGTGCATAGGCATATAGGTGTATCAAATAATGAGAGCCAATATTTCAAGCTATATGTCAAATAAAAATTTTTTTATCTTGATCGGTTAAACCATTTTTGGGGTGTATCTCAACACTGAGTAAGGGTCGCCTACACTCGCTAAATAAACATGTCCACAGGGCTAATAACTTTGCTTTATGCAAGATTATGTGAATAACAATTAGGGCTGTCACGATACGCCATGAGCGTACCGCGGTATATCGTGGTACTGTAACACTGTATCGCGGTACGTACCGCGATATTTTACAGAATATGTATCTGTGAAGAAAACAGCAGAATAACAAGTTTTACAAACTTTATTAAACTCGATAATCAGAAAACACTGGTATCATAGTTTGACTAGAAACTGTAAAAGAAACTGTAATAAACTTGATAGAAGTAGTCATTGTTATTGTTATTGTTATTCGCGTCTTTTTCTAAAATGTCCGCCATGTTGTCTACAATAGCTGTGACTACAATCTGTGTAAATCGAACGCTTCAAGGGCATGTTTAAAATGCGGAGTCAGCAGGCCCAGTATTGAAAATCCGCAGCGTTCTGACTCTTCCTCGACTTATTCATAATCTTAAGATAACATGATTCGGAAGTGGCATGCTTTGAACGATCGATATACTAAAGAAAGAAAATAAAAAATAGAGTAAACATCTTTTGGATAATTATGAATTTATTTGCAAAGGAAATCTGTCCCAAATTCCAAAAAAGGTACGGACCCATACATCGCCGTATTTTAAACGTGAAAGTTAAACATCTACCAGTGGAAGCGCTTGCTTGACCTGGATATTAACGGATTATTTATTTAGCCCTTTTGAATCGCTTCTACAGTTTTCAAAACGATATCTATATCAAAATAATTATGTAATGTATTTATATCTGTGCTAATATAATAATATTAAAAAAAACCGGTGCGGCAACGCCGTACCGCGGTGCGATTTTTTTCACGACATGCACCGCGATATACCGGTATACCGGTGAATCGTGACAGCCCTAATAACAATAGTGTAAAATTAGCCAATTTATTACTCGGAATTGCATTCACTTGACAGAAAATATCGACCTATTGATCAAATATGACTGGTTATTGATGTCCATGTTCATAGGTTTGTATAAGTACATTTAGATATACATTCACATTGGAATATTTGCTAAAGAATGGGGTTTTGAAGAATCTTTGTGCTTGAATTGAGAAAAAATAAACGATGCATTCTGAAAACATTTAACATGCAAAAATATATTGTCATATATAAATATGAAACACGTATTGTAAACAATGTATACATATAATTCGTTACGATACATTCATTATATTTTACTGACATGGAACGCAATAAAGAGACGAACACAATCCCCTATATATTTAGCCTTTGATATACTTTTTTAAATGCCAGCATTTATATCATCGGCGCTATGTATTATCAATTGCTTGTCTTACAAATAAAGTGATCTTGTAGCACGTTAAGGCTACAGCAGAACAATACCATTCCTTACCTTGGATGTGTTTGCGAAGATGCATGCTTCTGATATAACTGTATCGAATTTCAAATATTGCTTACGATGTGAAATGAGACGTGTAATAATCTGCAAATAAGTCAATCTGCAAAAACCTTTTCAGTACATGCATCTCGATTCGTGGTTACATCTTTGTCCGATTTAGAATCCCATGCAATCCGTGGCGTAAATCGTACGCATGCAGTTCAAGAAATTCAAAATTCGACAATCCGCCGGATTAATTAATACTTACGTATTATGATAAAGGGACTTTTTTCACGTTTTTTGGTCAATTGACAAAATTGAAAAACAATGTTTCAAATTTGCAAATGTTCGTCGATGTAATGATATTTGCGAGTAACAGTAATACTGAACATTTAATATGCTCGAAAATTTCCATGATATGCATCTTTTGACAATTTAAAAACCTAAAAATTATAAAGCGAAACTATTGAATAATTTGGAGAGTTCTGTTTTATCGTTATATTTTGTGATATAACGAAATTGCTTATATAAAGTAGAAAATACATCGCTCCCAATGCGAACACGGATGGCTGAGTGGTTTATGTGCTATTCTTTTTCTCAAATGGTCAGTTGTTCGAGCCTAGTTGAGGATTTTTTTTTTGTTCTTTCTTTAATTTAGTTCATGTCTTTTTATCCGAGCAATTTAGCTCAGATTTTTTCGTTTATCAATTTAAAGCATTAAGTGACAAACTCCAATACATGTCAAAATATGTTAAATGGTCCCTTTTAAGCAACTCGAAACAGGTGTTTAATATGTGTCCGACGGCGTGCAAATAAAATGTGGAGACGTAATCAGTTAAACCAATTGCAAGTGTTCACTTCCGGATCCCAGAAACTATACAGGCGTAAAACTTACATATTCATCTGAAGCAATGCGTAAAGTTGTGTTTAATCTATGTCCAATGCCTCATTGGCATTCATGGTTTCTCGGTCATTGTAACCTCGACATTTATTACATAAAAATAAATTAGATTTGATTTTTGCTGCAGTAAGCTGTTGATTATGGCGAGTATACGGCCATTAATGCCACCATACATCAGTGGATTATATTGACTGTGACTTCTATGTTGACCAGTATTATGACGACCTTTAATGATGATTGAAGTTTTGTCTGATAGGGAAAAATTGACATAAATGATATTGCTGAAGGCATAGTTTTGTTGCCATAGCGTCAAATGTTGCTTTTTTATATTTTATGTTTCTTAAGCAAATGAATGCACTGATCACATACGTTCTTGTTGCTCATACCGCAATTTACGGTAAATATTGACGCACATCTTTTTATCGAGGTTAATTGGAGAGCAAACAGTATGCTCCGTGACCCTGTCTAACTATGTTATACCTCTCACAATACCATATTAAGTAATTCCATATGCAGCAATATAGCCAGCTTTTTATGTAATTGTAATTATAATACTATACTTTGCTATGTCATTTTGTACTTTGTCTCCATAAAACATGCCACACGCCTCGCAACTGCCTAAATACCATGCTTTGCTATACAATTCATAAAACCGCAAAAATTGTGTGACATATTTAAATAAAGTATATTTAAACATCTATTTTTAATGTAACCTACATACAATCGAATTTGTAAATAAAACTTGTTACCAATGATTTCTTATTGTACCAAGTAATAGCGTATTTTATTAAATAAATGGCATTTTTACTCACCATAAAAGATAAATGATAATAAAGTCTAAATTATATGCTATAAATCCTCTATTTTCGTTAAGCATCTTATACATCTGTTCCCTTCATTTTTTCGCACATGCCCGAAGTCATTAATAATCGCTTCTGTTGTCTTTTTTTGTCATAGCCAATTAATCTTTTAATTAATTCTATCTTTTTTTCTTTGTTCGAGTATCCCGACCTCTCGTCACATTCCGCGACAAGAACATGTCGACATATTTTAACGATATATGTCTCGAAACGAATTAAGTGAAGTTTTGGAATTTTATGTTAAATGGAGGCAGCTTAATCGTTCTCTACTTTGTATTCGGAAACACAACTATAGAACTAAGTCACAATCAAGTATTTTCGACCATACTAAGAGTTTTCATGTTTTGTGTCATTAATAACTGTGACACCAGATATATTTTTTGCCCCAAGCCCTCCGTGGAATAACAAGCGTGCATGTATTTATATTAGTTTGTTATGATTTATAAGCACAAGGAGAACTCGTAACGGACCGATCCATCACGAACTAAGTAAACATTGAATCGATCATAATTCAAGATAGATATGTAACGTTCTGCCATATGGTATTTACAGAATGCAACAATGAGATAAGAACAATACAATGAAATATGTCGTTTAAAAAGAATATCATAGACCTTAATAAAAAGAAATTATAAATATGTTTAAAAGGAAGTGAATAAAATAATGCGGTCTTCAAAAGAAGTGATTGTTTCCGGAAGTTGCAATTGGTTATTGGTTGTTATAAATGGGCGATGCTATGGATAGTGACGTTGGGTCTAATCGATGTTAGAAAAATGTAGAAGTGGGTGGTTTTCTGTGTTTTCTATGTGTGGTTCCAAAGTTATATGTTGAATGTCATCAGTTGGTAAAGTAATGCTGGAATACTACTGGTACAAGCAAATGCTGCATGATGTGAACAATGTCAAATAAAAAAAATGCAGACACAGTGAGGAGTTTTTTGGAACTTGCCCAACATGTTATTACATATTATAGTTTCTATTACGGATATTCATGTGCTGCAGATACAAATACCGCTTCTTATATTTGATTATTGGATCAATCAAGTTTCTTCAATCAGCAGATTTCACACACAATGCAACAACTATTTTATAATAGTATGTATTTTGTAAAACATGCAGCCTGTGTCTGATTTAAAGTAACTGATAATTCACGGTGTCACATTTTTTCATCAAGGGCAAACATAAATATAAATCTTTTTAAGAATCGCACGGTTTTTGCATGCATATTATTTATAGTACGACGCATTTAAAGTGTATGACTAGGCAATGCAATATAATATCAATAGAAACGCATTTGGATGTCATCCTAAATGTCTGATGTTAGCAACAACAAAATGTTATGAAGACTGAAGCATGAATGCATTTGTCGCTTGATGCACATATGTTAATTTTGACCCGGAATTTTCTTCGTTGGCACAAAGACAGGCCTGTGCTATGAACATGGTCATATGTTTATTGGCCCAAAAAAACATCATTCAGTTTATTTAAAAAGCGCTTGTTTTGCCTGATGTTATAACATCAACATGGGCTGCAAAATAAATGTTGTGAGCATTTATATAATGTACGTTTTGAGTCATCAAGACACTATAACAAGCAAGGAAAATGCAAACTCTGTATATTAATGAAAATCGAGATTTTTGTTCAGGTTTACTTCTTCCCTCGTTGTATCTATTAATTGTAAGTTAAACTAAGCGTTTGCTATCATATTAAAAGGTCAGCAATACTAAGCTTACAATTTGAAGATATTATTAGTTTAGTGCCGCTATAAAGCAATGATTAGTTTTAAACACATGAATCATGTCAAATGAAAACATGCGGTCACAAAAATCAGGAATCTAACTTCATTATTTTATTTCATCTATAAAGACTTGTGCACTATTTTCCCAAAATAAGATGCAAACAAATTCATAATAATTGGTATAATTTCAATAATAATTACATTAATTGATGTCAAATGATAAAACAGCAAAATGTAATTATGTGTCAAAATACAATGACGTCAATTGCATCACATATAGGAAAAAAATCAATCTTACTTAAATGTGTTCTATAGGACACGCATCGTTTGCTTATTTTACTCGTATACCCTTGTGACATTTTATGTCTAACATCAATAACCTGGTAATAGCACCTGGTCTCATGGAGTGTCCGCCTCATATATCCCTCCTTGTTATGTCAGTAGCTACGAAACTATTATAAGTTGTTTGAATTTTTGCCTCAGACACTGCAAGAGTATCAAGGGAGAAATAATGTTTTGGAAACTTCACATTGAGTATTCATTACTTAAAAACGCTGTGCTTCGTTTGTGACAGTCGACTTGGCTTGTTTGCCTTTCGCTTTTGAAACGTAAGTTGTCACAAAATTTGCTTTCTTTCGCTGCATAAATGTCCTTTCAAAATACATGTATCGCGAAATAACAGCTCTGTCTTTCGAGTTTTTTTGTTTGAATGACATTTTCTTTTACAGCAAAAACATATACGCTAGCGTTTGCTTGTTAAATGATTCCTGACAGTGTTACAAAATATTTTCCTTCAGTTCTACTGCTCTTGGCTACACTTATTTCCCGGTTTCTTCAATTTCTTGTACGTTTTTTTAGTTTCCCTTTATCTTCTCCCCATTCATATCAGATGCCACCAACTGCGAGGATGCATCTGCTTCACCTTCTTAGCCGTTTATGCCAGGTCCCTGTCTGTCTTTTATTCAGTTTTCTTGCGATTTTGTCTGTTCTCGTTTCTGGTTCCAGTTCCATATTATCTGGTTCTGTGTTCTGTTCCTGACTCATATTGACTGATCCAGTGGCCGGTTACAGTCTGCGTCATGGTTTACGTGTCATGTCATGTTCCTGTTTCATATTGTTCGTCACAGTGTTCGGTTCCTGGCCCAGTGTGTCTGTCTCCATGTCCTGTACCTGTCCAATAATGTCTCCCCCTATGCCCTGTTCCCGCCCCATGGTGAATGTCCCTGTGTCATGTTCCCGATCTTAAAGTCTGCCATGTGTCCACTTCCCATCCCACAGTGTATGTCACTGTATCAGTTCCTTGTTCCAAATTATATAACCCCTTGTTCCGTTCAATCTCACTGTGTCTCTCCCTGCGTCTAGTTCACGCTCCAAGTGTCGGTTCCTTTGGGGCTCGGATTTCTATTTGATTGTGTCTAGCACTGTTTCCAGTTCCTTTCCGAACGTGTCCGCCCCAATTTTACTTTCCTGTCCCATAGGGCCTGTCCCTATGTCACTTTCCTGTCCATAATGTCTGCCTCTATGTCTTGGTCACATCCACAGGTTTCTACCGACATGTCAGATTCCACAACCCCCATTTGTTTCAGTCGCCGTGTAGGGTTCATGTTCCATAGTACTATTACTCTCAAGCTTATTTAACATTTCAAAATCAATGTGACATGTATATGATGAGTATTTCAAAATCATCAAGGTTAATCATTATGTGATTTTTTAATGTTTCTGTTTGCTCAGATTTTCACTAAGCTCCTTGACACATAAATGCTCTTGAACCAATTCGACCCAGCTGACAAAATCAAATCCTGAACAATCGCTTTATGATTTACTGGAACTTTACAAGAATGATTTAGCCCACGTATATCATTGACACCTAACCTTCAAACTGAATATTTTAATTTTTACATATAGAACCATGATCGTGTCTTGTGACCATACAAAGTTACATAATTACTCGTGTTATGTGCCTCTCTATTTGCTTTCTACATTCCGAAGTCGTTTCTGCTGTGAGGATCAAAATGGTAAAAGTTTTCATTGTTTTAAATTTTGCAGAAGCGTATATTGGAGACTTGTAACAAATACATAAAATAACCCATTTATTTCTCTATTTTGGATTTTGTTAACTTCCAGTTCTAAGTCGGACGTTTTGTTTTGCAACTGCTTTAAGGTTCTGAAGACCATTTCACTTTTATGATCATTTTCTATCTCAAAAAAGTTGTTATGTCATTGCTCTTATGTGTGCGGGTCGATGTTTTCTTTGCTGTTGATAAGCATTTATTCTTTGTTGTGCTATGTTGGCCAGTGTGCTGTCAAGCCACTGGCCTGTGGGCTTTCTTCTTTCCTCCATAACTTCAACCTAGGGCTCAGGTGAGGGTATGAGTTCAACATGTTTTTAATTTAAACCTATTTATTTTAGCTCGATTTCATTGAAAGCCTCAGGCTTATAGAAATGCTCTCCAGTCCGTTTCCAAGGCCTATAACCAGTACTTGTTGTCTTTGTGGAAAATTTAGAAAACGCTTCGTGAGTAGGAGTTGTTGTTGAATAACAGACTTTCATCTACGGCATTATGGAAATAAAACATTGAATTATTGGGGCTCTCGTACTGCTCAAAGTTGTACAAACTCCGCAACGTAAGACCTAGATGATCATTATCAATGAATCATGTTAAATGAATCCTAGTTGTTGTCTCCGTCGCGTGACAGACACATACTGTTTTACATTAATGTCCAGTCGCTGAAACATATTTAGCTTTTCAATCTTGACAATTACTGTCGACCTGCGCATCTCTGTCGAGTTATATGACCACCAACATGTGGTGTAAATGTAAACTGGCTAATAGTTCAATTATGGTCAAAGCCTAATTTTTTTTACTGTACTAAATCAAATATTTCAATAGCCCGCTTTATATAAGTTTGTTGCAATCGATATCTCTGCCTAAACGGTCCGTTTCACAGATTTTTGCATATATTATAGGTTGTCATTAAATGCTTTATATCGATAAATGTAAACATTGGATCTAATAAACTTCAGTATAAAAAAAACTAGAATAAAATGAAAGGAAGAAAAAAGTAGCCCTCAACTGGGCTCGAACCACTGATCCATGGAGTAACAGTATATCGCTGAGAGTACTTGACCATCCGTGCTGATACAATGAGTGATGAATTTTATACTTTATACATGTATAAGCAATCTACGTAGTATCACAAAGTATAACGACACCAACAGAACTCTCCGAACTATTTAATCGTTCGCGTAGCAACGCTTTATACTTTTCAGGATTTTAAATCGTCAAAAGATGCATATAATGGATATTTTAGAGGATGGTAAATGTTCAGTATTACAGAGACCTCACAATTATCATAACTACAACGAAAATTTGCGATTCTGAAACATTTTTTTTTAATTTTGACAATTTACCAAAACGTGAAAAGGCCCCTTTAAGTGACAAGCATTGTCAAACTTTCGGAACATTCAAATGGTCACTACCGGGAACGTCTTTTCGCGTAGTGGAAGTAAGGATAAACCCACGTAAGAGTCCATTTAGTCGAAATACGTGTACTTATGAAGCCATGCATATATCAATAACCATCGAAATATATTTAACTTCGAGTCCGTACTTTAACCATAAATAGAATAAAGGTATATTAATAATTACCTCGTCTACATGAAATACGCTTTAAGGCATCCTTCAGTACTCCGAGTTATTATTATTATACCGGATTTATATAGCGCCCTTTTCATGCAAGAGTGCACGTTCAAAGGCGCTAAGAGTTACTTTGTGTATGTTTTCCGTGCCCCGTGTACTTTGTGATATACTTTAGCGTACTCGGTTTACTTGCATCTAGTATCTGAGCCGACACGGACCAATCGAGCGCAAGTAATAATACTTTACTAAAAGTAGTTAAATTCAAACGCAAACACTCATTATACATGTATAACAATTGATTTCACACGTTTTGCAAAATGATGCAACTTTAAGAGGTCGATTACCTACAGTTGCAGATGCCTTACTATGCAGAAATCGCTTCAAAAGGACACAACATGACCGAAATTAAAAATAAAATAAAAATTAGAGTGAACCAATAACAAAGATTTGGTGTTTTTTGTTTTATTGTTTCTCTACACGCGACAGCGTTTGGTGCCTCTGGACCAAATCGATACAGTATTCTCTTCGTTTTTATGGGTAATTATACATTCTATAAGCACAAATAACATATTCGGGCTCGTTCCCAAGTGTGGGAGCTTTCCTTCCTCCCCGAAAGAAACCCAGTACTGACCCTACACGCATGTGATATCGAGAGCATTGAAATAAGCCTAAGGCTTTCGATGTAATCGATCTTAAATTAATAAGTTTAAACTTACTAACTTAAAATAACAATATATTGAGTAATATAGATGAACATAATTAGGTAAACAAAACTGCACGAGACAATTCATTCCTGCATACTGTCATAAAACTGCATTTTGTTATTTCAGTCGAGATCTAGAAAAGTGTATCTGCAATCTTACACAATATTTCATGAGATCACAAAGTATGTTTAAGTTTGATAATATGATGTAGATGTGTGCTTGTTTTACTCTTCAGTCCTGTAAACATAGTGCTAGTTTCAAAAGCTTTATCTCATTTACTGAAAGTATAAATTACATTATGTGTAAGATAAATAGAACAAATAAGAGTTTAAATGTTTCCAAAATGGTCTTTAAAAAGTGTAAATTTTGTATCAAATATAAAAAAGTTTCTGAAGGCAAAATAACTCACCTGCTTATTATACTATATTAAACAAATAAACAAATACGGTGTTTGATAATTTTATAACTTAAACAAAATATCAAAATTATTATTATTAACAAAAGAGAAATAAAAACATACGCATACCCAAAGACCTAGAATATTATTATTCTAGGTCTTTGGCATACCTTTATTGGTGATTAATTGGTTTATATGTTGTGGTATTAAAAGATGTGATTTAAATTCAATTAATTTTTTGGTGCCACCACAAACGTTGATAAAATGTTGATGACATAGCACAACAATTATTTATTTATTTATATGAAATTTATTTTTGTGGCATACTTAATGTGCAGAATAAATAATGATTATGTGCGAATTGTACTAATTTACAGCGTATACAACAATAACGTGTTGAATAAAGTTATCGATTTTGTATGAATTTATTTTTTTCATATACGTTATTCGTTGCATTTAGTGTTGCCATACTAAACGCGGAGTTACTCCCTTATGAAAAATGCAGTAACGTTTATTCAGACTCTTTAACTTTCAGTGTCAACATTCAAAAATATCTATCGCCACATACAGTTTTAAATAAATTGTGAAACATATCTAAAAAAAGTAATGTAAATGTCCTTAATTTGTTAAGGAACTAATTTAAATTTATATGCTCAGTTATATGGAATTGGACAATCTCTCAAAAACCTTATTTTAAAACAAAAAGTGTCTCAACATTAATAAATAGTATAGCGATGTTTATCATAAAAATCTCAAATCTGCCAACAATTAAATTTAGTCGTGTTCTGAAAAAAACTGGGAATAATGCATGTGCGTAAAGTGTCGTCTCAGATTAACCTGTGCAGTCCGCACAGGCAAATCAGGGACGACACTGTCCGTCTAAATTCGATTTTTGCTAAGAAGAGACTTCAATTAATAAAAGCGGAAAGTGTCGTCCCAGATTAGCCTGTGCAGTACGACATTTTACGCACATGCATTATGCACAGTTTTCTCAGAACGCGACACAATTTATTTAAAAAAAAATGTCCGTTACGATGTACATTCAGCTAACAAATGGTATAGTTTAACGTTTTGCTAGCAAAATTAAGTGGAGTATGGTATTAGATGTGAACTCATTCAAGACCTTTATGAACTTTAACTAGAGGAAAAAAACAAGGGTGTTGCACTGGCAAATAAATTTAAAAGTAAGTGGTTTTCAGGTAGTAAGCATGACAGTTGACAAAGATATGTTGTTTAATTTGTCACAAGGCGTGTCTACACTTCAGAGTTATTGTTTAATCTGTCGGTATAGCCATCACCTTTGCATATAGTAGCTGTAAGGCTTTTGCTATCTTAGTAACGTTAAGTTATGCATGGACCATTCATTTATGCAGTCCCAAAGCTGTCGTTTCTTTAAGTATTTTGTAGGAAACGTGTGATATTTCTTTATAGTTTTGTGTTGCTTTTGTCTCTCGGTAAAAGGACAACGCGCCATAAGCTTATCGAACATGTTAGTACATACACCGAGTCCGAATTACAAGCATTGCGCGGTCAGGATCCATCCACAGTTATTATGAAATTATGATGATGATGATGATGATGATGATGATGATGATGATGATGATGATGATGATGATGATGATGATGATGATGATGATGATGATGATATGATGATGACGATGACGAATATGACGACGACGACGAGATGATGATGATGATGATGACGATGACGACTATGACGACGACGACGATGACGATGATGATGATGATGATGACGATGTTGATGATGATGATGATGGTGGTGTTGATGATGATGATTGTTTCAGACCTTATTTAATAAGTTAACTGTTTTGTGGTCAACTGTTTCTCAAGCGGCTTAACGTTTATTAAAGTTCAAATCCTTCTTAACTGTTCGAGGAAGCGTTTTTGTATATATTTATTTACATGCAACATCACTTGAATCAGGTTATAGTTTTTGTGTCCCTATTTTCTTCGCGCTCTGTCTTTTTATAAGCCAAAATACATAAAAAATGTCATTCAAAAAAGTTAAAATGGTCGGCGTGCAAATCGGCGACAAAGGCAAGGAAAACAAAAATTATATCCTCGTTTGGTGGTAGTTTTTTCCAGGGGAGGCAATTATACGGTTATTTAAACTCACAATGCGTGAATTAGTTCCCTTGTTACCAATTGGTGGCACAGGAGGGAATCCCGTATATTTTTTGTATATATGCTATAATAGAATATAATATATTCTACTATAGCATATATACAAAAAAAAATACGGGATTCCCTCCTGTGATTGGTGGGGAAAAATACACACTTCATAAACAGAGACTAACTCTGCATGTGAATTCTTCTGAAAACGTTAGGGCTATGACAGACATTATGAGAAACATTTAAACCTATTTCTAGTCCTTAAGCATGCGTTTTTCTTAAATAGCGTACGCGTCTTGTCCTTTTTAATAGCTGTGTTAATGCTTATACATTCTCTTTAGTTAAACTAGTGTACATTGCTTGTATATTTACTATGGATCTCGCATGTGATATCTGGCAAGATCAACGAGGATATTGTGTCAACTATTTGATTCATTTGTTGGTTCTATACTTATCTATTCAGCAGAGATATGGGGTTCACACAATCAAAATAACTAGAGAGAATGCACCTGAAATTTTGATAACATATTTTAAAACTTAAAACTAATACATATAATGCGGGCATATGTTGGGAGGTAGGTCGATGCCCTCTGTTCATTACAAGGTATATGAAAATTATTAAATACTGGAGTAAAAGTATACCTTTAGATAATATTGGTATTAAAAAGGTTTATGAGCAGGCCAAAGAAGGTTTAACAATGGCTTTAACATTGGATATATAATGTAAAGTTATTGCTAACCAATTATGGTTTCTCATATATTTTTTAAGATGCTGACATTGTCGATATTATATCATTTTTTAAAACAACTAACATCGACAATTTTATTCAGGAATGGTACCAGAGCATGCAGACAAACCATCGTCTTGCTCATTATTTACTTTTCAAAAACATTTTTCACTACGAACCATACCTTGATTTACTTCAAAGCAACCAAAGAGTTCTTCTGTAGACTAAGACTATCGGTTATTCCCCTTAGATGCTGGTAGATATGGTAGAAATAGAATTGGTAGGGATCAGCATTATTGTTTATTTTGTAATTCACATGATATTGAAGATGAATATCATTTCATGCTTATATGTACATTTTTAGAGGAGATACGCAAAAATATTCACCAAAGTATTATTACCAACGCCCGTCGATGTTTCAATTTTTGGAAATGTTGGGCATTGATAACAAAACCAAATTAATTAAAATTTTCTTTTTATTTAACATGCGTTAAAAAGAAACTCATTGTTAAATGTAAGTTCATCCTCGTAAAACAAAGACACATACTTAAACATTTTGAATAAGCACAATGTTTATGTATATCATAATAAAATGTAATATGTTTTATAATAAAGACCAGGTACATGTAGGCCGTATATACTGAACTGTATACCGCAGGTACTGCAATGATATGATTACCGTGATATGAATCTTCTTAAGCATGCTTTGTTTGTTTTTTAATACTGACGATGTACATTAAGCAAGTCATACTAAAACACATGTTCTGTTCTGTTCAATGTCGCCCGTCGCCTAATGAGGTCGACACACGACAGTCGACGTTACACTAGACATCAATGTGACCCACAATAAGACACACGAACATCAACCTGACACGTACGGAATACCGTTAGGGCTATCGTGGTTACACATTAAAATCCAGATTGCGAAAATGCGAGAGTACGATGACGAGAATGCGACAATACGATGACGACAGTACGACAATACGATGGAAAGAATGCGAGAACGCGATAGTACGACGACGACAATACGACAGTGCGATGACGACATTGCGACAATACGATGGCGACAGTGCGATAGTACGATGGCGACAATGCGAGAATGTGAGAACGCGAGAGTGTGATGACGAGAATGTGACAATACGATGACGACAGTGTGACAATACGATGGCTAGAATACGATGGCTAGAATGCGAGAACGCGATGGCGAGAATGCGAGATCGCGAGAGTACGATGACGAGAATGCGACAATACGAAGACGACATTGCGACAATACAATGGCGAGAATGCGAGAACGCAATGGCGAGAATGCGATGATACGATGGCAACCGTACGATATGACTATCGCAGTGTCGCCATCGTACTTTCGCACTGTCGCCATCGTATTGTCGCACTGTTGCATTGTCGTCATCGTACTCTCGCGTTCTCGCATTCTCGCCATCGCATTCTCGCCAACGTATTGTCGCACTGTCGTCATCGTATTGCCGCATTCTCGCCATCGTACTCTCGCGTTCTCGCAATCTCGACCTCTGGATTGTAATGTGTAACCACTATGGCACTAACGTTATTCCGTAGACACGCGAGACGTCTCGCTAATCTGTGTGAATGAAGATACGACATTCGTCAATCGCACGCACCATTTGAACACTTGCTGCCAAGAAGTGATGCCAATATTGTGCAAACACTACATTTTGACGTTTTATGTTACTAATTAAGTCGTAAACGAATTTTAAATTGTATTGGTCGCCGATGGAAAATTATCAGTGTTGTTTAAATTTTCACAGCTTTTATAGACGTTGTTTTTTTTTATTTCAGCAGTGTGTTTGAATATGGCGCATGCGCAGTCGTGGCGTAATATATGGACCACAATTAGTCCGCCCACTACGGCTCGCCCATACACGCGCCAGAGTATTTTCGATTCTCTGCGCGCTGTCCAGGAAGCACTGATACGCAAAACCGCCAATGAGCCGAGACACTTCGATCACTTCCCTGTTCCGGAGCCCGTGAAACCCACCGTCGAGATGCACCACCATGCACGTGTGAACCCAAATACCAATGCCAATCCTAACATTAATGACAAGCTTCCAAATCGCTACAGCGGCGTGAAAACGTGGAATTTAGGATCATCACTTCACACTGGCTCGAGAAATCTCGGTGTAGTCTCGGATAATACGAGAAGCGTCGACAAACAAAAAGATAACAAGTTTGATGCGATATCAAATCTGAAATCCCAACAAGCAGATAATTCTCTGAACAATCCTGCTGAAGTCAATCCCACTAATTTCGGCGTCCTCGAAGAAGCTGGGATGCTAGGAATTCTTCCTACTATATCTCCTAATGCTGACGTCGCTGGCATGGATGGCGTGGTTGCTATATACGCCATGGATCATAACCAACACGCCGCATCGCCAACGCGACAGACATCCACTGCGAACGTCGTACCGACGTCTCAGGTCACCGCGGGTCGGAGCTCAACAACGCGACGTTTGCGGGTGCTGCCCAATGGGTCCATTGTCGACTTTGGCATAGACGGGTCAACTCAAATGACAGATCATGCTAGACCAACGCGACTGGCGCCCACTATAACCTCCGCCTCGCAACACACCATGACTTCCGCCGCGCAGCCACAGTCCACTTCAGTCTCTAACGCGGAGCCTGTCAGAGTCTCCCCGGTGGCCTCTGTAGGTCAAGGTCACGGCGAGCCTATTTCTACGTCGGGTTTGTCCATTAAAATTCGTTATCCAGAACCCACTTCAAGCACCAAGTTTCCCAACCCCCAGTCAACGCATAGCAGCTCAACGCATAACAGCCCAACGCACACAAGCTCAATGCATAGCAGCTCAACGCATAGAAGCTCAACTCCTAATCACAGCGAACCAATGCCATTAGCAAAACCGAATGACTCTGATCAGAATAACCTTCATGAGTCGCATCATCAAAACTCATACAGTTCCGACGACGTTGTGAGCTCGATCATGGAAGACCCTAGGTACTTCCCTAGAGCGAAGACGTTAGCGGGATTGGAGGCACTGGAGAAACCCAAGACCGCATTCGCCTTCAACCTCGCAGATCTGCCGGCGAACTTCTCTGTCCATCTGCCCACTCCCAAGACGACAACACACAAAACCGACGACGACCACTACTGCAACTACGACGACGACCACTACACCTACGACGACGACAACCACGACAACAACAACACCGGCGCCGACGGAAAATCCTGATGATGTGGCATTCTACTCACAAGGCGGTAGTAAGTGCACGATTGTTTCGTTTTTGTACCACATTCGACTCTTTCTTCATCTCTCCATTCATCGAGTGAACTTCATATTCCACCATTGAATCTAGTTACATGAGCCTCGCTCGGCAAATACGGTGCTTAATGTATGTGCGTAATTAATTGTCGCTATAGATTAGCCTGTGCAGTTTGCTTTAATGGGTATTTGCGTTCAACTAAAGTCTTTTTAAACGGATATCCAATCTATGCGGTTAGTGTCCATCTTGATTACCGGTAGCGTACGAAACAGGACTATTCTGGGACGACACTTTACCACATCCATTAAGCCCCGTTTTCACAGAGCGATGCTTAAATGCGAATTGTCCAAGCGTATTGTTTGAGTGCGAATGCGTATTTTTGAGTATATATCAGCTACAAATGTTCTATCGGTTAATAAAAGGAGTTTGAAATTGACACGGGGGACGACTGTCAGTACAACAAATGTGATTTTTCTAATGTTCTCATGCTGAGTATTAATTCTGTTAAAATGTAAGAAAATTAAATTGTTTTAAAGATATTAATTACAGCTTGTGAGGAAATGATAATACAAGCATGTGATAATAGTTATAAGCGTTATGCATGATTATCGCGAAGTCAAAATCGAAAATGGAGGGTCAGTTGTGCAGTTTGTCGGTAGACCGCAAGTCATAGAAGTGGAGCATTAAAAGGGATACATGGTTTACCAAATACTCGCGTTAATGCATCGGTCGCCACGCTGTCCGTAACAGCAGTAGATATTTCATTGACATATTATATTATATTTTACCACGCCGTATTACTTAGGACCACGACTCATATATTAATCGCTGCAATAAAACGGTGGTATTTCCCACCATTTGATTAACTTTTTTTCTGCTGCTGATGTGTCCGCGACAATCAAAGTTTGGCAAGCTTGTACCGTTCCGCCATAAAGCACAGTCGAACTGTTAACTGCATCTCAAGTGACCAAGGTGATGTGAGTCCACATAGCTTTTGAGCCGCGCTCTATGAAAACAGGGCTCAATGCATGTTCGTTAAGTGTTGTTTATGATTAGACTTCACAGTCCGCATTGACAGCACATCTTTAAAGGAAGTCTCTTCTTACAGAAATTCCAGTTATGGTAGGAAGTGTGGTCCCTACTTAGCCTGTGCGGACTGCTCAAACTTATCTGGGACGGTACTTCACGCATATGCATTAGGCCCCGTTTTCCCAGAGCGAGGCCAATTTGACATAAAAAAGCTCTACAGCGGAGTATCTTTTAATTGTCACTAAAAGCTGAATATAATCAGCAGCATTGTTTGCAGGAGGACACCAATCTCAAAAAAAGCTAACGGTTATTTATTTTAAGTACATGTACCATGATATGTTCTTTTTCTTTTGCTTGAAACGATTGTTTGATTACTTGATGCACAGCATGCTCTATATAGGGCACATTTAATACATAATAAGGCTTACAGGGACCATTTTCGACTTTGTGAGATAAATGAATGGTATAGAATATTTGTTATACTATTTTATAGTTGTAATAATCGCAGGCCCATGCAGTGGACCTTTGACAAAGTAGACGCAGTTCTTTATACAGTCGTAAGTCCCTGAATCCTTTGTCTCGTCATGATGGACTGATTCATATTTCATAACACATATTAGATGCCGCATTATTTTCTCTAGTTCACGCTGTAATGTAGTTGATTAATCATACAAGTTTGCGGACACTTACCATTTAATGATTAGACGTACCTGAACCGCTTGTCTGATTGTCATATACACTAGTCATTGCGCAACATTCTGTTCCGACATACAGACACATGAGACAGGAAGGTAATGAATGTCAAGATTATTGTGTTAACTGAATAATAAAAATGTAGACTCCATCAGGCGAAAGGGTCCATTCAACTGAACAGTATTGCATGCAACAATATCAGACTTTCATGGATAGCTTGATGTAGAGCAGAGTTCATACACCCAGCTGCATTATTAACGGCCTTATTCCCCTTCGTCTGAATGACTTCTGAATGGATATTTTAGCATTCTTAAAGAATTGTAGTTTTGTTAACCCGTTAATGTCCTGGTTTGAGTATGTAACACGTGTGTGTTATATATATACATGTATTCGACATTAAACATAACTCATGTCAAATGTGTCTTTGACCCATTTAAGCCTAGTGGACTCAAAATTAGGGATGTCTAGTATTTTTATTTCTATAATTAGAATATTTCTTACAGAAATTCCTTTAAGCAAACAGCGCAGACCCTGATGAGACGCCGCATCATGTGGCGTCTCATCTGGGTCTACGCTGTTTGCCAATGCCTTTTTTCTAGACGCTAGGCATACATCGGTTAACAGGAGTTCAATGTGACAGAGAAAAAAATATAAACGTTAATTTCACGAACGTTGCGATCAGAAACAATAATAAATGTTCACTGACTTCATCACCATAATAATAATAATAATAATAATAATAATATTTCTCAAAACACTACGACTATGAGGTATATAGTTACATACCCGCTATCGCTGAATAATTAACAGAATAATATTTGATAATGCATAGTTGTATATTGTTTTTGCTACTCTGAAACATTGCGAGCATACTCTTATTCAAAAGGTTGGATGTCGCCAGCTCATATTTGTCAGCAACATGCTTCTCTAAATTAACGTAACTTCGCCGTCAAAATATGAAACGTTGACAGCTCATTTTCGTGCAGCAACAATTAAAGTTTGTAAAACACAGTACATGGACAAGCGTGCCGCATAATTTAACGTTTACCCCCGTACGTTAAATGACGCCAGCATCGTGTCTCCGTTGCGAGTGCGGTGATAGTTACTGCAGCCATTTTCGACTGGACTCATTTAACGTTTAAAGGTTGTGCCTTTTACGTTTTGTGAGTACTTTTGATATACTGCGTAGCTCAGTTTTTCCCCGTTTTGGACAATTCGTCCAATATCTAAAACAAAAGGAATTTCATTTTGTTGAAAAATAAGTTTAAATTGAAGCGCCAACGTGCATAGCTGTTTTTAATATCTTCCGTTGGAATTCAGTGCCCCGAAAAAGAGAACAGGAATTATTCAAGGTCATCCATTAACACACAGCTTAGTCCAAACGTTAGAAGTGGAAACGCATCTACAATGGAAAAGTGTGGTATTTGCGCGTACTACATGCTTGTTTTTATCTGGGTGTGTTCACTTATAATTTCCACCGACGCTTCAGTGGGGATCAACATCACTTACCTGAACGACAACCATGTGTGCCCGAGCTCTCGTGCGCGCTGGCAGGATTTCACCGTGTATCTTGAGACCAAGCCGAGGCTGTGCATGATGTAAGTACATGTATAGTCTTCCACTATTATAACTATGTTTATTTCATACTATCGATTCGGACTTGCATGATTCATGACGTAAGTATTGACTACCACTAAGTAGTATATCTATATTTATGTTATTATATAAGTATTGATTCTCAGTTATGATTATTTCATATCTGGCTACGCATTAAGTACGTTTTTTCTTACAATTATCAATATACAATATGTTATTTTGCATGATCTAAGTATAGGCTCCCATTTATCATCATTTCAGTTGTGACAGTAAAGTTGTAAGTTATGACTTCTGTTTCACATATCATCAAGTCAGTATTTACACTATGTTTTCTTGCAATGAAAGGAACAGACACAAAATAACCATTTTTACTGCGTATGTTGAAAGTATAGGCTCAAAACTTTTATTTCGTATGTTTTTGTAAATTGACCGTGCTCTGTGAAAAAGGGGTTTAATGAATGTGCGTGAAGTGTCGTCCCACATAAGCTGTGCAATATGCACAGGCTAATCAGGGACGACACTTTCCGCTTTTATGATATTTTCTGTTTAAGTCCTTTCTTAGTAAAAATCCAGGTAAGGCGGAAAGTGTCGTCCCTGATATGCCTGTGATGACTGCACAGGCTAATCTGGGACGATACTGCACGCATATAGATTAAAATTCCTTTTAAACTACAAGTGTATTTCTGCTTCCTTGTTATTATAAGTCAACCATTTTGAGTATGCCTTTATCCTGTTCATGATTTAAGTACGAACCAAAAGTTATATTTATTTCGATGTATTGATATGTGTTTCGACTAGTTACAAGCATTTCTAACAAATATATTTTACCTTTATTACTGCTATGCTTACAGAAATATGACGTTAGAATATCCCGAACGTTTGACACTGCTAATCAGTCATACCAAATTCGTGATTATAACGATCTAAAGTTAAGAATGCTTTTCAAATCTGTAAGTACAGTTTCGCATTTTTATAAAAAAATATTATGCAATAATTTAAATGTTAGACCGTTGCTATGTACACCCCATGCGCGCATTGCTACATGTTCATTGATAGTTATGATTGAAAAACTCGATCTGTTTCAGCGACCGGACATTAATTACAGCTTCATGTATTTGTCACGCGACGGCAAAAATAAATAGGGTTCATTCAGAATGATTCAATGATAATGATTACCTAGATTGGCTATAGAGAGTATAAAATACAGCACTCGTTGCATGAACATGGATGGTGGAGAGGTCAAAGGATTAGACTTTTTCTCTAGGTGTCAGGGGTTCGAGCCCAGTACGTTGAGTGTTCTTTTTCTTTCTTTATTATTGTTTATTACTGGAGCTTTTTAAGATCCAATGTTTACATATATCAATATAAAATATTTAATGACAAACTTTAATATCTGCGAAAATCTGTGAAAAGGTCCCTTTCAGAGTGCTGAACTCATTCAATGTAACATTTCCTCAATCTATACGATGAAATCATACGGTATTTCAACAACATATACAACTCATAGACAAAGATAACTCAACAAAACATGGCGTATATGTGCACAGCCTTATTATAACCACGAACACATAACATATTGAATAGCATTATTGCGTCATCGTGACATACAAGTTTTATCAGAAAGATGAGAAGTGTCATGTGAGGCAACAATCACTTTTCGTAGTCATACCTACATGTCTAAAACACCCGCTACTCGTTAATTAAATTAATGACGGAGAACTTGACAGAAAGGGCGCCACAATATCAAACTTATGCATACTTAACGCTCTGTTTGTTTGATTAATAGATGGGTAAGAGGGTTAATACAGACATTAATTGATGTGTCATACAACCTTTTTGAATGAACTCGCTTACTTTTAGGACGATGGCCAACACCACGTTGCTTGCGTTGGATTATTTTTAACCCATTTATGCTTAGCGTCTAGTAAAAAGGCCTTGACAAACAGCGTAGACCCAGATGACCCAGTCTCATCTGGGTCTGCGCTGTTTGCTTAAAAGAATTTATGTAAGAAATATTCTAAATATAGAAATAAATATACTCGACATCCCTAATTTTGGACATAAATTTATCCAATTAAGAAGGATGGGATAGTCCACTAGGCATAAATGGGTTAATGCATGTACTCGCGTGCACCTTTTGTTATCGTAAAACAATGCTTATTTAAATTATATTATAAATAGCAAACAATACTGAATAATATGATAAATAATATGCTATCAAATTTCTTTCGGAGCGCATTTTTAATTTCCTCCGTTTCCTGAATATGGACATAACATTCGCAATAGTTTCTAAACGAAAATAACGTTATTGTAATGTTTAAACAATACCTCTTTAGATGTCATTTAAATGTATTTACGTATTTTCGTGAGAATTTATAATTTATTATCCACGAAACGACATAACAACGTTCATTTGTCGACACGATGGCTCGAAACGTCATTCATTTTGAAGGGTATTTACCAGTAGTCATAATAAAATTCGTCCATTTCAAATTTACTTGCATAACGTAGGAATATCATAAAAAATATTGAATGTGCAGGAAACCGTAATAAAAATAATGATGCACAGCGATGGTTTGCGCCTCTGAAGAATGTAAGATAGCCAACCAACACATGTATGCAGGCTTCTGGTAAATGTACGATTTCAAACAACTCATTCCAGGAGCCTCTAGTTAATGTACGATAGGCACAAAACACATTCATGGAGATTGAACGATAAGCAACAAACACATTCCTGGAGATCTTTGGTGAATTTATGATAGAGAACCAACATATTCCTGGAGATCTCTGGTGAATGTACGATACAAAACCAACACATTCCTGGAGATCTCTGGTGAATGTACGATATACAACCAACACATTCCCGGATGCTTCTCGTGAATGTACGATTGGCAACCTGCACATATCTGGAGGCCTCTCGTAAATTCACGATGAGCAACCAATACATTCATGGAGGCCTCTGGTGAATGTACGATAGGCAACCAATACATTCCTGGAGGCCTCTGGTGAATGTACGATAGACAACTAACACATTCCTGGAGATCTCCGGTGAATGTAGGATAGACAACTAACACATTCCTTGAGATCTCTGGTGAATGTACGATAGACAACCAACACATTTTTGGAGATCTCTGGTGAATGTACGATAAGCAACCCACTCATTCCTGGAGATCTTTGGTGAATTAATGATAGGCAACCAACACATTCCTGGATATCTCTGGTGAATGTACGATATGCAATCAATACATTCCTGGATATCTCCGGTGAATGTGCGAAAGACAACCATACCATTCCCGGATGTTTCTCGTGAATGTACGATATGCAACCAGCACATTTCTGGAGTCCTCGCGTAAATGTACGATAAGCAACCAATACATTTCTGGAGGGCTCTGGTGAATGTACGATAGGCAACTAACAGTTTCATGGAGGCCTCTCGTGAATGTACGATATCCAACCAATACATTCTTTGTGAGCGCAGGGAAAACACTCACAGAAACAAATCTATATAGAGAGTCAAGTGTATCAATCGGAAAATGCGGAAATGTCTGAATAAAATTCACGGGTTCTTATATATAATTAAATAATTATCATAGATAGGTCAGTAATTTTATAACGCTTAATATAGTATTGCTATGAAGAAAGGTTGCTGGTATAAACTAAAAGAAAGTTTTCGGGGCTCTGACGATGTAACGTACCGGGATAATTATAACGCTTAATGTATTCTAATCTTAGTCTATTTTTAAGGGACTTGTTCTCGTGCGTGTTTTGAATAATGGAATGTAGTAACTTGCAGGATCGAACAAGAAGATTACATTGAACATTATTGTCATATCAAAATAACAATAAATAATGCCTTCAAACTAGGTTTCTTAAGAGGCAAAACTACTGTATGTTACAAATAACCCACGACAAACGTTATTAACAATTTATTAGGTTATCTCTTTTGGATTGAGTTTCGTTATTGATAGTTAATGCCATAAGTGTTATTTCGCTTGTTTTATTTTAATGTATATTTTATATTTTGTCAATGTGGCAATATTATTAATGCTTTTTTTACTGATTTGTGAACAAACCTTATTGTTGTAAGAGTAAAAATTGTGCAAGCATAGAAGAGATTTACTAATGTACATGTTTGTCAAAAAATAATTGAGGCATGTCAGAATTTAATGTGTTTCAGCGTATCTGTAGGAAAATACATTTCAAAACGCCATTATGTTGGGTTTTTTCTCTGACAGCTTTGTTCGTATGTTTGTGTCAGTGCATATCGGTATTCATAACCTAATGCAACAGATGCTGTATGTTTCTGGATATTCTAGCACAATGTCCAACCTTTCTCCTTTCATTGCTATTCCCACTTGTATTTCATATGCTTGTATTGTCCTCATTGTTGCAAGAAGATTGCAAGACAACTTTGGCTTCACTTTTACATTAATTTTCATTTAAGATATGTTTCTATTTCAGACAAGTGACGTTCAACGCTCGGTACAAGCGTGAGCCTATTTATACCAACACGTGGTGGGGCCAGACGGTCGACTACGTCTACACGTACGTAGCATTCTATATATACATGCAAATAGTTCGTGTCCTTCTTTTACTTCTGCGTTCTTGATTAAATAATAAGAAAATACGCTTGTGCAAAACTAGTATACGTTTAATGTTTTCTTTAAAATAGATTACACTAACTAGTGTTAACTTTTTAATCCACAATCAAAATTGCATAACAACGTCCATCCTCGGAACATATTGTGATTGTGTTTTTAATCTGGAAAACCCGGGTTTAATATGCGTTAAGTGTCGTAACATATTAGCCTGTGACGTCCGCATAGGCTTATCAGGGACGACACTTTTGTGCTAAGAAGAGACTTCGTTTAAACGAAAAATACAAGAACAACTGGAAGTCTCGTCCTTGATTAGCCTGTGTGGACTACACAGGCTTATCTGGGACGACACTGTATGCACATGCATTAAGCTTTGTTTTACCAGAGCAAGGTACTTTGATACTGATGTTTATTACGGCTCGATGCATAAACCTTAAAAAACGCTCAATAACAGTTGTCTCCCTTTCCTGTGATGATACACTGGGCTATCTCACAGCAAAAGAACATCAATGAGTTCATGCTTTGTCTTTATTCTGCATTTGGCAGAAAGTATGTGAATTCCTTCTCCGTTCTGAATAAAAAAAAACAATTTGAATAGAATACGATATACGTTTATTATTTAATATAACAAACGCATGCATGTTTAAATTATGTTAAATTGCATAACAAGTGATAACTATGTCTACACCAGTCTACTCTTACTAAGATATCATGAACATATGAGTCGCGTTCTGAGAAAACTGGACATAATGCATGTGCGTTAAGTGTCGTCCCAGATAAGCCTGTCCGCACAGGCTAATCAGGGACGACACTTTACGCCTAAATTGGATTTTTGCTAAGAAAAGACTTCATTTGAACGAAAAATGTCAAAAAGCGGAAAGTGTCGTCCCTGATTAGCCTGTGCAGTCACAGTAATTTGGGACGACACTTAACGCACATGCATTATGCCCAGTTTTCTCAGAACACGACTCATATATTTCCTACTTTGAGCCTTATACTCTATCGATATCTTATTCCATGCGTATGGACATTTTATTCTAAATACTCGATACTAATTTGCACAATAGTTTGAAAGACCTTTAATACCTTTAATTTAAGCCGCACATGGTGTATACTTGTATGTGTTTATTTAACAAGTAATAAATAACGTATTTACACGTATACGTGCTGGCGGACATATGTTTTACTTTAGCACTACTTTAGCACGTACAATTTAAAATACGACTCGATCTGCTCTCAGTTATTTTTCTCCACTTAGTGACATTATAGGTAAACTAAATATACGCACAATTCAAATATATATACAACAAAGACTCAATTTACCTAAAAAGTGATGCACTTTAACTGCGACCCCATTATACACAAATACAAACGGGTAAGGTATGGCAATGTTTTCATCAAATGTGTGTCGTGTTAAGATTATAACACTCTCTGTGTGTTTTAATAAAAGTACAAATCTATATCCTCACCGCCAGCATAGAACAAGTGATACTCACATTGATTTGAATATAATTTCCATAATATAATGTTACCATGTTAACCATGTATTTGCATGCGTACGTTTCTTACCTGTCATAACGTACAACGCTAAGCTAACTTATTAACTATTGAACCTGTTTTATATCTTTGTACATTGTCGAATTATTTCAGAAACATAAAACCAATATAAAGTTAATATTCTTAAACCATCATTTTGAGATTGAATTTAACAGTCCGTTTAGTGACATCAGTTGACGACATATGATACGCGCCCTGCGAAAATGGGTTTTATGCAATACAAGGCCAGCAAAGCTCAAGTCCAGCTTGCACAACGACGCAGTCTATTCGAGAGATTCGTTTTCCTCTATAAAGTCACTTAAGGTTTCGTGATATCATAAGCAAACATGGTAGCTTCCGACCGACTGCACGTATGCGCATGCTGGGCTGCAGCTTCTCTTGCCACTCTTGCCGCATGTGGCATAACACCCATTTTGCATGACGCGGTACATATAGCAGCGTCACTTAAGCAGTCTTTGGACCATGAGTTCCTTTTTAAGTACCGCTTGTAAAAGTAAAACATTTTGTCTCACTTTAAGAATAAACTAAACGCAGCCCGTTTTTGTCTGTAAGCACTGTACATATTTATTTTACTGCATTATATATGACAACCATGCACATTAAATGCGATGTTTTACCCAGCGTACATTGCAGTTGTCTGGACCTCTGTTTCAGCACGGTGTATGACCCGGAGGTCACGTTTATGGACGCGTACAACCCCGGCTCTAGTCGGTCTCTCCAACGTACCGTTGCGCCATTTTAATTAAAAAACGTGCGTCTCGTACGTAGAATAATACGGAGAAGAACATGTCGTAACAATATGTGTAAACTAGAAAACGCTTGCTTCCGCGCTAAAGCAGCCAGCGTGTGTTTTGACATCTTACATTTTTTCGCTCTGCTGAACACAATTATTTTTGCAAACAAACTAACAGACTATGCGTTTGTTTCACGGTATCTGCATTCGCGACAGGTGCTTATTGCTTCAGAAGTCATTTGCGATATCAAGCCTTTCTTTGCTTCTCGCGGCTTTGCGTACCTTCTCGCGGCTTTGCGTACGTTGCAATAAGTGGTAGTTGACCTGTTTCCATCGACAGTTGCGAAAAAGTCACGGAATGTTAATAGAAACCAATTTGCTACTGTTTGTTTTTATGTTGCTACATTTATGCGAGCGCCATAAGCAGTCTTGCTAGCGAGTTCTTAATGGGTGCATTTCTTGTGTCAGAAAATTAAAAACTGTAAAATTATTATTATTTGTTTGACATCAAATATCTTTGGTTGTGTAGGGTGACTGATCCACGAGTTAAACACCAACAAGTCCAAAAATGACAAACGTAAATTCCGCATTTTCTTTAAAAATAAGATATACACGAATTAACGTGTTTACGAAAACATTAATGCCATCGAATATAAATGATTTTACAGTATACTATTTGTGGTGGCTTGTACTGGTTAGACTGACACAAGATTTTACCGTCTACGATAAACATAAAATTTTTAAACATATGTATTGTCGCCTCATGTAACTGTCAGACTTAGTTGTTTGCGTCTTTACCATCGGAACAATTACGTCTTAATCTTCCGGGTATTGCGGTCAATGTTAAGCTGCTTGTTAAAAATTGATCCGTGGTGTATTTCTAATGTCTTAAAACATCTTTACATAATGTAAAAGCATATCCGATGGATTAAAATCATTAATAAATGTTGCATGTGCGCACATTGTATTTCGTTCCATTACATGCGCCATACATGTAGTAGAATGAGTTTTGTGCATGTTGTTTCTGGTGTCTTGTTTTATGAAATGTTGGTGTTGGTGTAAATCTTCTGTTTTAAATCTTACTATGTATTATATTAACTATAATTGAATACCTCAAATCGACTATATTTTACAATTAAAACGAGTTATTTTGTATGGTTTTCTCCACAGGTGGTTAGCGTGTGGCTATGATATTAATTAGTGAAAACATCATTTTAAATGATAAATAATCATATTATAACGAAAAATTAACTTTTCTGAAAAAAAAAATTTCACTATCAAATATATATATTTGATAGTGAAATATTATTTTTTTCAGAAAACCACCTGTGGTTTTCTCTTGGGGAAGTCTATTTAAAAGTGCACTTTCCATAACCTGTATCACAAGAAACAATATATTTTCATTTTAAATGTATGTATAAGTGCCGTATAATGAACTTGTTTTTAAATCGTTTACTATCATACTGCTTGCAGTGGCAAGTGTTGTACGATACCATACAATGTCAACGTGGAATGCAGTAAGAATGTATCGTACATGCTACATAGTTGATGCGAAATATGTGGCAGCTGGTGAAATGCTGTACATCATTCCAATTTGTCGTATTTTATGGATGAAGCATCTATTATTTTATACGCTCTGACAATATATGCGAGTTTGGTCTCTCATGCGTGAACATTACAACAACTAGGTGGACTGACCGTTTGCTAGAATCATAAACCTCCCAGGTTTGGCCCGATAGTGGCAACCTTGAATGTCGTTCATTCAAATTAATAAATCTGTTTACTCTCTACTGTACATATACATGTATATATCAAGTAAAACAGGGGGGGGGGGGCAACTTTAGACGTACTTTTTACCATTCTTACTATTAGGTGTACACTGCATAGTGTATATGTTCTCGTGTATATTTTTACATTTTTATGTATAATCCATGACAAATATATAATATCATCCATTTAAAGTTAATTCTAAGGCACAATCAGGCAAATTAAAACAAAATGTAACACAGAATCTGATTTTCAGCTGTGTATTTCGCAACCACCATTTTGTTTGCATAAATCGTACCCTTTTGGGATGAAAAATAACTTGTAAAAACAAACTTTAAAACAAACAAAGTACACAAATCGCTAAACACAAATGTATTTGATGTGTGTGTAACTGACAAAACTACTTAATGAACTAGTAGTTTTTCTGCTTCTGTAATATGGACCTTTTTGAGAGACAAACTACAGGCCCATGAGCAAGCTCAATTTAACATTTTAATCTAGTAACAATTATTTATTCTTTGAACACATACTGGATATAATAAATATGTGTTTTTGTTGAATATGTTTTCCTATTCAGGGTCATATATGAACCGGAATGGAGGATGGTGGACCTTCACGAATGGCACGGAAGTTGGTATTCATGAATGCCCGTCACAGATATTGCGTCATCAGGGGCATCGTGTGATCACCATGATGTCATTTCCGCTGCAGCATTAAGCAAGATTATTTTAAAAGATTGGTTATATATTTGGAAAGAAAACTGTTTTTGATGAATACCATTTCCTACAATGTCTTAATGATTGATTCATTGTTTACTCGCAAAACGTGTTTTTTTCGTTCCCGTGTTACAACCGCGTCTGTGACAAATAACAGAAAAACCACATCGTTTCTTCATTACTAATTTATATTAAAAAATGTACCTCTATTATTATTTCACTGTGCAGCCTATTTTTTTTTCATCTTTTTTAAATAATTTAATAATAGAATGTGTCTGCTTTACTTCCGGTTCTTGTTAGATGGTATCATTGCTATTGCAAGATATTCGGTTATGTGCATGCATGTTTGTATTAAGGATTTTATAACGTTATTATATATCATAAGTCTTGTAAAAAAACTCTATTTTTGTTGTGCCGACGCTGAACCTTGTTTATATAATATTTTGAGTTTTCGGACCTTGCTAAAGTAGATTATATTCACTAACACTTTTAAATGTGCGATATTTTTACTGCATTCGATTAAAATCTCCTCATTAACTTTTATATTAACACAATCAAGAGGAAAAACATAGATAAATAAACAATTTAAGTTCCTAATGGATTTTATCAAGATTCAACATTGGCATGTATCCGAGTATATATCCAAATTAATTGCACGACGCGTTTCTAATGTTTTGCCATTTCGTATTTGATTGAAAATGAATGCAGTTTGTTTTGTTGATCAAAGACGTGTGTATATATGGGGTTTCTATAAGTATTGTACAAAATATGGTTAACCATAATTTCAAAAATGTGTCTACGTATCTATATTTGCATTGAATACGAGTGTCAATAATTTCACAAATTGTGTGATATTGATCGACCGTTACATTTAGAAAATAAAAATCTCTACATAGTATAATAACACGAAGATTAGTACTGCTGTTTTCACGCTATTGATGTGTATTTAATAATGTATTTGTGTTTTGTTTTCTTAATAAATAAGATGCATAAAAACATTTATCGTTGTTTATAGTGGTTGATTATGCTATGTGTTAAAAAAGTTGAAAGGTAGGGGTTCATTGGAAGAAGGCGTAATTTTTATTGTCAGAGTGTCAGTCATGCTTTCCGCGTTTTTACATCCTATGCATACCTCGATAACGAGGTGTCAACTTTAAAACTTCGCTCGTTTTTAGTTTGATTAGGTTGCGTTCATTTAAAAGATTTAAAAGAACGTGCAACGTATAAGAACCATAACGCTTGCTTCAATATTGTTAAAGGTATTGTCTTTTGTTAGCTTTGATAAAAAAATTGTATCTGGGTTTTATTCCAAAACTAAAAACATCCATATTTTTATTGAGAGAAAGTTTGTTCTGGAACATATCTCGAAAAATATCTTAAAGTGGCGTCTATTATAAGATTTTCGTATGATTTGTTTGTCGTTCAATTATCATGGTGCAGGATCAATTGGTTCCACAGGGGTTTACAAACGGACTGGACAAAACGAAAACACACCGGTAAGAACTTAATTAAGAAATTTCACATTGCATAGGCTGCATAAAAAACTGTCTGTTATGCACTACTTGAAAATCGTAGAAAAATGTTTTAATTTTTTTTAACACCAGCTACCGGCGAGTTAACATCCATTAACATCCATTTTTGAACCCCATAAAGTCACGTATCCTGCACTCTGTTATAACACTTGCAAAACCACGTCAAGTGTGGCTCAGAGAGCGACTAGAATTGGAAGTGTTTGGGGTATGGCTTTCTACCATACGCTGTGAAAACCACGCTAGCTACAGAAACGCAAAACAGTATTACAGCAGCCCTGGGAGAAGATGGACATCCAGTTGGAGTATCCGAACCATGTACGGGACCGGGAGGACAGCGCAGGTGGCCGAAGAGATGAAGAAGTGCAACGTCAACATCATACGAATGAGCGAATCAAGATGGACTGGTTCTGGGCAAAAGCATTTGACTTCCTGCGAGTTTAAAAAGAATCATTTTCATTTTCAACTGTTCAACTTCAACTGTCTGCTATGGATACAGGAGGAACAGCAAAATTAAACGCAACACATGCTTCGAGACAAAAGCTGGAAATGTGCACATTATTGCGTCCGATATTGAAGACTGACCATTCATCTAATTTGAAAATGATGTCTTTAAATATACACACATTGATGACAAAACATTAAGTTTATTGAATCTATAAAGATTATACTTATTAAAGGCAATATTCTAGTGAACGTAGATGTATAATAATCGCATTGTCATCTAGATTGTTAATGTGTTATATGCAAATCATGGTTTACTACCAATTGATTGAATATGTGCTTTAAGCGTTTAGGTATGCAGAGAACTGTTGAAAAAAAATGTATTTTTGTTATCTTAGATTACAAGTTGACACAATGATTGAATCAGTTTTTTTAATAAAAAAGCGTTAAGAATAATATTAATCATGAGCAATTATTTTGTTCCATTATTGGATATTTTCCTCTATTGGCGACTCGACTGTACCGAAATCCCCGAAATTTACATATAAACGTGATACACCTCATATTTGAAATCACTAACATGACACTAATCGATTTTAATTATTGAAAAAGCTTCCACAAATAAGTTAGGTCATGTTTTGAAATGTCATAATGTTCTAGAACGGGGATTTTGGTCATTCTACACATAGCAATTAAAACTCGCACTTGTCAAGATCACGTTTCAGCTTTTGAAATGAATTCAACGCCTCCAACTAATCATTCTGGATACTGTCTGTTAGATAAACGGTATTGAAACTTATACACAATGTTTCATTCTTTTTTTTCGAAAAAAAAACAACAAAAAATCGTTGGTAAATAATGTGAACCTAGAGATTTAGTTTGTCGGGGAAAATTGTGGACAAACCGAAAGCAACCGGCTCACATATTTATGCAGCTAACAAGTTGAAAAAGTGAGAAATTTTTATCAGTTGACTGAAGTGACCATGGTTAGACGCCTTTAGTGACTCTGTTGGACGCATCAAGTGACCCTGGTTGAAAGCCTCAAGTAACCATGGTTGGACGCCTCAAGTAACCATGGTTGGACGCCTCAATACACCATGGTTGGACGCATCAAGAAACCATGATTGGACGCACAAAGTAACCACGGTTGGACGCATCAAGTAACTTTGATTTGACCAAGTGACCATGGCTAGACGCCTCAAGTGATTTTGGTTAGACGCCTGGAGTGACCTTGAGGGGGGGGGGGGGGCGCCACAAGTGACTTTTGATGGACGCATCAAGTGACCATGATTGGACCCCTCTAGTTACCATTGTTGAACGCCTCAAGTGACCATGGTTGAACACCTCTAGTGACCATGATTGGACGCATCCAGTGACCATGGTTGAACACCTCTAGTGACCATGATTGGACGAATCAAGTGACCATGGTTGAACACCTCTAGTGACCATGATTGGACGCATCAAGTGACCATGGTTGAACACCTCTAGTGACCATGAATGGACGCATCAAGTGACCATGGTTGAACACCTCTAGTGACCATGGTTGGATGCCTCAAGTAACCATGGTTGGGCGCATCAAGTGACCATGGTTGGACGCCTCAAGTTACCATGGTTTAACACCTCTAGTGACCATGATTGGACGCCTCAAGTGACCATGATTGGACGCATCAAGTGACCATGATTGGACGCCTCAAGTGACCATGATTGAACGCCTCAAGTGACCATGATTGGACGCATCAAGGGACCATGGTAAGATGCCTTAAGTTACCATGGTTGGGCGCATCAAGTGACCATGGTTGGATGCCTCAAGTAACCATGGTTGTGCGCATAAAGTGACCATAGTCGGACGCTTCAAGTGACCATAGTTGTACGCATCAAGTGACCATGGTTGAACGCTTCATTTGACCATGAGTGTGCTCCTGACGTGACCATGGCTCGGCGACTAAAGTACCATGGTTTTACGCCTCAAGCACTCTGGCTGGGCTACATCTTGCTGAATGCCTCGCAATTCGAAGCCCTTGGTCTGATCAGTTACGCGCGCTGTAGCTACAAACACGATGTCATCGTGGGTCTTATCAGTTACCCGCTCTAGCTACAAACATGGTGTCCATCGTGAGTCTGATTAGTTGCCCGCTCTAGCTACAAAAATGGTGTCCATCGTGAGTCTGATCAGTTACCCACTCTAACTACAAACATGGTGTCCATCGTGAGTCTGATCAGTTACCCGCTCTAGTTACAAACATGGTGTCCATCGTGAGTCTGATCAGTTATCCGCTCTAACTACAAAAATGGTGTCCATCGTGAGTCTGATCAGTTACCCGCTCTAACTACAAACATGGTGTCCATCGTGAGTCTGATCAGTTACCCACTCTAACTACAAACATGGTGTCCATCGTGAGTCTGATCAGTTACCCGCTCTAGTTAAAAACATGGTGTCCATCGTGAGTCTGATTAGTTACCCGCTCTAGCTACAAACATGGTGTCCATCGTGAGTCTGATCAGTTACCCGCTCTAGCTACAAACATGGTGTCCATCGTGAGTCTGATTAGTTACCCGCTCTAGCTACAAACATGGTGTCCATCGTGAGTCTGATCAGTTACCCGCTCTAGCTACAAACATGGTGTCCATCGTGAGTCTGATTAGTTACCCACTCTAACTACAAACATGGTGTCCATCGTGAGTCTGATCAGTTACCCGCTCTAGCTACAAACATGGTTTCCATCGTGAGTCTGATTAGTTACCCGCTCTTACTACAAACATGGTGTCCATCGTGAGTCTGATCAGTTACCCGCTCTAGCTACAAACATGGTGTCCATCGTGAGTCTGATCAGTTACCTGCTCTAGCTACAAACATGGTGTCCATCGTGAGTCTGATCAGTTACCCACTCTAACAACAAACATGGTGTCCATCGTGAGTCTGATCAGTTACCCGTTCTAGCTACAAACATGGTGTCCATCGTGAGTCTGATTAGTTACCCGCTCTAACTACAAACATGGTGTCCATCGTGAGTCTGATTAGTTACCCGCTCTAGCTACAAACATGGTGTCCATCGTGAGTCTGATCAGTTACCCGCTCTAACTACAAACATGGTGTCCATCGTGAGTCTGATAAGTTACCCACTCTAACTACAAACATGGTGTCCATCGTGAGTCTGATTAGTTACCCGCTCTAACTACAAACATGGTGTCCATCGTGAGTCTGATCAGTTACCCGTTCTAGCTACAAACATGGTGTCCATCGTGAGTCTGATTAGTTACCCGCTCTAACTACAAACATGGTGTCTATCGTGAGTCTGATTAGTTACCCGCTCTAACTACAAACATGATGTCCATCGTGAGTCTGATTAGTTACCCGCTCTAACTACAAACATGGTGTCCATCGTGAGTCTGATTAGTTACCCGCTCTAGCTACAAACATGGTGTCCATCGTGAGTCTGATTAGTTACCCACTCTAACTACAAACATGGTGTCCATCGTGAGTCTGATCAGTTACCCGCTCTAGCTACAAACATGGTGTCCATCGTGAGTCTGATTAGTTACCCGCTCTTACTACAAACATGGTGTCCATCGTGAGTCTGATTAGTTACCCGCTCTAGCTACAAACATGGTGTCCATCGTGAGTCTGATCAGTTACCCGCTCTAGCTACAAACATGGTGTCCATCGTGAGTCTGATTAGTTACCCACTCTAACTACAAACATGGTGTCCATCGTGAGTCTGATCAGTTACCCGCTCTAGCTACAAACATGGTTTCCATCGTGAGTCTGATTAGTTACCCGCTCTTACTACAAACATGGTGTCCATCGTGAGTCTGATCAGTTACCCGCTCTAGCTACAAACATGGTGTCCATCGTGAGTCTGATCAGTTACCTGCTCTAGCTACAAACATGGTGTCCATCGTGAGTCTGATCAGTTACCCACTCTAACAACAAACATGGTGTCCATCGTGAGTCTGATCAGTTACCCGTTCTAGCTACAAACATGGTGTCCATCGTGAGTCTGATTAGTTACCCGCTCTAACTACAAACATGGTGTCCATCGTGAGTCTGATTAGTTACCCGCTCTAGCTACAAACATGGTGTCCATCGTGAGTCTGATCAGTTACCCGCTCTAACTACAAACATGGTGTCCATCGTGAGTCTGATAAGTTACCCACTCTAACTACAAACATGGTGTCCATCGTGAGTCTGATTAGTTACCCGCTCTAACTACAAACATGGTGTCCATCGTGAGTCTGATCAGTTACCCGTTCTAGCTACAAACATGGTGTCCATCGTGAGTCTGATTAGTTACCCGCTCTAACTACAAACATGGTGTCTATCGTGAGTCTGATTAGTTACCCGCTCTAACTACAAACATGATGTCCATCGTGAGTCTGATTAGTTACCCGCTCTAACTACAAACATGGTGTCCATCGTGAGTCTGATTAGTTACCCGCTCTAGCTACAAACATGGTGTCCATCGTGAGTCTGATTAGTTACCCGCTCTTACTACAAACATGGTGTCCATCGTGAGTCTGATCAGTTACCCGTTCTAGCTACAAACATGGTGTCCATCGTGAGTCTGATCAGTTACCCGCTCTAGCTACAAACATGGTGTCCATCGTGAGTCTGATCAGTTACCCACTCTAACTACAAACATGGTGTCCATCGTGGGTCTGATTAGTTACCCGTTCTTACTACAAACATGGTGTCCACCGTGTGTCTGATCAGTTACCCGCTCTAGCTACAAACATGGTGTTCATCGTGAGCCTGATTAGTTACCCACTCTAACTACAAATATGGTGTCCATCGTGGGTCTGATCAGTTACCCGTTCTAGCTACAAACATGGTGTTCATCGTGAGTCTGATTAGTTAGCCGCTCTAGCTACAAATATGGTGTCCATCGTGGGTCTGATCAGTTAACCGCTCTAGCTACAAACATGGTGTCCATCGTGAGTCTGATCAGTTACCCACTCTAATTACAAACATGGTGTCCATCGTGGGTCTGATTAGTTACCCGCTCTAGCTACAAACATGGTGTCCATCGTGGGTCTGATCAGTTATCCGCTCTAGCTACAAACATGGTGTCCATCGTGGGTCTGATCAGTTATCCGCTCTAACTACAAACATGGTGTCCATCGTAAGTCTGATTAGTTACCCACTCTAACTACAAACATGGTGTCCATCGTGGGTCTGATCAGTTATCCGCTCTAGCTACAAACATGGTGTTCATCGTGAGTCTGATTAGTTACCCACTCTAACTACAAACACGATTTCGTGGGTCTGATCAGTTACCCTCTCTAACTACAAACATGGTGTCCATCGTGAGTCTGATTAGTTACCCGCTCTAACTACAAACATGGTGTCCATCGTGGGTCTGATCAGTTACCCACTCTAACTACAAATATGGTGTCCATCGTGAGTCTGATCAGTTACCCGCTCTAGCTACAAACATGGTGTCCATCGTGGGTCTGATCAGTTATCCGCTCTAGCTACAAACATGGTGTTCATCGTGAGTCTGATTAGTTACCCACTCTAACTACAAACACGATGTCGTGGGTCTGATCAGTTACCCTCTCTAACTACAAACATGGTGTCCATCGCGGGTCTGATCAGTTACCCACTCTAACTACAAATATGGTGTCCATCGTGAGTCTGATCAGTTACCCGCTCTAGCTACAAACATGGTGTCCATCGTGGGTCTGATCAGTTGCCCGCTCTAGCTACAAACATGGTGCCCATCGTGAGTCTGATTAGTTACCCACTCTAACTACAAACACGATGTCATCGTGGGTCTGATCAGTTACCCACTCTAACTACAAACATGGTGTCCATCGTGGGTCTGATTAGTTGCCCGCTCTAGCTACAAACATGGTGTCCATCGTGAGTCTGATCAGTTACCCACTCTAACTACAAACATGGTGTCCATCGTGAGTCTGATCAGTTATCCGCTCTAACTACAAACATGGTGTCCATCGTGAGTCTGATCAGTTACCCGCTCTAACTACAAACATGGTGTCCATCGTGAGTCTGATCAGTTACCCGCTCTAGCTACAAACATGGTGTCCATCGTGAGTCTGATTAGTTACCCGCTCTAACTACAAACATGGTGTCCATCGTGAGTCTGATTAGTTACCCGCTCTAACTACAAACATGGTGTCCATCGTGAGTCTGATCAGTTGCCCACTCTAACTACAAACATGGTGTCCATCGTGAGTCTGATTAGTTACCCGCTCTTACTACAAACATGGTGTCCATCGTGAGTCTGATTAGTTACCCGCTCTAACTACAAACATGGTGTCCATCGTGAGTCTGATTAGTTACCCGCTCTAGCTACAAACATGGTGTCCATCGTCAGTCTGATTAGTTACCCACTCTAACTACAAACATGGTGTCCATCGTGAGTCTGATTAGTTACCCGCTCTAGCTACAAACATGGTGTCCACCGTGAGTCTGATCATTTACCCACTCTAACTACAAACACGATGTCATCGTGGGTCTGATCAGTTACCCGCTCTAGCTACAAACATGGTGTCCATCGTGAGTCTGATCAGTTACCCGCTCTAGCTACAAACATGGTGGCTATCGTGAGTCTGATCAGTTACCCGCTCTTACTACAAACATGGTGTCCATCGTGAGTCTGATCAGTTATCCGCTCTAGCTAAAAACATGGTGTCCATCGTGGGTCATATCAGTTACCCGCTCTAACTACAAACATGGTGTCCATCGTGAGTCTGATCAGTTGCCCACTCTAACTACAAACATGGTGTCCATCGTGAGTCTGATCAGTTACCCACTCTAACTACAAAAATGGTGTCCATCGTGAGTCTGATCAGTTACCCACTCTAACTACAAACATGGTGTCCATCGTGAGTCTGATCAGTTACCCACTCTAACTTCAAACACGATGTCATCGTGGGTCTGATCAGTTACCCGCCCTAGCTACAAACATGGTGTCCATCGTGAGTCTGATCAGTTACCCGCTCTAGCTACACACATGGTGTCCATCGTGAGTCTGATCAGTTACCCGCTCTAGCTACACACATGGTGTCCATCGTGGGTCTGATTAGTTACCCGCTCTAACTACAAACATGGTGTCCATCGTGAGTCTGATCAGTTACCCGCTCTAGCTACAAACATGGTGTCCATCGTGAGTCTGATCAGTTACCCACTCTAACTACAAACATGGTGTCCATCGTGAGTCTGATTAGTTACCCGCTCTAGCTGCAAACATGGTGTCCATCGTGGGTCTGATTAGTTACCCGCTCTAACTACAAACATGGTGTCCATCGTGAGTCTGATCAGTTACCCGCTCTAGCTACAAACATGGTGTCCATCGTGAGTCTGATCAGTTACCCGCTCTAACTACAAACATGGTGTTCATCGTGAGTCTGATAAGTTAGCCGCTCTAGCTACAAATATGGTGTCCATCGTGGGTCTGATCAGTTACCCGTTCTAATTACAAACATGGTGTCCATCGTGAGTCTGATTAGTTACCCGCTCTAGCTACAAACACGATGTCATCGTGGGCCTGATCAGGTATCCGCTCTAGCTACAAACATGGTGTCCATCGTGAGTCTGATCAGTTACCCACTCTAACTACAAACATGGTGGCTATCGTGATTCTGATCAGTTACCCGCTCTAGCTAAAAACATGGTGCCCATCGTGAGTCTGATCAGTTACCCACTCTAACTACAAACATGGTGTCCATCGTGAGTCTGATCAGTTACCCGCTCTAGCTACAAACATGGTGTCCATCGTGAGTCTGATTAGTTACCCACTCTAGCTACAAATATGGTGTCCATCGTGGGTCTGATTAGTTACCCGCTCTAACTACAAACATGGTGTCCATCGTGAGTCTGATCAGTTACCCGTTCTAGCTACAAACATGGTGTCCATCGTGAGTCTGATCAGTTACCTGCTCTAGCTACAAACATGGTGTCCATCGTGAGTCTGATTAGTTACCCACTCTAACTACAAACATGGTGTCCATCGTCAGTCTGATTAGTTACCCACTCTAGCTACAAACATGGTGTCCATCGTGAGTCTGATTAGTTACCCGCTCTAGCTACAAACATGGTGTCCATCGTGAGTCTGATTAGTTACCCGCTCTAGCTACAAACATGGTGTCCATCGTGAGTCTGATTAGTTACCCGCTCTTACTACAAACATGGTGTCCATCGTGAGTCTGATTAGTTACCCACTCTAACTACAAACATGGTGTCCATCGTGAGTCTGATCAGTTACCCACTCTAACTACAAACATGGTGTCCATCGTGAGTCTGATCAGTTACCCACTCTAACTACAAACACGATGTCATCGTGGGTCTGATCAGTTACCCGCTCTAGCTACAAACACGATGTCATCGTGGGCCTGATCAGTTATCCGCTCTAACTACAAACATGGTGTCCATCGTGAGTCTGATCAGTTACCCACTCTAACTACAAACACGATGTCATCGTGGGTCTGATCAGTTACCCGCTCTAGCTACAAACATGGTGTCCATCGTGAGTCTGATCATTTACCCACTCAAACTACAAACATGGTGTCCATCGTGAGTCTGATCAGTTACCCGCTCTAGCTACAAACATGGTGTCCATCGTGAGTCTGATCAGTTACCCACTCTAACTACAAACACGATGTCATCGTGGGTCTGGTCAGTTACCCACTCTAGCTACAAACATGGTGGCTATCGTGAGTCTGATCAGTTACCCGCTCTAGCTAAAAACATGGTGTCCATCGTGGGTCTGATTAGTTACCCGCTCTAGCTACAAACATGGTGTCCATCGTGAGTCTGATCAGTTACCCGCTCTAACTACAAACATGGTGTCCATCGTGAGTCTGATTAGTTACCCGCTCTAGCTGCAAACATGGTGTCCATCGTGGGTCTGATTAGTTACCCGCTCTAACTACAAACATGGTGTCCATCGTGAGTCTGATCAGTTACCCGCTCTAGCTACAAACATGGTGTCCATCGTGAGTCTGATCAGTTACCCGCTCTAACTACAAACATGGTGTTCATCGTGAGTCTGATAAGTTAGCCGCTCTAGCTACAAATATGGTGTCCATCGTGGGTCTGATCAGTTACCCGTTCTAATTACAAACATGGTGTCCATCGTGAGTCTGATTAGTTACCCGCTCTAGCTACAAACACGATGTCATCGTGGGCCTGATCAGGTATCCGCTCTAACTACAAACATGGTGTCCATCGTGAGTCTGATCAGTTACCCACTCTAACTACAAACATGGTGGCTATCGTGATTCTGATCAGTTACCCGCTCTAGCTAAAAACATGGTGCCCATCGTGAGTTTGATCAGTTACCCACTCTAACTACAAACATGGTGTCCATCGTGAGTCTGATCAGTTTCCCGCTCTAGCTACAAACATGGTGTCCATCGTGAGTCTGATTAGTTACCCACTCTAGCTACAAATATGGTGTCCATCGTGGGTCTGATTAGTTACCCGCTCTAACTACAAACATGGTGTCCATCGTGAGTCTGATCAGTTACCCGTTCTAGCTACAAACATGGTGTCCATCGTGAGTCTGATCAGTTACCTGCTCTAGCTACAAACATGGTGTCCATCGTGAGTCTGATTAGTTACCCACTCTAACTACAAACATGGTGTCCATCGTCAGTCTGATTAGTTACCCACTCTAGCTACAAACATGGTGTCCATCGTGAGTCTGATTAGTTACCCGCTCTAGCTACAAACATGGTGTCCATCGTGAGTCTGATTAGTTACCCGCTCTAGCTACAAACATGGTGTCCATCGTGAGTCTGATTAGTTACCCGCTCTTACTACAAACATGGTGTCCATCGTGACTCTGATTAGTTACCCACTCTAACTACAAACATGGTGTCCATCGTGAGTCTGATCAGTTACCCACTCTAACTACAAACATGGTGTCCATCGTGAGTCTGATCAGTTACCCACTCTAACTACAAACACGATGTCATCGTGGGTCTGATCAGTTACCCGCTCTAGCTACAAACACGATGTCATCGTGGGCCTGATCAGTTATCCGCTCTAACTACAAACATGGTGTCCATCGTGAGTCTGATCAGTTACCCACTCTAACTACAAACACGATGTCATCGTGGGTCTGATCAGTTACCCGCTCTAGCTACAAACATGGTGTCCATCGTGAGTCTGATCATTTACCCACTCAAACTACAAACAAGGTGTCCATCGTGAGACTGATTAGTTACCCGCTCTAGCTACAAACATGGTGTCCATCGTGAGTCTGATCAGTTACCCACTCTAACTACAAACACGATGTCATCGTGGGTCTGGTCAGTTACCCACTCTAGCTACAAACATGGTGGCTATCGTGAGTCTGATCAGTTACCCGCTCTAGCTAAAAACATGGTGTCCATCGTGGGTCTGATTAGTTACCCGCTCTAGCTACAAACATGGTGTCCATCGTGAGTCTGATCAGTTACCCGCTCTAACTACAAACATGGTGTCCATCGTGAGTCTGATTAGTTACACGCTCTAGTTACAAACATGGTGTCCATCGTGAGTCTGATTAGTTACACGCTCTAACTACAAACATGGTGTCCATCGTGAGTCTGATCAGTTACCCGCTCTAACTACAAACATCGTGTCCATCGTGAGTCTGATTAGTTACACGCTCTAACTACAAACATGGTGTCCATCGTGAGTCTGATCAGTTACCCGCTCTAACTACAAACATGGTGTCCATCGTGAGTCTGATTAGTTACACGCTCAAGCTACAAACATGGTGTCCATCGTGAGTCTGATTAGTTACCCACTCTAACTACAAACATGGTGTCCATCGTGAGTCTGATTAGTTACACGCTCTAGTTACAAACATGGTGTCCATCGTGAGTCTGATTAGTTACACGCTCTAGCTACAAATATGGTGTCCATCGTAGGTCTGATCAGTTACCCGCTCTAGCTACAAACATGGTGTCCATCGTGGGTCTGATCAGTTACCCGCTCTAACTACAAACATGTTGTCCATCGTGAGTCTGATCAGTTACCCACTCTAACTACAAACATGGTGTCCATCGTGAGTCTGATTAGTTACACGCTCTAGTGACAAACATGGTGTCTATCGTGATTCTGATCAGTTACCCACTCTAGTTACAAACATAGTTTCCATCGTGGGTCTGATTAGTTACCCGTTCTATCAACAAACATGGTGTCCATCGCGAGTCTGATCATTTACTGGCTGTAGCTAAAATCATGGTTCTATCGTCGGTTTGATTAGTTGCCCGCGCTATCTTAAAACAATCAAGTTGTCATGGTATATTTGACCGGTGTTTATCATATATATGCCATCCTGTTGTAATGTTTGTGTTTTCTGTTTGTTGTTGCTGTTTTTATGTTTTTGTTTTTTGAAAAAAAAGTTTTATTTATGTTTATTTTTTGCCAATCAAAACTATTTCAAGATTTATATGCAAGAGTTCTCTACTAGCTGAATAACATCGAGTGTGGGAAAATAATTTAGAATTGACAGTTATTACAACTTATTTGTAAATGAGATATATCGTACTATATCGTTTTGTGCTGTGTCCAGGATTGGCACTCACTTTTTGAGTTGCTAAATGGTTTCTTCGTTTGTCTTGTGGAACATAAACCTTATCAGGGTTATGAATATATGATAGTACAACTAAAGTACAATAAGATTCGCTTTTTTACTGATAACATAATCCATGCATTAAATTCATATTATTATGGCTTGCTCAAAAACATTCAATTAACAACAATCGTTAATAACGTGTAAATACAATTTTACAATGGTGAAACATTACAGAAATGTAAAAAAAACTTAATAAATGCAAATGTCCAATCCTTGAAGTATTTTGTATGCTCATTCGATGTAAATCCGGTAGCATCCAAGCAGGCTTCTTTGCTACCGTGACGTCAGAAGACAAATGTAAAAATTAGTCTATTAAATACGTTAAACAACACAAGTAAATATCACATGTATGTAAGATATTTATCCAATAGTCATTTTCACATTATACCACGTCAATTATCCCTCTGCCGTGACGTCAGAGAGCGCTGATTGTGACGTCGCTCTTGACGCCGGCGTCACTGATGGGACGTCGAAGTGGACAGGGCTCTTGGACAACGACGTTGCGTGCGTCTTCTTCTTCAGGCGACTTACCATCTTCTTGTTTACGTCAACGAGGGCTCGCGTCATGGCGTCCTGGGCTCGTTTGTCGTCTGCAAACACAAACCAGTCTGTAATCCTTCAAATAAAAGTAATCCACGCTTAAATAACAATAAAGGACCGTATTTACACACAAAATAGTACATGCACTAAATTAACTTGTAAAACATTCAACGAAAAAAACGGTTTTAATAATTTATTGATCTGTCTTAAAATAAAATTACATAATGTAGTGTCGTTGTACGTATTGGATGATATAATAAACAAGCATGAACATCACTATATAAATGTAGCCAACAGTTCTTAAAATAAATGCGCGTGGTCACTTATTGGAGAGAGCTACAGGATGGTTCCAATGTTGGTAGTTTGAAAGATAGTTTATCATATTATTATTATATATATAGTACTATAAATAGTAAAAATAGTAAAATAACATTGAATGTTTACTGAAATGATTTTTAAAAAGCCGAGCATACACTGGAGATGTGCCGACATTGCTTTTCCACTTCATGGTGTGCCAAATACCGGTTGGTATCTGACACACAATCGCTTTCACGTGCCGTAACTGAGAACTGAGTTTGACGTCAAAAGTAATGTTTAAATGGCTGTTTATTAATACCTTATTCTGTGTAAACGAAAACATTGTTTATTATTATGTTGGCGCCACAATTCGGAAAGTGTTTTTTATTGAACTTTTGATCTCGTGAAACATAAAAAAACTTTAAATGCACCGACTTAAATAACCTGTTCTAAGTTAGCTATAGTTACGCGTAAAAGGTCTGTAATAAATAGGTTACAATGCGGCTATGGTTTGCCATGGGCCTGTATTGGCACACCTCCGACAGCGTTTGCCCTCGGGCCGTTTCTGCCGAAGTTGTGCGAGTACCGGCCCATGGCAAACAATAGCTGTGTAATAACCTATAAATATGCGATAAAATAAGTGAATAGCTTCAACGAAAACCACTACACAAAAGTTCTGCATTCCGTACCGAGCAGTTTGGCGCGCTCCAAAGCCTCTTGGAAATGGTCGTAGGCGTCCTTGAACTTGAGCACGTTAACTGCAATAAACGAACAACGGCAATTGTGCCCGAGAGGGGTTACTTACGTGTAAGACAGGTTTGGGGTGTGCATAAATCCCTTGAATGCATTTAAATGCGAACTGAACATCTAGCTAGCATTTATTGACATGTGGTGAAGCTTGCCCATCACTAAATGTCAATGTTATACACAAAATAACTAGCTGAACATAATGTTATGATTGTAAATTTCTTGAATAAGTACCATTATTATAACATTAAGAATACAGATTTCTGTATATGAACAGTGCTGTGAATCATACATTCACATCATGAAAGTGGAAAGTTTATATTCATACATGATAAATCTAATCCCAACGCCCCGTTCATCCCTACCTTCCGCCACGGCCACGAGCACGTAGGCCTGCAGCTGGAGGCGCGTGTCTGCCGCCTCGTGCGCCGAGCGGAGCGCCTTGAGGCCCGACTCGTGCGCGTACTCGTAGATCTTCATCAGCAGGAAACAGTTGCCGATCTCGTGGAACAGCCATGCCGTCTCTTTGGGGGTCTTGCAGAGAGGCGCCTTGCGGTTGTACCTGCAGGTAGAATCGTTTGAATGTCATATACTTGAAATTATATTAAATGTTAACTAGGCATGCGTCCGTTGAGCACTAACACCAACCACTACATTTATGCTTTTGTTTTAAAAATCCACTCTACTTAACCAAAATACCTAGATGCACTTGGTTCAATCGAGAATAATAAATAAACACTGTAGTAGCACTACTTTTTTTAGTTGAGCTTTACTCCGCACAAGGACATAACTCCGCTCATGTCGAAAAAAATCTCTATAACATATGAATGTGCGATTAAGACAAAATATGAAAATGCATGTTTTAATGTATTTAAAAAAAAGGCCCATAACTGTAGTCATAAGGAAAAACTAGAAACTTAACTGTAGATACGGTGACAAACATATAGAGGCACGGACGTTTACGTGTTTGTGAATATGTTTGTGAACTTTATCCCTATATGAGCAATACTTTTTGTTGTTCGCTTTACCAAACAATCTGGAAGACGTAGGGACTGAGGGACGCCTACACTGAAGGAGCGAATGACAAGGGCAAATCTATATCCTTCTGTGATGAACCAAGCAAAGTATTGGTTTAAATAGTATTTTATTATTATGATACTTTGAACATGACATGTGAATTACATTCATACAATACTGGATAAGAAAAACACGCGTCTACAAACTTAAATGACTCATCTCCATAGAAGAGTATTATACCAATATTAAAATGTACCCAATAGAAATGGGAATACTAGCAAGCAGGGAAAATCGACTTCTATGAACTACGATGACGATCATGGCTGTTGCAGGAACAGTTCCGTGCGAAAATTTGCTTTATACCATGTGCGGTCAGCCTTGCTCCAGACTGTGCGGATGACTATCCATGTATTGCTCATGTAGCTGAAGACACACTTTGACAATAAACACAGGTGGAATTAACTAGTGACACTCCCACTTACATATCAATTGCCCGGTTGTATTTCTCCATCAGCACATACGTGCGGCCTAGATTACCGAGCGCACGGGACTGGATCTCGGGGTTGTCCCTACAGGAAACAGAGACACCTTGAAGTAATAACGTATATCGAGTTAAAGCAGTGTGTGTGCCCGAAGGTCCTTTCGCACCTAAGGCTGCATGATGTGACGACCTGGAGAGTGCCCAAGCAAAATTTTTTGAAGAATTTTGAATTATAGCTATAATGTCAATCTATGTTATGAAAGACATACAATTGGTTTGTCGTTTGCTGAAAGGGGAGGCAGAGTACCCGGATGAAACCCCACCGGTCCAGCATTGTGATCGCCAACCAAGCTCACGTGCGGCGTGATGAACTCATGTCGCTCAGGTGAGAAGTGAGTGAAGATTAAGTATCCATAAGATAAATTACATACTAGCCCATGAAGTATGGTATAATTTACTTAGAACGTATGTTGAAAGGCAACACATGGCAACTTTGCTGAAAGATAATTAATCTAAACACGTAAATTAACACTAGCTGTAAACATATTAAATATACCGAGAAATGTCTGAAAGCGGTGAGTATGACAAACACGACTTTGCCTCCTCTGAAAATTGTTTGTACAACGTTTAACTCTACAAGCTTGAAGCTACGAGGTATAATGAATACTCTGTTGAAAAATATTTATAAACAATAGTTTTTAGTGCTCTATTCTTACCGGTAAAAACTTTCACTTTTGAATGTAAAACATACATGGTATCTATTATTTGTTTCATTTGCCTTTAACACAAGGTCAAATCTAGAAGAGTCTGCAGAACAGACAACATCGCTAACGCCTACCACTGTTCGCCGATCGAGAGGTCATGCCCATGGTTCTCAAGCGCGCTCGTGAGGCGTTTCGTCTGCATATCGCAGTTGCCAAGGCAACTGTAGAGTGTGGCGAGCAGCACGTGCTTGTTGGGCACTTCCTCCTCCGTGTAGCGGCCCAGCACGTCCACGCATGCGTCCGCGCGCTTCTTGCACAGGTCCAGCTGACCCTTGGCGTAATCTGTTAATATCAAATACGATCGATAACATTATACTTATAAAAAGGAAAATTATTCTCATAAACATAAATATAAACCTGCTCATCAACTGCAAATGAACATTACCATAATAACACACACACATTTGGTAAATGTATATTATAATATTATATTAAAAAAACACATGTTACCATAATGATGCGTGAATACAAAAACTTAAAAGATTTTAGCCGCAAATTGGCTTAAAAACGCCTTACAATTGTCGATCACAGTGATTTCCTTCTCTACGAATGCCGTCACTTCCTGTCCTCTCTTCAAAGCATCTACCCGGACTCGTTCTCGTTCGGATTCCGACTCTTTCTTCGTTTCACCTTCTTCGGGAATCAATGTCATTTCTCGGAGATCTTCGTCACGACGATACGACGAGAAGTCAAACTTGATTTTCTCCGGTTTCGGTGCAACCGGCTTTTCTTTCTTTTTCCCGAAAGCGTACCGAGACCTGTACGTTTTCCCCGTGCCTTTACTGAATTTGGAGGAAGCGAGACTTTCCATTGAGGAGGCTGTGGCAACATGTAAAAGACAAATCATTAAACTTACGACCAAATCCGAAACACATATCCTCCGTATAAAGGCATATCGACGGTATTTCCCTCATAAATGTTGGCATTTATTAAAACATTACGAATTCCCTCCGGTAGGCATACATCTAGTAACAATATTATATTAATGCAATAATTACGGAGATGCGATGATGGATTAATTGCTTCGGATATAGTTTCCAACCAAATAAATTGACTAAATTCGGACGGACGATCAAAGCTGCAGTGATGAAATTGGAGCAAAATAAGGATTCTTTAGTACAAGTGCTTGGGTTTATAGCTAATCCTGCATGCATCGATCCATTTTCTCAAATTTCCAACAATACGTATACTGATATAAGCATTTAACGAGTTATTTTTACTCTAATAATTTGATAACTAATATTTTCCTTGCAGCTAATACAAATGTAACAGGTACTTACTATTTGGACACTGTAGGCAAGTATCCTCTTATCCTCTCCGGTTTACCTTTTAAAAATACATGTACATGTATAATCAATATGTGTTATAACTGCCATCTATATTTTCATAATTCAACGCACCTGTATTAAATGTCCCCATGGAGTTCAAGGACTCGCTACTCGTGTATGTAGACATCTGGCTCTTGTTCCGGGAGCCCGCGTTGCGCCGGCGACTCGGGTGCGGGGGCGGAAGGGGCCCCAAGCTATCCCAGAAGTGCGTGCGTTCCTGTAAGAAGTTGAGCGCCGTTTCCGCCGCCTCGGATACTTGGTTGGGAGCAAGAGGTGCCGGTTTGCTTTTCTTTTTGTCTGCTCCTTAATTACGAAATGTGTACCATAAGTAATAATAGAGATACGAACATGAGTATCGCAATTAATAAAGTATGTTTTTATATTTATTATATTTTGGATGTCGGTATAATAAAAGAAAGATGTGAACATGAAATATCATCATAGGTCCAAAACTGTATTAAACCATGTTTATGACGTGCATCCATCTTATTATAAACATTCATAAAATAGCGCATATAACAGACATGCAAATATCGTCAACAGACCCTCCTACACGTAAAATCGCAAGCTTACAAACAGAGAGACCGACAATCAGAGTGAAAGGTATTCGTAAAAAAAAACGAAGATTGGCAGTCAAAGAAAGAGGACGAACAAGGAGACATACAAAAGGACGAACAAACTGATGGGCAGACAGCTGAACACACATTAACCGACATTCAGACCACAAACGAACACACACACGGAAACGTACGTCCTCTACGCTCAGACTCCAAAACATGCTGCAGATACTGCTTGTCCTCGTACATCTTGCCTAGCAGCTCACGCTCCGTCGTCTCGTCTATCAACTTCCCTTCGTAGTCAAGGGCTTCAAGAGATTCCGCCATTAATGTGTGCATTGACGTCACAGTAGCACGTGATTCGGACAGATGGACTGTCGGTTCTCTGTGAACTTTAGCAAGTGGGTGAACCAGTCTCGACCGGAAGTTAGCGCTAGGAATCAGGGATTTGTTGACTTTTTCAGCTGGTTTGCTCTTCCATTTAAATTCCTTCTTTGGCGGCTGTCAAATATAACAAATCTCGATATCATCTGTTTAATTAAATATTTAATGGTAAAGTTTTATATTGATGTATGTTATCACGCTCCGTACAGAAATACAAAAACATCTCATTAAACGCGTTTAAAGTCTTTGTGAACAAACAGATAAAACTGGCCGTTAAATTAATGGTCATTTAAATAGCCATTTAATACAGATCTATTACCTCATTATATTTTATGTTTGAGCTTACAATCAACTAATAGATAAAATCGTTTCTTCTATTGAGCAAATAAACGTGCGCACCTTATGGTTACGTAGTAAACTCTATAAAAACTAATCCGAACTGTATTAAACTCACCAATTTGTGAGACTGTGTGAAGTAGGTTAAGTCGCCAGTAGCTGTTAATTTCATGCGCCGTCCTATAATAAAATAAATTGTTCCTATAGGCATACTCACACCCGAAATCAAAACACTGAAAGCCTATATATCTAGTAGAGAGTTAGCTCCCTGAGAATCGATTTTCTTGACACAATTATGTATACAATTATGTTCATTGTGCTAACAGTGTATTACAGAAAAAAGTAAGACAGTAAGCTATCAATATAGTATAATGTTCACTATACAAATATGTTGAGCAAGCTGGAAATACTTGTTTTATTGTCAAAATGAAATCGCCGTGAATGAGTAAACTTCATAGCATGACTGTCAAGTTTCATAAAATAGTAACCGCTCGTTGCATCATTTAGTGACAAAGACTAGACAGAATCAATTATCCTTACATCTGTAAATGCAAAGTTTGGTCCGATTTGACAATGCCTTAATTGTTTCGCAATGGTTGCAGAGGCGAAGTTGATATGGTGTCCGCCTTCCGACCGAAAGATCACGAGTAATACGGAATCAGGATCGTGCGATCTATAATCTCGCCCTTCTTTCATCAAGGGCGACACTAGACACACGAAGCGATTCACGATATTTTGTGCGACAGTCGCGGCGACGCACGATATATTTAACACGATATATCCCCCTTGTGTAGGTAGCCCAAAAGGCGATATGTCGTGTTAAATATATCGTGCGTCGCCGCGACTGTCGCGCAAAATATCGTGCGTCGCCGCGACTGTCACGCAAAATATCGTGCGTCGCCGCGACTGTCGCGCAAAATATCGTGTATCGTTTCGTGTGTCTAGCGTCGCCCTTGATGAAAGATTTGAAAAAAATCAAATGACCGTCCTCAAAAGACTAGACGTTTACTAGCATTTGAAAACAGCGGCAAGTAAAATGTTACGTTTTTAGCCTAAACTATACCGTGTCACACCTTTCTTATGCGAGCGGTTCTCGACGCGGCTGATTGCCTCGGTGAACTCCACAGTCCGGGGGTAGCGCTTGTTGCCCCTGTGTAGATACACGAGCGCCATCTCCTGGTTACCCTGGAGATCCAGCACGTTCGCCTTCTGTAGCAGCGCCTGTGGAGTGGGATGAATGTGTTAATACTACAAATGCTATCATAATTTTCAAAATTGGATTGTCGTAGTAGTCATCTTTTGACACATGTCAAATGTTGTAATTGCCAAATGAAATGTACTAGTACCAAATGATAAGTAACTAACAGTAAGTTTTAAAGGGACCTTTTCACAGATTTTGGCATGTATTTAAGTTTGTCATTAAATGCTTTTTATTGATAAATGTTAACATTGGGTCTAAAAATCTCCAGTAAAAAAAAGAATACAATTAAAGAATTTAAAAAAAGTAACCCTGAACGGGGCTCGAACCACTGACCCCTGGAGCCATGGAGCAAAAGCCTACCGCTCTATCCACTAGACAATCCGATCTCATACCATGTTAAATGTATTTTTAACTTTATATATGCAATCCTCGTAGTATAAAAAAATACAACGATAACAACAGAATTCTTCAACTTATTTAATCGTTTCGCGTTGCAACGCTTTATAATTTTCAGGTTTTATAATCGTCAAAAGATGCACATAATGGATATTTTAGAGCATGGTAAATGTACAGTATTCATAACTTCAATGAAAATTTGCGAATCTGAAACAATTTTTTTCAATTTTGTCAATTTACCAAAGCGTGAAAAGGTCCCTTTTAGAGAAATACCGGGTAATTGAAAATAAGAACATCATCGATTACTTATAAAAGTTATAAATCAATACGCCTTGAACAACAATCATAGAACTGACACATGTGTAAACGATCTTTGAGCGCAGTTTTCGTTTCGTTTTATTATAAATATAAAACGTGTTTGATTATTTAACATAGTTCTTCTTTCACAAAGGCATCAGTTGTAGTCACCTTGTTTTCCTCGCGTATGCCCGATGTCATATCAGTTACGTCATTTCCGATTGAGCCATTGAACTGCTCAAGTTCACGAAAACGTTCAGTTTCTGTATGCGACCTTGCGGGTCGCAATTTAAAGGATGCTGTTTTCAGAACATCCGTGAGACTGAACGAAGGTTCGAACATGGCACTTGTAATTGCAACTGTTAATAACTTCATAGGCTCTGCGCGGATATTGGGGCTACTGTCGGATATAATTAAACATTTCTGATGATTCAATAAGTAGGAGAAAGAGAAGAGGAGGAAATGTGCAGTAGATCCTGTTTCCAGCTTGAAGTACCCCGATTTCTACGTGTACTAATATTGCTAGTGATGCTGATGATAATGACGATGCTGATGATGCTTCTGATGCTGTAGTTGATGCTGCTGCTGATGGTGACGACGATTATGACGACTATGATAATGATAGTGATGATTATGATGATAAACAGGATTATGATGATGACGCGACTTAAATTGACAGCATTAAAAGTGTTAAATTATGTTTCATAAATAGTGCAGTTTTAGAGAATAATAACGATTAAAAGTAAAGATTTGAAGCCTTAAATACTTATAATACTAATATACAACTGACTTTTAAAGTATTTAAAAGCACGTGTGCTATCATAAATAAAGATTTGTTTATCAAAACTTCAAATACCGTGATTCAATGTTTAATCAATAACAAAACGCGAAAAGTAAATTATTTTTGTTGAAGTGTTTGAATTAAGTGGCAATTTATTGAGCAAACACAACCCTTGGTTATCGCAAACTAATAAAATGAGCAGGTATTGCTTGCCGCTATTGCTTGTCGATTGTGTCAACAACTTTCGCTACTGATTACAATTATGTACATTTTAACAAAAGCAAGAACGAAGGCATTTTCACTGCACAAATGTATCAGCGATTCTATACAAAATTCTTAACGCAGTTGATTACATGTAAGGGAAATCGTATGAAGCTGACTTTACTTGCTTGGACGTTGAACATGTTATGTAAGACGTTCGTGCGTTCATACATTCATACAATAAGAGGAAATGAAATACAGACAGACATACAGAACATACAGACAGACAGACAGACAGACAGACAGACAGACAGACAGACAGACAGACAGACAGACAGACAGACAGACAGACAGACAGACAGACAGACAGACAGACAGACAGACAGACAGACAGACAGACAGACAGACAGACAGACAGACAGACAGACAGACAGACACACAGACAGACACACAGACAGACACACAGGCAGACAGACATACACAGAGACAGACACACAGACAGACACACAGACAGACAGACACACAAACAGACACTCAGACAGACACAAAGTCTAAAAGACAGACATAATATTTGTTATTAATTAAAGTAAATAGTAATTGGAGAAGATATCGCATGCGTTTACAACACTGTGGTAATCCATTTGCCTTTATACATGTATCCCTTTTAAAGATATCCATCGGTTAGTCAGTAATGCACACACGTTGCTGATGATTCGGAATATAAATGAATCGTATGCACATCTAAAAAAATACATCAACAGGTATTAAAAGTATTCTCCAGAAACAGTATTTTCACTAGCAATTGTCAAATCACGAGGCTTCGTTAAACAAAACTGAATTGATATCCGATATGAAGCTGCCTAACGCTCTGTGTTAAGCTATGTTAACAAAATGAATAATGGGTAATAATTTCGACCCCTTCGTTCAGCTATTATGTCTTATGAAATTATTCAATTTGTATTTGAATCCATTAAACTATGCTTATAAAATGTTGTATTCAACAGCGAAAGCGATCAACAAATGACACACAATAGTATGTATGTTTTTCTATTATAGGGGAATGCTGTCGATTGCGATGAAATATCGACGCACGTAATTGTTCCATAGGTCAAAAAACTGTAATTTAATAAGATGGATTTTAATTACTAGTATATTAGAGTTTCATGTGTCGTATACTGTATTTTAACAATATTTAATGGCATTTTAAGTCTAACATTAATACTAAACGAAAAAACATTATTTTAGTAAGGGGTATCTTTAAAACTAGCGCATCTATTTTAGTTATTAATAGTAGTGGTGGTGGTGGTGGTGGTGGTGGTGGTGGTGGTGGTGGTGGTGGTGGTGGTGGTGGTGGTGGTGGTGGTGGTGGTGGTGGTGGTGGTGGTGGTGGTGGTGGTGGTGGTGGTGGTGGTGGTGGTGGTGGTGGTGGTGGTGGTGGTGGTGGTGGTGGTGGTGGTGGTGGTGGTGGTGGTGGTGGTGGTGGTGGTGGTGGTGGTGGTAACGGCGGCGGCGGCGGCGGCGGTGGCGGTGGCGGTGGCGGCGGCGGTGGCGGTGGCGGTAGCGGCGGTGGTGGTGGTGGTAGTAGTAATCGTTCAAACCACTTGCACGGTAATTCAGTTGTGCGTATTTCTATAAATTGTCTGCTAGCGTCAGTAGAGCAGAAACACCTAATGTAGAACTGATGTTCATATTTTACGCGTTATTTGATACATTATTGAAAACGCCTTTCGTGCTGTACAGTCTGTGCCTGATTAATGACGATGTATCTATTGAGCGACAAAGAAATGCATATGCTCTAAAGACAGCCAACGAGGAATCGACAGTGGAAAATTAATATGCAAAAATCCTTAATTAAATGTACTAGTGTTACAGCGAATTGCAGTCTAAACACATTCTTCAATCGACTAGTTGCATGGCAAAGAACATTCATACGTTCCACATTTGTCATATGACCAACAAAAATACGCGTTTAAAAATCTAACCCGTTTGTCTATGGCGTCAATATTCAGAGCAATATCAACGTCGTCGCCCGCCTGACGTAATTTCCGGAGTTTTGAGTAACATTTCGATCGACCAACCAGAGACTTGATGTCGTCATGGACGTGACGCAGTGCCTGAAAAGATGAAACCATGTGAAATTGAGAAAAGGTAGTTTCCTGAATTGTGATTCAATCATGTTGACAACCGTGTGTTCTCCCCCCTCCCCCCGACCCACCCCTACATACGACACATATGCATCTAAGCGTATGTAAAATAACAGTGCACCAACCACAACCCTAGTCGGACAATCTACAGGAAAATCCCTTGCTATAAAAGGTCTTAAATCGTTGTGGTGCTGAATATAAATTAATATGTGTATGTTTAATTTGATTTTTCTCTCGACCGTCGATTTTGGCAGGACTATCCAGTACAAGGCAGGACACGGCCGAACCACCCTGGTCCCAATAGGCCATTCAGGGTCCAACCGCTAATCAGACTACGGAACCAGTCCTGAATCGTCCGGAACAGTCCAGTTCTACTGTGAGGCTATAGCGCTTTATCGGCTGTAGCCGATGTGGTTATACAAAATTCATTACAGATCATTTGTTCAATGGATTGTTTCAATAAATCTTTATATGGTACTAGTGGGAAGATCAGTGTTTGAGATACAATAATAAAACACATTGTTCGGAACTTTTAAAATTGACAAACTTGCTTACATGTATACAAGATATTTAACAATATAGCTCCCAGTTATATGCACAACAATTTTACTAAATGTAGTGATATCCACTCGCACGTGACTAGATCTAATGATAAGGGTGATTATCACGTACATCCAGTTGATACTTTTACTTCCATATCTTTTTACCTTAATGCAATAAAAGACTGGAATAACTTGCCACAAAATATACGATGTACAAAGTCCAAGAATACGTTAAACAAGAGCTGTCACCATAGGATGACTTATGCCCCTTATAAACCTTGAAAGAAGTTCAAGGTCAAGGTCACAGGGGTCAAAATTTGTGTGCGTATGGAAAGGCCTTGTCCGTATACACATGCATACCAAATATGAAGGTTATATCTCAAGGGACATATAAGTTATGAGCATGTTTCAAAACCTAAACGCGGACCCTAAGTTCAAGGTCAAGGTCAGAAGGGTAAAAAACTGTGTGCGTATGGAAAGGCCTTGTCCATATACACATGCATACCAAATATGAAGGTTATATCTCAAGGGACATAGAAGTTATGAGCATTTTTCGAAACCTAAACGCAGATTTCGAAACCTAAACGCGGACCCTAAGTTCAAGGCCAAGGCCACGGGGTTAAAAAAAATTTGTGCGTATGGAAAGGCCTTGTCCATATACACATGCATACCAAATATGAAGGTTATATCTCAAGGGACGTAGAAGTTATGAGCATTTTTTCGAAACCTAAACGCAGATTTCGAAACCTAAACGCGAACCCTAAGTTCAAGATCAAGGTCACAGGGTTAAAAAAATTTGTGCGTATGGAAAGGCCTTGTCCATATGCACATGCATACCAAATATGATGGCTATATCTCAAGGGACATATGAGTTATGAGCATTTTTCGAAACCTAAACGCAGATTTCGAAACCTAAACGCGGACCCAAAGTTCAAGGTCAAGGTCACAGGGGTAAAAATTTTGTTCGTATGGAAAGGCATTGTCCATATACACATGCATACCAAATATGAAGGTTATATCTCAAGGGACATAGAAGTTATGAGCATTTTTCGAAACCTAAACGCAAAGTGTGACGGAAAGACAGACAGACGGACGGACGGACAGACGGACAGTCCGATCACTATATGCCACCTTTTCTTCGAACAGGGGGCATAAAAAACTTGTTAAGATGCATTTATTAGAGGAAATGGAAATAGTTGAGAAACTAGAGTATCTGTATCACTAGAATTAGCTTTTTATAATTTTCTAGATCTGTAACCATATCGTAATACATTTTTAAACTGTAAACTATATTGTTATACATTTTGTTAACTGTGTTTGTGCAATCCTGTGAATTTCATCATCATCTGACGTGTTTTCTTCTTCAACGATAAGATATATTTCATTAATACTATAAATGACATTGTAAGACCGTTGTCACTTTATTCCATCATATATGTCGAATGTATGGCATACTTCTGCGTCACTTAGATCTACATGTGACGGCTTTGGACCCCGTTAGAAATAAGTTTTGTACAATTTATCGTCAAAACTTTACGGGTAATCCAGTGCACTCATATTTCTATAATTAAATATAATGTAACATCGACCAGTAAGTGTGATATAATGTGATAGAGTATGAAATATATATATATGTGTGTGTGTATTATGTACTCTGATGGAAACTATTTGTGATATATCTGAATTTAAAAAAATTGTTGACTTTATTGATATGTTATGTGAACAAATAAAATTATTATTATTATTTTATTACATTTTCAGCGTTGATTAATGACACGGAAAATGGTGGATTAATTAGCCGAAATAAGATACAATACGAACGTCATAAAAAATGTTTCTCTTTAAAGACAATTTGTTACCGTTTACTGTACATTAACTATGTTACTTATGTTTGCGTGTGCTTTCATTCAAACTGCATTGCATTATATTGTACGTATTTTAATAAATTGTTTGCCAATGCATTTTGGGGTATATAGAACAACCGGATAGATCCATTGGTAATTGTTATTGTTATTGTTTGATTAGTCAACTCATAACTCCTGTCACTGGCAGGCGTATTTAGTTAATGAAGATATAAAGGTAATTCATGTGAATTGTACGATTCGTTTCATTAGCGCAGAAACCACCAGGCATTTTATTTATCCATCCATCATGCGTGACGTTAAACCGATGGTTACGCAATGAAACTTCCCCTTGCTTTACTGGCACATGTTTGTTAATATCCAGTTTTACAACCTAGATGAATACCTGTGAAAATGACGCTATAGCTTTCGAGTATTTCTGTTTCTTGTATAGCTCCTCCCCTTCCAGGCGATTCATTTCGCACAGCAGCATCTCCTTTCGGGTGTACTGTTCCTGGCTCAGCATGACGTCATCAGCCTCTTCCCGCTTCATTGTTGCTGTTGTTTTTTTCGTTGTTGTTGTTGTTAGTGGTGGTGGTGGCAGGAATGTTGGTATCAAAGGTGGTGACGGACGGCACCTGAGTTGGTGGTGGCGGCGGGGATGTTTATGTTGTTGTTTTTGACGATGATGGTGTCAGTTTTAGCGAATTGGATTGTGATGATTATGTTAATCAACAAGATTTATTTCCAAACTGTGCATTCGTTTGAACTCAATGCGGATGTATTCCAACACACGCTTCGCTTTTCCTCCTGAGAGTAACATCATGATTGTCCATGCTAAGGACCTTTCATTTACGAGCGATTAAACACTAATATTCAATTCCGTATTCGCAAAAAATACAAAGAGAAAACCATATAATCCAGTATATATGAGTATCTTGTAATTCCAAAACCTAATATGCACGCATGCTAAAGAGCTTTCCAGTTGTCACATATATTACTACTCCTTATCAGATTAAACTGCACCCACAGATGACGGCCTGATATAACGTGTGCTTTAGAACAATATTCACTACTACTAAAAGCCTTTTTCGCACTCTTGTCTATCACATTCGAAGTGAATATATATCCACGCACTGCTTTGATACAACCTATTGATTTGAGGGAATATATTGCTAATACGTGAACAAAAAGTATGATAAATCTTGTATTTAATTATTTATAAGTCTTTGTTTGACTTCATATATCGGACTATTAGTGAGGATTAAGAGCGGGATTTAAGTTAATGCTTTGGCAAATACTTGTAAACTCAGATTGTTAGGGAAAGGTTTTCAATAAATATTGAAGGGTTATGAGCAAAAACAACAAAAACATACCGTAGTTAATACTTTTTTAATCAAAAATATTTACCGGTACTTAAAAAAGAACAAATTTTAGGTTTTCTTCGTAAACTGTGTAATCTCAAAAATCCCATTTCTGATACTTGTGACCCTGACTTTATTTGCGAGCAGTTAATAAAATTCAACTCGATACTCCATAAACTGAAAATATGTACATCGTAATAAAAACTCAATTTAAACAGGATTTAAAACAAAATTTACGAATGCTACCAGAATTTTATGCAATTGCATTCCAGCAAACATGCACACATGATACCATATGGGCCGTTTCCGGGCAAGCCATTCGTAAACCCATAATGAACCAATATGGGGATTATATTCTGTGGCGTCTCATCTGGATCGAAACTGTTTGCAAAGGCCTTCAAAATTCGGTTCCAGCACTGACGGAGTTAAAGTTACATGCACGATTGCTCTGTCTGACCACGATTTGCACATAGAAGTTCTCTGTTGAGCGACGGTTAGAAATAGGTCCTCTGTCGGAAAACTGTCTCATTTATCATTCCTCTGTCACACGTACCATTTCTCTATCGGAGCAGGTAGTTTAAAGATATTTATTTTAGATCGGTTGCATTGAAAGCCTACGGCTAATTAGAACACTCTCGAATCCGTTTCGTGGATAGAACCAGTATATGCACTGGGCAGCTCATGAACGCTCCCGCAATGGGGATCGAACTTGTGATCTCCCGGTGGACAGGGGGAGATAAAATTCATTACGAGACGGTTACCAGTTACACATGTAATGAAATAAGGTCACTTCCAACAGCCTTGTTGTTAGGCTAGCTCTTTAGCCGCGCGGTTGGAGTGTCTGACTACCTTGAGGTCGCAGATTCAATCCCCCGTTGGAGCTCAAGCCCGAGCTCAAGATTATTCACTTAAATGGCGACGAGGCGACGGTTCAGAAAGTGGGTGTGAGCTGTTTAATGGTTTCTGAATGGGCCATGCGGTTGCAAGACATGCTGTAGCGGGGGAGTCTGTACCTTGAAACATTTTGAGGTTAGGGGGGCGGGCGGGGCGGGGGTAGTGAAATAAGGTCTAGAGACGACGTTAGAGTGTCCAAAGACCTATCAATATACATGTATATGTATATTGATAAGTCTTTGGTTCAATCCCCCTATGAAGCTTATGAGTTTTCACTTTACACATACAATCGCTCTTTCGGGCGATTTGTGCACATCGTATTTCTTTGTTGGACCACTGCTTAACATACAATGTGCGAGTTAGTCGTATTATTGTTTGAAGATCTACCGTAATTGCAGTGACGAAAATGTTTTGATAAAAAACTATTCAGTGACGTGTAGCCGTGTACGAAAGTTTATTACAAGACAGATATTGATCCAGGAAGATAATGAGACAGTGGAAAATTATGGCTATTTTTACGATAATAATTACACTTTTTGCAGTATTTTTGGGTGGTAAGTTGCGTTAAATTTGTAAGAACATATAAATTTGATGGATGTTCTCTGAACTTTAAAGATAAGTCCACGATTTCAATTTTAATAAATCAGCCATTATTTCGGATATAATAAATTTCGGATATCGTTTATAATATTTATTATTTCTATAATATGTGTAAGACAGTGTAATTTTTTACTGGTGAGACAATTGGACTTTAATACACGGTATTCTTATTTTTAAATGTAATTTAGTATTTCTATCTATCTATCTATCTATCTATCTATCTATCTATCTATCTATCTATCTATCTATCTATCTATCTATCTATCTATCTATCTATCTATCTATCTATCTATCTATGTATCTATCTATCTATCTATCTATCTATCTATCTATCTATCTATCTATCTATCTATCTATCTATCTATCTATCTATCCTGTCTAACTCCCCTTGTGGGTATTATTGACAGGTGCGCAATCAGCGAAGATAAGTGTTAAAAGTGAAAAAGTAAGAAAGATAAAAATATGTTAGATTTATCATGCATGGTGAAGTGATTTAAAGTTAAAAAAAAACTGATAAAAACATGTCTCTGGAGTTCAAGGGGCAGAAGCATAGGGACCGTTAGGTAAAAATATTCTATTATACTACATATATATGCATATACAAGGGATACAACTGTGAAAATTCCTGCACACAACCATGGTGTAAACAATAGCGAAAAATTTGCTTCCAAACGCAATATATACACCAATTAAACTGTATTAAAACAGCCAAGACATTTATCTTTCAGAAAATAATACACATGGCAATAAAGTACAAGCTTTTTATTGAACTAAGAGAGAAAGTTTCATTCAAAATGCTCAAAAATCCTTACTTGGACACAGGTGTGCACAGCTGAAAACTGAGAATTCTAGAAGTAATTTTCGTATTCCTTTGTTATAAAGCTCTTTTGCTGTTACATATTCCTTGGATAGTTTGTTTTTCATAGTAAAATAGAACATAATTACTATTTAGTGAGCATATTTTGCTAGAAATTCATATCAATCTGCTTCAATTTCACAATGACAATGTTTTACTTTCATTTTGGATAGTTCACATGTATTTCTAACATGCGATTTGATTTGTTGAAATTCCACTGCAATAATAAATCCAGCCATTCACGTTCCATGTAACATTACCTGACAAATTGCATACAAATCCTTGAAGATAGTAGAAATGTAAACAAATTTAATATTTACGGTGTTTTACATATATGCAGTTACATGCAATTATGGAAGGTGTCTACTTTGATTAATAAAGTGTCTATGGATAATGAAACAAGATAAAATTTGCTAAACTTCTCTGTAATTATTAAATTATGAAACAAAATGTGTCAAAGTGGGTGTGCACACCTGTGTCGCATTTCCAAAATTTTACCGTTTTTCATGAAACATTCGTTTCAAACACAACTATGAACACTTTTACTGCTATAAACATAGTTATTATCTGGTCGATAAATGTCTGAGCTGTTGTTATACAATTTTTTTGGTGTAATTATTGCTTTTGGAAGCGATTTTTTTGCTATTGTTCAGACCATGATGTTGTGCTGGAAATTTGACAGTTGTATCCCTTGTATATATGTATATAGTATAATAGAGTATTTTTTACCTAACGATCCCTGTGGGCAGAAGGGGAAAGCAGGGACGGCTTAAACCCTTCAAGATCAGGATGTAACACTGTAGTGGCAGGGAGGTTGTTCCACATCACGATAGCACTTTGGGAAAATGAAAACTTATAATAATTTGCAGTGGTATGGATGGTTTATGGACGTTTCGTGCCACTACCAGTTCGTGCCACTGATATTTGTGTTGAAAAGACGTAGACGTTTCGTCCCACTGATAATATATAGGCGGATAGGTGTGAATAATGCCGTTTAGGTGTGAATTATATTGATATATATTGATAATGATATTTATGTTGAAAATTACAACAATGTTGAAAGTTATAATAATAAATAACTAAAAATAAAATGATTTATTATTATTTTACAAATATTTGTAAATAGTTCATTATGTTCAATAAATATATAACATAAAGTGTTGTTATTTTTTATGCATCATGTGTATGTGTTTGTAAAAATAAAATAAAATGATTTATTGATAGTATAAAAACGTGTGTTGTTCGTTGAATTCACAAAACCAGTAATGGCTTGCGAATATCCTTGTGTGTACTGTGCACGGAATGTTGGTGAAGAAGATAGGCCAACTCATGCGATGAATGTGAAAGATGGCAGCATCTGTCGTGTAAGACTGGGGTCAGTGCGACCTAGGGTTTTACGTGCCTCCTGTTGCGCCGTGAGGCAGAAACAGTGGATCTAACAATCCGCCTAGTGTCGGAACACGCCCTGACTCGGGTACATCGGAAAATATTCAAAGAAGTGCACAGGGGACTCTTCGAGATCTGGGAGAAGTACGAAGACGATGACATAACAACTACTGAACTGCTGAGAGCGTGCAGCCATATCATCGGGCTGGGACCAAGCACAACCATTGACAAAATCCACAATGATGACTTCTGAAATGCAAAACATTGTCAGGGCTCAACATTAACCAAAAAACCAACTTGCCCTGCCGGGCAAGTACTTACAAAATCTACTTGCCCTGAACGTAAAGCCACTTCCCCAAACATGAAATATCACATTAACTGTAAACCTCATATTTTTTAATAAAGATCAAAATGATACACCACAAAACCTTTTTTATTTTTGCACATTTAACAAAATGATCACAGCAATTAAAGTCTAAATTAAATGCTCTTTGTTCTTTTATGCACTTGCTTGGGCGGGCAACTAGATTATAAAATCACTTGCCCGGACCCAACTTTTACTTGCCAGGGGCAATAGGACAACCATTAATGTTGAGCCCTGCATTGTATATTTGATTTGTGTATGTATAGGATAGGATAGTATGCTGTTGTATTGTTGTTTATATATTTATGTAATTTTGTATATGTGTATTAAAACATTTTAAATTGTATGTATGCATTCACTTCTGATATTGATAATGTCGATTTATTGCAAATGTTTCAATATATTTATGTTATACAAGTAAATCTAGATTTTGTAAAAATGTATGTATGCATTCACTTCTGATATTGTTTATGTCAATTTATTGCAAATGTTTCAATATATTTATGTAATCAATCTAGATATTGTTAAAATGATTGTATGCATTCACTTTTGGATATGGTTAATGTCAATGTTTTGAAAATGTTTTATGTAATTTTTTGTAAATGTATTGTATTAAGCATGTAAATTAACTCTTAAACAATCGTGAAATAAAACAATCTTGTTTTAACATTGAACAGATGTTACAATCAAAGTTGCGAAAGTTTGCTATTATTATTCACACCTTCTATACGATATTATTCACACCTATCCGCCTATATATTATCAGTGGGACGAAACGTCCAATGCCCTCCTACACAAATGTCAGTGGCACGAACTGGTAGTGGCACGAAACGTCCAGCACCCGTATGGATCTGTCTGAAAGAGAGGGGGGTGCATGTGACTAGTGAATCTGGTGGGTCGCTTTTGTTTCACTAACATTACTTCACTTGAAAATAAATACAAACACAACCAAAAAGAGGACAATAAGGTATATTTGCATTTCAAAAGCTTACTTAAAATAAAATAATCCAAATTTATCCATATTCTATAAATTTGATCGGTCGGCGTCATTAAATGTCAAAGGTTGGTTATTTGCCATGTTTTGCTATATTTGTTCCAACAATCCAGTTACTGGTTTGATACTCATTAAAAGGGTTGCCAGACGTTTCCACCCCAAACCATTTCCTCACTGTGGATGTTTCCATACCAAATCGTTTCTTCCCAAGACGTTTCCTTCCCAAAATAATATACACATGGACTTTGTCACCCCAAATTGATATTGGATTAAGTAAAAATAATTAAGTATTTTTGGGTTAAATTTGATCTTTTTTTCATGAATATCAGTATACTAGAAAGATCTAACTAGTTTACTGACAAAATGATTATAATGTGAATATATGAAATTTGCAATGTGAGTAAAATGCATTGGTTAACACTAGTAACATTTGTACAAAAGCAAATTTGCACTTTATGATTGTAATGCTGAAATTGAAGATATTTCTGCCAACTGGTATCAAAAGATAACTGACTGAACCAATGGCCACCGTCTAATAAAGCATGCATGTCAAACATGAGATACATGTAGTCATGAAAGTTTAAAGATGGTTGCTCATGTTGGCTCTTTCCCAAAGTTTTTAGTCTGCATATCTTGCAAGTGAAAACCAATTCAAAACAGCCAAGCAATTAAAACCAATTTATGATTTAATTCATTTTATTGGAATAATTTCTTTACTTTTCTCTTTCCTTCTTGTGTGTGTGTTTGTTATTATGCCCCCGAAGGATGGCATATAGTTTTAAACTGTCAGTCAGTCTGTCCGTCCATCCGAAAACTTTAACATTGGTCATAACTTTTGCAATATTAAAGATAGCAACTTGATATTTGGCATGCATGTGTGTGTATCTCATGGAGCTGCACATTTTGAGTGGTTAAAGGTCAAGGTCATCCTTCAAGGTCAAAGGTCAAATATATGGCGTCTGTCCGTCCGTCTGAAAACTTTAACATTGATCATAACTTTTGCAATATTGAAGATGGCAACTTGATATTTGGCATGCATGTGTATCTCATGGAGCCGCATATTTTGAGTGGTGAAAGGTCAAGGTCATCCTTCAAGGTCAAAGGTAAAAAGACCACAAAAAAACATGCAAAGCGGCACATTAGGGGGCATTGTGTTTCTGACAAACACATCTCTTGTTTCAAGCTTGTATACATTTAGATTTAACCAAACTAAAAAATAGCGGGTGGGTGTGGCTGAAAAAGAACAGGGCGAACTCTTTTGTGGAATACATGTATCGTTAGATGGTAAACTTTGTACATTCTAAATATTAACACTTAAATACTCAATTATTAAATAATCCATGAAGCATATATATGTTCTTTATTATAAGTGATTTCATGTTGCATCAAGAAATTCTGGATGTTAATCTACATGTATACAATCATTACGACAAATAAAAACAAGTTTGCTGTGTCTGGAGTTATGAGAACATTGACAAATGAAGAAGAGACAACAAAAGGGAGGGCTTATTTTAAACATGGAATGTGGGTACATGTTTTAAAGATAGGTGGATAAAAATGGAAAAGGAACATATACTTTAAAAGGGCAGGGGATAATAATGAAAGAAGGGCTACATATTTCAAAAGGGTGGGGGATGAAAAGAGAAGGCGCCACATATTTAAAAAGGGTGGGGGATAAAATTGAAAGGGGCCATATATTTTAAAGGGTACTGGATAAAAATTGAAGTGGGCCACATATTTGAATAGTGTTTGGCAAAACAAAATGGAAGTGCCACATATTTAAATAGGGAAGGGAGGTCCTCGCTATTCTGCTTAATACATTAATAATCATTGTCCTATACATAAAAAATATACTCTGCAGACAAGTTGACAGGAAAACTGTGTCATTCATAGGAATATTGGAATGTCAACACCCCTGACATTGTATCTAAGTGACACTGTATAAAATATGTAATTTGTTTGTTCAAAACAAAAGGTTACTTTTGATATCATTGCCTTTTTTTATGCCCCCGAAAAAGGCCGAAGGGTGGCATATAGTTTTTGAACTGTCAGCCTGTCCGTCCGAGTCAGTCAGTCCTTCCGTCCGCCAAAACTTTAACATTGGTCACTTGCAATATTGAAGATAGCAACTTGATATTTGGCATGCATGTGTATCTCATGGAGCGGCACATTTTGAGTGGTGAAAGGTCAGTTCAAGGTCATCTGTCAAGATCAAAGGTCAAATATATGGCTTCAAAGCAACGCAGAAGTGGCATTTTGTTTCTGACAAACACATCTCTTGTTAAGTCAGTTTTAAGCTCATAGATATAAAGTTAAAATATTGTTTTCTTTATGAATGCTTTTTTGTACTTGGATAAAATCTTCAAACGGACCTTAATTTAAAACAAACTTTCAAAGTAGTTAATTAAATGATATTTGTTTCTGTTGTTACTCTAGCCTATGGAGAACCTGACAAGCTATCTAAGAAGATCTACCATACATTTTCTTCTGGTTATTCATATTGTTTCCGAAGAATGAATGGCACGCACCAGTTTGGATGCACATGTAAGACAATAAAGATATTGGCTTTCAACGTGAAATATTGAAACATTCGCTGTAGAAGTCTATAATATTGTAGCTGAAGTTAACTCAAGAGCAAAGGTATTAATAATAAATGTAATTTTGCCATTCAATATTCATTTCTGCTGAAAGCTCAATACATGTCTAAAATATAAAAAAATGTGTTTGAACATTCACAACAATTGTTGATTGTTCTACATTTATTTTATATTTAGTCTGCCATGTATTTTAATTAATTATTCAAATAGTCATAAGTATAAGAAAATTGCAGTTAGAACTGTGTAGATACTTCACATGATATAAAATATTACAATACTATATTCCTGTTTTTGAATCATACGTTAGGCTTATACATGTATGTATTGCAGCTGCTCCTAAAGGCAATGTGGGTATAGTGCACTTCATCAGGAATGAGACAGACATGAACTGGCTCCTTAACTCTGGTCCCCATGCCCCGTATGCTGCACTTCTCAATAAGTCTGATTTTAACAGGTATTGCATCTATGTGAGAAAATGGTACTTACATGTTACACATTTGCTTAAAGTGTCATCCCAGATAAGCCTGTGCAGTCCACACTGGCTATTCAGGGATGACACTTTCCATCTAAACAGGATTGTTGCTAAGAAGAGACTTCATTGAAAAAAAAACATATACATGGAAAGATTTGTCCCTGATACGGACTGCACAGGCTAATCTGGGATGACACTTTATGCACATGCTTTAAGCCCCGTTTTCCTAGAGCATGACTCATTTTGCAATCTTTGTCATTCTTTGTTTGAAATGATTTTTCCAATATTGAGGATTAATTTTATTTTGTTGTCATGATTTGTTTGTGTTCATTATATCAGGCATATTCTTCAGATCTTATATTCATAAACTTTGTTGATTTTTATGCCTCCGGTAGGGTGGCATATAGCAGTTGAACTGTCCGTCAGTCTATGCGTCTGTCTGAAAACTCTGCCCATAACTTTTGCAATATTGAAGATAGAAACTTGATATTTGCCATGCATGTGTATCTCATGAAGCTGCACATTTTTAGTGGTGATAGGTCAAGGTCATCCTTCAAGGTCAAAGGTCAAATATATGGCTTCAAAACGGCGCAATAGGGGGCATTGTGTCTCTGACAAGCACATCCCTTGTTAATCATGTAATATATTAAGACTTCGTTTGTAAATGTTTTTTTATTTTGTGGTTTAACAAACCAATAAAATTCCATGAAAATTAGTATCCGAAAAATAATATTTGTTTCACACATTGAATCCCTCAGCCTGTAAACATTTAATAATCCCTATAGGTATTAAATAATTCTTATGAATTGTTCATGTTGTAAGGTCTATTGAATACAACCCATAATTTATTCTGTATGTAAATATATCAGACAGCTTTAAATGCTGTTGTATGAACACAAACCATAATAATGTCTGTATGTTTATATGTTGGACAAATGTAAATGTTTTATTATTAACACAAACCATGATTATGTCTATATCTAAGTATCTCAGACAAAGTTAAATGTATTTGTATTTAGATTAAACATAATAATGTCTGTATGTTTATATGTTGGACAAATGTAAATGTTTTATTATTAACACAAACCATGATTATGTCTATATCTAAATATCTCAGACAAAGTTAAATGTATTTGTATTTAGATTAAACATAATAATGTCTGTATGTTTATATGTTGGACAAATGTAAATGTTTTATTATTAACACAAACCATGATTATGTCTATATATAAATATCTCAGACAAAGTTAAATGTATTTGTATTTAGATTAAACATAATAATGTCTGTATGTTTATATGTTGGACAAATGTAAATGTTTTATTATTAACACAAACCATGATTATGTCTGTATGTAAATATCTCAGACAAAGTTAAATGTTTTAGTATTTACATTAAACACAATTATGTCTGTATGTTACACAATCTGGATATGAAAGGTTGTTACTTGAAACTTAAAATACTATATTCATTATCAACTTAACCCTTTACCACTTAGATACGTATCTTGATGCATTTGTAGTACCATAGAAAGTTTACAAAGACATTTTTAAAAGTTGCAAATACTATCTGAGCATTTTGGGTCACATATCAACTTATTTTTTACCCTTTCCCAATCAGAAGCAAAATGAAAATTACTGTGTGCAAACAGCATAAAACCAGAACAGCCTGCCAGTAACTTGAAGTCTGTTCAGGTTTTATGCTGTTTGCTGCTCATCAGTATCTAATTGTTGGAAATGAAGCCTTTAAAATTTGAATTAAGTAAGAAAGTTCTTAAATTAAATTTAACTTACGAAGGGACTACAAACGCATCATAAAACGTATCTAAGTGGGAAAGGGTTAAGCACTTGCTTATGCCTGACTTATTTGCAGGGCCACTGTACAGAAACTGTTGGATTCGGGTAAAGTCAATGGTATTATGGTATTGAATAATACAGACCAAATATTGCCCGATTCCTTCTCTCCAGATGATTCCTGTCCAAATCAAGGCCATGGTAAGCTTAATAAAATACCAGTATCCGGTATGTGGAATATAAATCTGCATCTGTCTAAAGTATATGGATAGCAGTTTAGTTTTAACTTAGAATATTTTTCAGACATTGGTTTGTTGTTCGCGATTCAATTAAATATTGGAGACCATTTCTCCTGTTATAAAACTACTTTTATACACTGTATTATTAAATATTAAAAAATGAAAACAGAGTTTAAATTGAGCTTCACTGCCTTTTGAATGGTACATGTAGATGTAATTATCTCAACCAAACTTGATGTTTTTATTATTAAACAACTTGTTCAAAACATCTGATCATTTGTTAAGAAAATATTAATTGGTTTAACAATTTAAAGCGAGATTATATGATTCTTTGAAGGATAATAATTATTAGTGTTAAATTGTAATATATTGATCAAAATATTTTACAATAACACAAAATAGGCAAGAAAAATTATACATTGAAGACGAATTTCATAAAATACAGCAAAGACAAATAAGCGGCCCGAGCCGATTGTGACGAAGATCTTTCGTTCATATTTTCTTACAATAACCGAAGCATTCGTCTTTTTTTTAATGATCGGAGTTAGTGTTCATGTGTCGTATGAATAGATATCGTTGCAGGAAAATTAAATGTTCCCTAAAACAAAATTTTGTCTTTGTGTCGTATGAATGAATCTGCACTAAAACTAAATTTAGATTCTCATCGTACATGCATGATATACATACTGGCAAATTCGACTGTACAGACATTTTCAATTTCAGAATTAAATATCTGGCTTATTTCGCATTTTTGGACACATGTTCTTCTTAACTTTTATTTAAATTTATATTGAAATATGTGTATAACAAGACTATTGTAAAGCAATATAAGTCCCCTACCGGCTCCACCATTGTCAGAAATTAACCATTTTCAGATTTTTTTATATATTTGTTGCCATAGCAACCAGAATTTTTGATGTAGGAACAAAATGAAATGACGTGCATAATGCCCATATTGACATCTATCCATGTTCCAAGTTTCATGAAAAAATATTAAGAACTTTTGAAGTTATCGCAGGATCCAGAAAAGTGTGACGGACTTACTGACTGACAGACTGACAGACGGAGTGCAAACCATAAGTGCCCTCCGGTGAAACCGGTAGGGGACTAATAAGTTTTTTACACATTTTATATAAATTCATGAATATTTGACAAAATCGCATAATCTCCCTTTAAAGGTACACACATATTAATTGTTTCTGTTTAATAATGTATCACTTTATTCCATGTGCATGTTTTCACTGACCACACCTGTGTGATTGCAGGTCTCTATGCCAAGGACCCTGCTTACCAGTCGTGTTCAAAGGTTCAGTGGAACCAGAATGCAGATGGACTCATGATGATGGATCTCAGTATTCCTATATTCATCATTAATGATGCAAGTGACACAAAAATGCTAATTGAAACTGTAAGTGGAAAAAACATGCGGGAGCGATATGTTAGATGTTTCTTATATATGATAATCAATGTGGAAAAAAAATGAAAAGTCAGTTTTCACCATATCAGCACGAAGCTTGCTTAGAACCACCTGCTAATAGCATTCTTTCTTATGATTGCCGAAAATGGCTCTGCTTATAATTTCCTTCCTCGTTTACAAAACACATGTACTCTGGTGTGAGATCCCGATTAGTATGAGCAGATTTTATCATATGACACATGCAAACAATTTTTGTTATGCAACTAATACAAGGAAATTAGTCAGTTTCAGCTGTTACTTGTTTGTTATAAATTTCACTGAAGTAAATTATATTTGATGTAAGGTGCCATATCAAGATTTCAAATTTACTTTATTTAACCTTTCTTGGTCAGGTTCATATGTTTCTTTAAGATTGCAAGTGTAAAATGTTGACCTTGAAATGTGGAAAGGCCTCATTGAACCATATGCTGATGTACAATGTATACCCACTTTTCATTAAACTTGTACAGAACATTTATTTCAGTTATATTTTTTATATTTTGAATCATGATCATATAGGGGCCAACAATGTATTGATACATAGGCACACTTAAAAGCTTCCACACTATCCAGTCTTGTTTGACTGTGGGTAAAACGTGTAGTGCTTGCTTGTTCTGATATGTCACACGCGCCAAAAATAAGCTTTAAACAGTAAGGTTTATGCAACTAAACTTATAAAGTCTTATTATCTAAATATTAGGATTAGGGAAATCATTTCCTCTTGTAGTATTATAAATCCTCTGTATACATCTTTAAAGAGCTACTGATGTTATTTCAGTGCTATGAAGGGCACAATCAGCCCCATGCTGATGGTTCAGCCAGAGATTATCCATTGTGTGCTGTGGAGCTAAAGGACAGAATGGATGGCGCGAAGGACTCCGAGACGTGTATACGACGTACGCGACACCAGCTTAACCTTGAACCTCAAGGATACTGTGACCCTCTTGGGGACTACAATGTCTATGGAACGGTCAAGGCTTTAAATAATACAGAATCAAGACCAGACAAGTCTGTCATCATAGCTGCAGCACGGGTAATTGGCTTTAAAAAAAAATTACAATCATGTGGATCACAATTCATGCATATTGGACATCTTGGTTGAATGGTGGTTCACAATTTCTAAATTCAATGCAGTTTATTAAACTGTCCAGACAAGATACTAAAAATTGAAAATTGGCGTTCATTCTTTAATTTAATAATAACTATAATTTTTTTAATTCCCACATTATTTAAAGTTCATGCATTTTTATTAGAAAGCTGAAGAAACAAAACTTCTATAAAATATAGATTTTGTATTTACTTGTTTTACACTCAATGGTCATGCCTGATTTAACATAATTATCTACAGACAACAACAAATATCTAAGATATTTAAGAATCATACCACCCTATTGAATTTCACTTGATTGCTTTTTTGTCTGTAGAAGTACTAAAGCGTGGTGAATCAGCTGACCCAGAATGTTAGTGGGTAAAATGGAAGCAAATATATGAAAGCTTAAGATTATAAAAAAAGGAAAACTTTACAAAAACAAACAAAACTTTACCTGTACACACTCTTAACAAGTTTATTTAATTATAAATTAATTAATTAATGTAAAAAGACCTCGTGATCCAGCCAGATTCTTATGGAGTGTTTTGATTTGAAGAAATTTCTGTAGATTTTCCCAAGGGAGTATTTTGATTACCAGTCTTGTTGTTCATTTCAGCTGGATTCATTCTCGCTGTTTGATGGTCTCTCCCCTGGAGCAGACAGTGCCATCGCTGGTATCATCACTCTCTTAGCAGCTGCTGAGGCTATAGGGAAAGTGAAAGAGACAATTCAGGCTGCACAACTTTCACACGACATCATGTTCACATTCTTTAATGGGGTAAGGGATGTAAAAAGGTGTTAAGTGGGTTATTTCTGTTCTGAAGTTTTTGTACTTTGCAACTTGTGTTATTATAAATAAATTTTGGGGCAACATCATGCAAGCTTGCATGGCGACCTAGATTCGAATTAGGATTGTATATAAGGCATTTTAATGGAAAGTATTGTTCTAAACTTGTATGTGTTGGAAGCTTACTTACAGACCAAGCTTTGAATTGCATGTTTTACGTATAATTAAAATAATAAGTAAAACATTTTAAATCTGGTGTTGTGGTGTTGTCTTGTTTTCTTGTTTTATCATATGTTTGAATTCATACTTGTTAGAATGGCTTATGCTATTTTTTGTTCTAAAATTATATTATCAGTGTTTTCCGGAAGCACCGGCAGCTGGCCATTTCACCGGTTACATACTATTCAGATGCCTGCTACTTCCCCCAAAATATCAATTGATATGGTGCAAATACACCAGTTTTATTCCTTAGTTGCTGGCTGACTGGCTTCTGACATTTTTTCTGGAGAACACTGATATTATATATATAGTAGTAAATGTATATTATATATTATAAATGTGTAATTTATTTTCTGTCCACAGTGTTCTTTTTAAGTCTGATATTAAATACCAAACTTCAGGAGGCGTTTGACTATATCGGGTCGGACAGGTTGGTGTACGACATGACAAATATGGATTTTCCAAAACCCTCCACAAAGCCATACTTGTCTCAGATACACCTAAACCATATCTCCCACTTTGTGGAGGTGAGCCAGGTAGCTCACAGGGACGCAGGCAAACTGTGGCTTCATACAGACCCCCTCACCAAGGACAAACCAGAAGTAAAAGCGCAGGTGGGTCTTTTAGCTCACCTGATCACAATGTGCTCATGGTGAGGTTTTGTGATCTCCTTTTGTCAGTTGTCTGTCGTGCATTGTCATTGGTGCGAGGTCATTATTTTACTTGTTAACACTCTTAGAGGCCATATTTATTGTCCGATCTTTATGGAACTTGGTGAAAAGATTTTTCCAAATGATATCTACAAATAGTTTTAAAATGGTTTTTAATGGTTAAAAAACATAGCCGCCAGCGGACGGGGAATTTTTAACCAGGTTTTCCGAAGGAAAAAACTGGTTATTAGATTGGCGAATGCGGGTGGGCTGGCTGGCTGTCTGGTGGGCTGGCTGGCTGGCTGGCTGGCGGGCTGGCGGAACAAGCTTGTCCGGGCCATAATTATGTCGTTCATTGTCAGATTTTAAAATCATTTGGCACATTTGTTCACCATCATTGGACGGTGTGTCGCGCGAAATAATTACGTCGATATCTCCAAGGTCAAGGTCACACTTTGAGTTCAAAGGTCAAAAATGGCCATAAATGAGCTTGTCCTGGCCATAACTATGTCATTCATTGTGAGCTTTTAAAATCATTTGGCACATTTGTTCACCATCATGGGACGGTGTGTGGCACGAAAGAATCACGTCAACATCTCCAATGTCAAGGTCGCCACGACTGAAAATAGATTTTTTTTAAAAACAAACTTACAAAAGGGGTTAATTTTGTTTGTTCATTTCAAAAGTTCAGTTTGAGTTTTCTCCCTTAATCAGATTTTTTTTTCACAATGAAAACCTGGTTTTGTGACAATTTTGTCCCTTGTTCTTATATGGCTTTAGTAAAACCTTGTTAATACACTAGAGGCCACATTTATTGTCCAATCTTCATGAAACTTGGTCACGAAGATTTTGCCCAGTGATATCTTGTACATGTTTGAAAATGGTTTCTTTTGGTTGAATAACGTGGCTTCTCAGGGGCATGGCATTTTCCCTTCTATAGCTATTTAAAAACCTTGTTAACACTCTAGAGGCCACATCTATTGTTATATCTTTATGAAACTTGGTCAGAAGATTTTGGCCTAATGAAGTCTCAGGTGAGTGACCGTGGACCTTAATCCCTCTAACTTCGTGCTTGCCTTTAAAATTGAGGTCCTATAATATGAAAATATCATTTCAAACTTACAGTGAAAGGTAAGCAAGTTAAGCCATAGATGGACTTACTATTGCTCCTTCACCTCCATTGAAGATGAAAATATTTATAGGTTTGCTTATTTTGTTTGGTTCCTTGGTAGACCCCTCAATGTTAAGAGTCTTTTTATTAAAGACCAATGTGTACATCACTCTGCTATTTTTACCAAAAAATAAATAAATCAGATAACTGTTAGAAGAAATAGCAAAATTAAATCGAAATTCCCATTCAATGTTTAAAAATCACCGATCAAGTTATAAAGATAATGAAATCCTTGACTCTAATACATATGTTCTATATATTTTATTAAAAAAACATTTACCTTGCAATTAATTGTTATGTTTAAAAATTAAAAATTAGAATTATTGCATGGGACTTTTTAAAATAAAAATTAAATTTTGTAAATTTCAGCTGGAGCATCTTGTCTCTTTATTCCTGGAAGCGAACTCCTCATTGGTTGCCAGGGTGAACAACTCCAATCCCCTGCCCCCAGCCTCAGTACAGTCCTTCCTTAAGGCGATCCTGAATCAAACCAATCTAATCTTTCCTGCAGTTGTACTGGCAGACCATGAGACTGTCTACACAAACAAGTACTTGCAGCTGTTTACATTGACTTTACTTCTTTTTAATTATTATTATTTTGTTGCTATTTTCAACAATATTTCAGTCATTTCTCACAGATCAGTAAACCTTTTCTAGCTGTTCCTGGGTAAGAATGTTAACCCTTTCACACTCAGAAGCAAAGTGAAAATGGCTATGTGCAAACAGCATAAAACCAGAACAGGTTCAGGATTTATGCTGTTTGCTGATAATCAATATCTAAGGGATGGAAATGAAGCCTTTTAAACTTCAATCTAGTATGAAAGGTCTTAAATTAAAGTTAACTTTCTAATGGACTTCAAATGAAGCAAAATATGTATCTTAGTGGGAAAGGGTTAAAGCAATACTAAGTGCACATATGTATGCCAACAGCCCTACTTGAATCAGAGGTTGGATGAGAATGGCTGTAGAAATACTTTCATAAATAAAGCCCTCACAAGTTATGAGGCCAGGCAGGGAATGGAATCTGTGATACTAGTGTTTGGAGTCAAGCACTTTCCTGAAGGCATCCAGACCAAGCTAGCTCAGTTGGTAAAATACCTGGTTTGTAATTCAGAGTTTGGGAGATCAAATCCCAGCCTGTCTAATTAACTGGCATAGCTATTGTCCATGAAATGATAACTGTGGCAATTCCCCCCTTACATTTGATTCAAGAAGAATGACAAATACTGGCTTAAGAAATTTAACTTTGAAATTGGTAAACTGCGTAGGTTGCCTAAGCTGGCCCTTGTGTGAGGTCACTGAAAAAGTTCCAATTTAAATTGCTAAATCTGACCTGCAATTATACCCCCTTTTGTACTTAAAAATTTAGCTTAATGTGTGTGTGCAATAACGCCATATCTTTATATCTACCACAGAAATAATTCATTTATGTTCAGGGTCTTTGAACCTTGAATTATTGTCACCTTTTTAGCAGAATTATAATCACTTTTATACTTATCATGGAGAGGTTAAGGTTTAAATGCAAGATAAAATAAAAGTTAAAGTTTGCATGCAAATAGTACATTTCTACAGATAAGCAGTTCCAAAGTATCACATGTCTCTCAATCATCAAGGTTCATCACTCTGACCTGCAATTTAGCAGAATTATGCCACTTTGGAGCTTATTTTTTAAAGAAAAGACAAGCTCATAAAATGCTCTTCTACTGTGTTGGCGTCTTCAGGATCTGTGCTTCATTTAAGTTTTTTCATAGGCAATATTCACAGGAATAACTGGTGTTCAATCTTCAAAACACTTTTTCCGTATATTAAGGTATACATTTTTCGGTAAGCTAGTTGCTCCTAAATTACTTGAGGGAAATTATTCAAACTAAAACAATTAGTGGCCATTTGACACTTAGAAGTTTACAGATGCACTCTGTGGGCAGGTTCAAGTTTTTCTGTAAGATGTTTCCCATGGATGGCTTGTGGGATTTTTTTTCAAACTTAAAACATATAAAAACAACCTATAACTTACAACAGTCTTTTAGAAAAAAGTATTATAAGAGAAGTAATATAATGTTTTTTGTGCAAGTTGAAACTCAGGTAAACGTTTGGACACAACAAGTACATATCACTTTTATAGATGTATTAATTTGGAACTTCACACGTGTCTTTTGGTACACCAGGAAAGGCTACTGACCAGGGAAGCGGACAACGACAACAAGCAAGGCCTGGTATAGGGGAGATAACCCTTGGTTAGGGTTTAGGCTAACCCTAACCTGACCCCTAACCATAACTCTACCCCCCCCCCCCCCCCCCCCCCCTATGCGCATTACAATACCAGGCCTCGCTAGTTGTCGTTGTCCGCTTCCCTACTGACCAAGGTCCATAACTCTGACCTGCAATTTAGTAGAATTATGCGAAGTATTGTCGTTATATTCAGGTAAATGTTTGCATCTCTAGCTTGCAAGGCAAGTTTATTCAAGGTCTTTGATGCTAATGCATATCTTAAAAAAGTCTACTTAAAGAAAGCGTGATGTCAGTTTATTTTTTGTTAACTTGAACAAACAATTACTAGTACTTGAAATCTGCGGAAGAAAAAACATAATAAGGTAGTCCGTACTTGTACAATAGATACACAAATTTTTTAATGCAAATAGCATTATAAACTTATGTTCTGTCCATTATAGTTATGTATTGATGTATGATTGCAGATCAGAGGAATACTGTGAAATCATTTATTTTTGCCAGCACGAAATTTCGTCGTTTTTATAAAAATGATGTTTTTGTCAGAACTTAAATCGCCAATTCCTGACTTTGAAAAAAAATGCTTCAGTCAATATTCAATTTGTTTGTCCGAAATATATTGCGGTTGCGAAAAATTATAGTGGGGAAAGAGGGAGGACACTTGAGATTCGCTTGCAGGAGGTGGGGCCTGTTTGTCACATGTCAATATACTAGTCTTTTGTTATCAGGTGACCAGTAATTTGCCCCCATTAGTGTATAATTATTTTATGATTAGCGGATTAGTGGGACCGAATAACCGTTAACGAGTGTTTGAAACCCGGGTTTGAAATAGTGAAGCCAGTTGCCAATTGTTCCTATTCATTTATTATCATGGCCAAACTAATAACAATCTTACCTTTATTGGCGCAAATTAGAGAAGGTGTGAAGATTATTGGTTAAAATTAGTGTAAGCAAACTGTTTGGTCAGTTTTCAATTAAGTTTCAAGAGTTTTGCATCGTAAATATTTGATCACTTTAAGTACAATAATTTTCGGAAGTGTAAAATTAACAGTGCATTATGGACAGCGGTTTCATAGGGCAAAGTTCAGATTTAATTGCAGCAACCAATGGATGAGTGAGTTTAAATTAGATTGAATGCAATAGGATACAAAGCAATGTTTTATTGCGTCATATTGATCTAATTCGGTGCGTGGAGGCTGTATAATCTTTTGCAACAACACTGAAAAACACTATACACACAATGGGTAATAAACACTATACACACAATGGGTAATAAAGTTGTTAACAATTAGCGCTTATCATTACAATTCTACCTAAACGAAGCCAACGCAGTGGATACAGCTGTACTGCTTTTGTGTTTTAGAGCAAGGTCACGTGTCAGTTAAGTACACTGTGTAATCTACACCCTTTTGTGTCAAAACCGGATTTATCTTGATTACGTAACAGACGGAGTATGTATGCGTGGATTACGTCTGATTTTACTTTTAGTGCCTCATGCCTTTGGTAATTCAGTCTTAATTTGTTCAAATATGGGACATTATTGTTCGTCAGGATCTTAAATTCGTCAATCGGTCGACTGACGAAATATACGAAAATTAATGCCTGACGATATATAATGGTTTCACAGTAGTCATTTGGAGTTGAATAAGTTTACCAGCAAAATGTTGAGCAAATTAATCTAAACTCCAATCTATTAACTTTGGTAAATAGTCTGCCAAAAGTCTGCCTCCACTATTGTAAATGTCAATTTAAGGTTTAGCAGTATAAGTCTTTCTACCTTGAGTCCATTTAGTTCTTGTCAATGCCAAGTTGCTTAACTTCTGAAGGTCGATGTTATAAGCTCTAATAGATGCTGGGGGTGTATATGTGTGTGTGTGTGTGTGTGTGTGTGACATATCCATCCCTTAAGTGTTTCTAACATCACACTCCCACAATTTCTGCTCTCGATCAGGTACTACAACAGTTGGTTGGACCTGCGTTCTGGTATCAACCTTAATTACACAGGAGACAGCACCACCTGGTACGATGAGGATACTCAAGTGGCTACAGATCTCACTGAAGCTGCCGACATGGTGGCCAAGGTTCTCTTTAAGTTAGCGATGAACGGAACACTGAATGAAACAACTGTCTCTGCAAACAAGACTACAGTAAGTGTTTGTGTAACCCGGCCACATGATATAGAAGAGGTAGCTTGTATTCTTCTTCCATACCGTAGCTATTAAAAGGTATTATTAGATACGCTGTTAGTAACTGATGATGTATGGGATATATACCATCATTAATTTCATACCATACGAGAGCGAAGCTCGAGTATGGTATTAAACTACTGACGGTGTATATCCCATACACCATCAGGTACTAACTGTGTAACAATTACATCTCAATTGACTACTCGATTTCTCATGTGTATGGAAATTTCTCGGGGGTCAATGGGAAATACACCATGGGTACGTTACCGCTCTTAGCCAATCGGATTAGGTCATTTTTGTAAGAGGTGAGATATCAAATGATGTCCCAAACCAGTCTTAATTGGGTTGACCGAATGATTTATGGTAAGTTCAACAACCCGAAACTACAAAGTTGACGAAAACTATCAATCTGTTTTAATTCTTTTTTTTAATTATAACATATTTAAATAATAAACCCCTAGATTCAACTTTCACTTAATCTATCCATAATATCATGGTATTCTTATAAAAATTTTGCTATGTAATTAACTTTATATTGGCTAATATGCATGTACAAATAATAGTGAATTTTAAGGAAACACAAGTGCTCATTTAAATGGAATTTTGCATGTACTGCGTGTTAATTGTTTGCTTTTTTAAGCAAGAAATGAGCGGGACTGATATGCAGATCAATTCAACATTATGTCATCCACCTGGTTGATACAGCACATTTGATTTTATTTAAATTTAAAGAAAATGTCAAATCTAAATCATTTGCAATAAAATTTTGTAAAAATGCTCTACAAAACTTTAACCAACAGTAAAAGATTGTAATGTTCTCTGAACTACAAAGTTTCAATTTTTGAATCAATACACACATGCTTTCCATGCAGTTGACATGACATTGTACATGTGTTAAATAAAATGCGTGCTTTTTATTTGAACAATAAATGAGCACTGAAACAGATCTCGAGTTAATCATGCTCATTTTTAAGAGTACAACTAAATAGTATAATAATAATAACAATACATGTATAACTTTCGTGAAATTTTAGAAGAATGATTGTTATAAAAAGAAACATAAGAAACATTTGAAATTATCTTAAACTACTGTTGTGTGTATTGTATGCAATTATAATTTGATAAAACACGTAAAGTATCCAAAAAGATGTTTTGACAAAGTGTGGAAACGAACTTGGAGAGCATTCAAAGTACAGCCAATCTTTTGCAATTCTGATTTTTATGCCCCCGGATCAAATGATCAGGGGTTATTGTTTTTGGCCTGTCTGTCTGTCTGTCATTCTGTCCCAAAACTTTTACCTTGGTTAAACTTTTGCAATTACTTTTGAAATATTTAACATAGCAACTTGATGTTTCGCATGCACGTGTATCTCATGGAGCTGCACATTTTGAGTGGTGAAAGGTCAAGGTCATCCTTCAAGGTCAAAGGTAAAAAAAAGTTCAAAGCAGCCCATAAGGAGGCATTGTGTTTCTGACAAACACATCTCTTGTTTATTATAGTCATACAATGTCATACAATTTCAGTTTTCAAAACAATCACCTTGTTAATTTGTAAAATCTTTTATCAAGACATTGACTTATACTTGATAGTAATCTTAAAAAAACTAGCATGTAATTGTGTCGTTGTATTACAATCTGTTTTTGTGCAGGCTATACATATTTTCTATGAAAATATAATATTCTTATTAGAATTTTATATTCAAATATTGGACCGGTTTTCAAACATTTGAATATTTGATAGAAAAAATTTCCATCCCAAACGATATATTGGCCAAAATATGCTGTTTGAATGACTCTGTGAGCTGCTGAATGTGTTTCTTATTTTTACAATTTTCTTGTAGGTGAAGCATCTCCTCTACTGTTTTCTGGTGCAGGCAAACTGTACCATTTTGAAAGACATTTTCGATGAAGATTTTGCTAAAAATCTACGTAAGTAAATATTTAAGACTGATTCAATGGTCTTAATTTTCCAGAACATCAGAGTAATCACCCTTTCTTATGAGAAAATACTTCCCTAGGGCTTTGTGCAACACTCTAAGTAAATAAATCTGCACTACTCTTGATACACATCAGATTTCAAAATTCGAAAATGGTCAGGATTGAAGTTCAAACAAGAAAAACAGTTAAGATTATTGCTTTTGTTCTTTGGATTATGGGCCAAATCATAGCAGGTTAACATGAGTTATAACCCCCATTTTCATAACAATAAATTTTGCGCTGAATTTTGTTATGCATAATATATTTATATATATTTCAGCTTATTCAACTTACCCAACCTATGTCAGTGTTGCCACCAGTTTCAATGACTTTACCAATGTTGTTCAGCAGCTTCTGATATCCTTCCTTGGAGAAGTAAGATATAACGCCACCAAGGAGACTTGCAGAGATAATGATCAAACGGTAGGCTTTATTATATTCATAATCATGGTTCATGGTTTGTAATAGTCCTTCCTTGCTTACGTCTTAAAGTTTGAAATGGTCTGTAAGAACAGTGACTCCATTTGATTCATACGTAATGTATCTTCTTTGACACAATGTGTACATACTGCATACAATAATGAACCACAAACAAAGATACAAGTGGATTGTGACCAAACCATATTTTCATTTGAAGAGGTAACCAAATCATTTTATTTTTTGTATTTTAATGTTCATAATACCTTAGGTTTCCACGTATAGCGCGCTCCCGTGTATAGCGCGCAGGCTGTTTTTTAAATGCAAAAATGGAGACAAAAATATTTAAAGACAATAAATCCACCAAATCGGACCGAAAATGGCCTCCATTTTACTATTGCACAATCCAATAATCCGGGGCATTGGAAAGCTTAATTAAGCATGTAAAATAGGAAGCATCATTATGATTAGGAGCATGGGTTGCATAGCACTATACTTTTCTGACAATTTTGTAATTTTCTAGCAAAAGATTAACAGTCCACGTGCATTTCGTGAAAAACGTGAGAAAATAAGAGTTAGTGTACATCGTGTGATTTTTCATCGGGGAAAGCATGGGCATTACCGGTAAATTTGAATGTCGCATGGGAGACAGGTATACAGTTGTTGAGGTACACCACTGTTGAACGTTCAATATTTATACATACACAATGCAATTGCATATCTTCACGTTTTCAAGTGTCAATAAGTGTCTAAAATGTCAATTAGCATCTTAACATGTCGTGGCACATATTAATCAATAACATCTGCCAATTACGAAGTGCAAAATGACCCCCTTTCACACCTACCGTTACCCGCAAAAAAGATCTCGTTCGCACCTACTCTTGCCTGCTCTCCGGAATGTTGACAACAATCCCCATCGGAATTCATCAATAAAGAAGTGTAAAAACACAAACAAAGAAATGTCTGCAAGTTTATTCAAACAAATTTATTTTTGACCAAAACTTCTTCTACCGCATTTATATCTTACCAGTAGGGACTTCTTGTTGTTTCAACAATGGCCCCTCAGTCTGTACAATTATAGGGTGGTAGTTTGCTGGAAAAAAACATGGCAGCCATTTTGATTATTTACAATTACACAACATATTTTTTACCAATTTAGCAGCCAGGTTAGCGTTGTATCAATGTATAGCGCGCACCATCTTTTTAATTTTAATTTTGGAGGTAAAACACTGTGCGCTATATGTGGAAACCTACGGTATTCATGGAATGGCTTATAAATCTCTTTAAAAAAAACAGCATTGAAATTAATATTGATGTCAATTTTGTCTTTAATATACAACAGGTGATTAAAGATGAAAACATCTACATTTAAATTGGTCAGGCTTATTTAAATAATTGGAAGATTTGGAAGCCACATTTATCTTCATGAAATTTGGTTAAAACTTTTGTCCCTTTAGTGTCTAGCCTTAGTTCGTCTGCGTCATGTGGGGTCCAAAAGTTACAATGTCCAATTTATGAAAAAGCTTTTTAGCATATTTATTATTAAATCTTTATGAAACTTGGCCTGAACGTTTTCTTATATTTATATCGGTAGGTTTGAAAAACTGTTACCCCAATGAGGGATAAAATAACGAGACAAGTATGCCAAATTTAAGGAAAAGGATGTGCACTCTTTTGATGACGGATTAATTTGCCAATCTTCATGAAACTTGTTGAAAACATTTGTAAAAATTATATGTCAGCTTAGTTTGAAACTGGATTAAATGGGGTTAACAATAAGATTTTGCCAAATGAAATAAAAAAGCTTGTGAACACTTTGGAGGCAAAATTTATTTCCCAGTCTTCATGAAATTTGTAGGGGAACATTTTGTTCAATGAGTTCTTTGCCAAGTTCAAATCTGGGTCATGTTGAATACAAATGAAAGAAAAAGCTTGTGAATACTCCAAAGGCTCATTTTTGGCTCAAACTTTATTAAACTTGCTTTATAAGACATTTGTCCTGATGATATCTGGGCTAAGTTTGGAACTTGGTTTTATGGTATACAAAATAAGGTCACTTGTTCAAAATTACTCAAAAACTAAGGAAACCTTTAGAGACCGCATTTTTTTACCAATCATCATGAAACTTTTCAATGATATTGTCTGCATTCTAAAATGGTTATCGAAACATTACAAATGCTGATAAAAAAGTTCAGTTTCATCAGGTCGCAGGTTAGCAACCCAGGACCTTTGGTCGTGTTGTTAATTGCATATAAGCAGACTTTATCAAAAAAAAGGGTTAACAATAAATGGAAACGTTCTAAGTAAGATAAACTTGTCAAATTGTTACACGTTTCAACATTTATAAGATAGATAGCACATAAAACACTTTTGTTTAAATTAATTATTTAGATTAATATATATTTATGTAGTTTATTCATGACTTGTTTTCTTTTCCATGGTATCATTCAGATGTCTTGATTTTTTAGACACATAAATGTCCATGATTGTGAATTGAAGAATCTAGTTGTGTAAATAAAATAGTGATAAAAGATCTTTGATAAGAGGCCACATAATCATGCTTGAGAAAGCACCTGTAGTATCAATACATTAACCCATTTATGCCTAGCGTCCTGAAAAAAGGACTTTGCAAACAGCGTAGACCCAGATGAGACGCGGAATGATGCGGCGTCTCATCAGGGTCTACGCTGTTTGCTTAAAAGAATTTCTGTCAGAAATTTTCTAAATAAAGAAAAAATATACTAGACATCCCTAATTTTGAAATTAGATGGATCCAATTTAGAAGGATGGGAGAGTCCACTTGGCATAAATGGGTTAATATGGGCCTTGCTCTGAGAAAAGTAGGTTAAATGCATGCACCTAAAGTAGCCTACCAGATACGCCTGTGCAGTCCACACAGGCTTATCAGGGACAACACTTTCCACCTAAACTTGTTTTTCTTTAAGAAGAAACTTTTTTAAAATGAAAAACACTATAAAAGCAAAAAGTGTTGTCCCTGATTAGCCTGTGCAGACCGCACAGTCTAATCTGGGATGACATTTTACCCACATGCATTTAGCCCCATTTTCCCAGAATAATGTTCATATGGTAGTCTCTGTTCCCAGGTGTACAAGTATGTGTGGATGCAGGGTCATGAAGATCACAATGGAACAAGAAATGAGAGTTTCTGTATGCGAGCTGCAGTAAATGTTTCTGATGCTGCCTCTAAAGCTTTTGATATCCATGGTAAGATTTGTAACACATTGCGCGAGAATATATCTTAATTGTGCTTTAGTGTGTTTTCTATTAAATTATGTATATGTTTTATCTTTGAATAACTTTAAATCGCCCCCAAGTAATAGAAAACTAGTATGTAAATGTACATGTCATTACTTAAATTATTTCCATTTGATGTTAAGGAGATTATAAGCCCTTACTATTAGATACAAAGTTTAAATTAAGAGGTGCTGTATAGAGCTGTTATAATTCACCCATCATTCGATTTGATTCGATTTGGATACCAAATGGTCCGAATTGATTATTTTAATTCGATTCAACAATTTTATGTTTGGTTTGTCCAGGGCATGAATTACCGTAATATGTTCAGTTTGGTATTTGTTATTAACTTATTATTTTGTACATTTAAAGTGTTTAATTTTTTAAATAGAATTAAAAAAACACAACATTGTATTATAAGTAACAAATTTATTGAACAAAACTTCCTGTTGAGTTATTCTTAAAAAACATCAAATGCACAATGTATCACATGTGTTTAACAGAAAAAATAACAAAAAAACAACAACATGTAAGTATATAAACAACTTCCAGTTGAGTTCTTCACAGAATGCACACAGTTTAGTAAACAAACCATATGTATTGAGGAAAAAAATGAGATCTAAACATCACATGGGTATAATTTAGTAACAGTAACTTTCTGTTATCAAAATGTATGTGATACAAATCACATCATTGTTTACTTGGCGAAATGTTCCCATTCTTTTAATTTTAATTTTGACGGTGCTTCTTTCAGCGTGGTTGAAGAAGCCATTTTACCTGCTGATGTAATGCTAAGCATGTTATTCATTCATTCATTTGATGCCATATTGGCTATTACCAATCACAAGACCTATTACAAATGACAAGATGGATTTGGAAAGTAAGGTTTAAGATGCAGATCAATCGGGATTGCAGTGAATCGAATTGAAATTGGCCGTATTGGTATCAAAATTGAACCGCCGGCGTTGATCCGGTTTTTCGATGCATTGAACTGAATTGTTACAGCTCTACTGCTGTATCATAATAAGCTAAAATACTCAGTCCTAGTATAGAGGATAAAGACTCTTATAAATCAGCAGATTCTTATAAGAAGCTACAAAATCCTAACATTTTCTTAACTTTTTATGCTCTTGGAAAAGGATGGTGGGTATAGTAGAAGTTTTGTATAAACTTCACAATTCTGATTTAAATGGAATGTAGTTTTTGGGCTTCTGAAAAAAATTTTGCTGTTAATCATTTCTGTTGCTATATTCCATCCTTCTGTAGGTCTGTTTATTGGGCATAATCTCAGACAATAATGATCATTATGTTACAAAACATTTTCTATTCATTGTTTGTGTCTGGGCAAGATCTCAATGACTACTCAGCTTGAGAAGACATACACATATTGAGAGGTCATTCTCCTCAAATTATTTATGTTAAGGCAGTCTGCAGAAGGCTTGATATACCACGAATAAGCTTGTTCATATAGTTACTTTTTAGCGTTTTGTCTGTCGTGTGTCGTCCATCATGCGTCGCCGGTCGTCAACATTTGCCCTTGTTATCCCCGCCATCGGCGGAGGGATATTATTTTTGCGTTGTCTGTCCGTCCGTTGAATTTGCTTGTTAACAATCTAGTTCATTCATCTTGCAATTTTAAAATAGTCTACCACATATTACCGCTATGCGTATATGGGCTTATGGCAGTATGTTTAACACCTGTCACCCTTTCTCAAAGGTAAAGGTCACACTCAGAGGTAAATGATAAAAATTAGCCATAAACAGCTTGGGCTGTAACTTTCTCCTTTATAGTGCAATCTCAAAATAACTTATGGTACCACAAATGAACACCATCAGGTTTCATGTGTAACACTGGCCTCCCTTTCTCAAAGATTGCGGTTACACTTGGAGGTGGAAGGTCAGCGTTTTCCTTGAAACAGCATGTTCGAACCACCAGCATGCACTTTTAGACTTGTCACAAATGTTAAGATGACTCGTGGCTTGTTTATCCTGTCTCTCTACCTCAAAGGTCAAGGTCACACTTTAAGGTGAAGGGCTAAATTTTGCCATAAAACATCTTGTCCAGAATGTTACTGCATCATTTATTGATTCTTCCTCACATTTACAGCAATATTTATGCCCTTGCACCTAGGATTATGAAACTTCATAGGAACATTGATCATGACTGGAAGATGACCCCTATTGATTTTCCGGTCACTAGGTCAAGGTCACAGTGACTGGAAACAGTGAAATGGTTTCCTGATGATAACTCAAGAATAATTAGGCCTTGGATCATGAAACTTCATAGGTACATTGATTATAACTGGCAGATGACCCTATTGATTTTCAGGTCACTAAGTCAAAGGTCAAGGTCACAGTGACAAAAGACGTATTCACACAATGGCTGCCACTACAACTGACAGCCCATATGGGGGGCATGCATGTTTTATAAACAGCCCTTGTTATTATTTTGAGATGTCATTTCACATCTAATTCATAACTCATGGAACATTCAGTGGACATCTTTTATAGCAGTCCCAAGACCTGATCCCTGAAATTAAAAGAAATTTACCCCATTTGTTTACCATGTTATTAATGTCCATAGCATCAAGGTCAAGGTCACTATCAGAAGTCAGATATAAAATTTGAGCATTATAAAGCCAGAACAGAGTTCTAATTAATCATTCATGATAGAGTATTTAAATGTCTTACTACAAATGTTTACCATGTTCAGATGGTTTGTCACGTGTGATAACTGTCTCCCAAGCTTAAAGGTCAATGTCACTCTGTTAAGCATAACACAGTTTTCTGGACTATTACTTTATTATACCTCATAAATTTTAAATCTAATATAACACACATATTCACCAAGTGGAGATGGCAAGCAATATGCTAGTGCTGTGCTCCTTGGGAAAAGGTCGATATCACAATGTAGGTCAAAGCTCAAACATATGCATGCTTTAGCTTGTTAAATAATTATAAGTTTTACTGACAATAAGCATTACATATTTCCGACAGGCATCTGGATAGTATTCAATAAATCCCTTTAACAGAAGCTGTATTGCTGCTGAGTCTGTGTATAGATTTAATTGTATTTTTCTCCTGCTTCAGACTACGATTACAAATCGGGCCAATACAGTACCTGGACCGAGAGCCGGTGGGCAGGAAATGCCATGAGTATACGACTGTTCCTGAAACCCAGCAAGGCATTTGAGGTCAGTCTCAACAAGTCTGTTATAAGCACTACTCTTATAGGTCAATATCAATACTCCAGTTATCTGAATTTAGTCTTGCGAAAATTCATGTAAAGGTGTTTACTGTCCCACCTACTGTTAGTGATTTTATGTGTCCAAAACGTTCATAATTATGTTTTTTGACTGCCATATAGTTATTATCTACATGAGATAATGTAGAACTAACCAAAAAAATAAAAAAAAAATATATTTTTATTTTCAAAAACTTGATAAAATAAAAAAAATAACATGTGATCATATAAAAAGTATATAATCTTAAGGCAAAAAAATTCACTTGCTTTGGAATTCATAATAGATTGGAGTGTTGATATCCAGTTTCAGACCTAATATAAAAACAATCTAGAAAGGAGTATTTAACCATCAAAGTGTAATAGTCAAAGGTAAGAAGTTATACTAATTAATATTTAAGTGAAATTTCTGTTGACATCTTACCAGTATCCTACCAGTATTCGTCATCATTCACATACAGTGCATGAATAATGCTACCAATATGCTACATGTCATTTGTCATACAGTGAAATCCATCTATACTGAACACAACATACTGACCAAGTCAGTGTTTTATAGAGATGTTCGGTTTACTGAAGATTTTGGTGAAAAATACAAACTTGTTTTGTCATGGGTTTTTTATGGCAGTACTGAAAAAAAAACATACTAGTAATTTATCGTAAATGTATGGGAGTCATAACTTTCCACTACAAATGATGTAATTTACTTGAAAACAACAAATGACTTGCTTATTGCATCTTGAAGATGTGTGATTATTTTGAGCCTGCACATATGTGTCTTGTTCTGTGAAAGCTGGTCATAATGCATGTGCATAAAGTGTCGTCCCTGATTAGCCTGTGCAGTCTGCACAGGCTAATCAGGGACGACACTTTCTGCCTAAACTTGATTTTCGGTAAGGAGGGACTTCCTTAAAACTAAAAATACCATTAAAGCGGAAAGTGTCGTCCCTGATTAGCCGGTGCGGACTACACAGGCTAATCTAAAACGACACTTTATGCACATGAATTAAACCCAGTTTTCTCAGAACAAGACACATATTATTGCAGTTCCAATGTTGTTATGATATTATGTCTCATGTTATTAGTAACTGTGTGTTCAAGAAAACAAGGCATAACTGAGAAAGTAATTATTAGCACTTATCTAATGATACATGATTGTATGCCAATTTGAAAAATTGTCTGTATTATGAAATGCCTGGTGGTGGAAAATATGTGTTGGGATCATAAAATAACATTGTCCAGCATAGGTGATTTTCAAATAACTTGACAGAAGTGATCAGCAAAATGAGTGCTCTGCGCAAGAAAAATGTCAAAGGTCAAGGTGGGAAAATATCAAATTCAGGACAATATGTCCAGAGCATAGCTTTCATCAGTACTGGTGAATTTTCAATAACTTTGAGAATTTATGAGCATGATTAGGCAGTGTGTTTGTGCTAGAACAAGGCCCCTAGTTCTAAGGTCAAGATTGCAATTCAAGGTCAAAGGTCATTTAAGGATAAAGGTCCCAAACGCTTTGTCCCTAAGATAACTATGTCCAAGATATATGGACTGTGAAATATCGTTTTGAAATTAGAAAGTGTGATGGGTAAAAGTGTAGTGTTTGTGACCCAAACCACTATGTTCTATGTCAAGGTCATAATTTCCACATTAAGGATCAAATATAATACATGTATTCTAAATATTTGGTCTGAACATCGTTTGTCCAGCATGCATGAATAACTTTGGGGAAGTGTTTGTTATGATGAGCAAATGAGTTGCTTGCAAGAACCAGTTTCCTATGTCTCATGTCAAGGCCACACAACAAGGTCAAACAAATATTGTAATAGTAATAATGAATATAATGTAGAACCTACAATCTATTACATGTTTTAAACACATAATAGGCCGTTGAAAAACCCAGTTGATGATATGTGTTTTCCCATACTCCCTTGATAACAGGTCCTGTATTTCTGTTAAACCCAGTTGCTGATATATTAATTTCCATACTCCCATGATAATGGGTCCTATTTCTGTTGCCCATGTTTATTGCAGGTTAGCACCCTTGTTGCTGGCATTGTGATACTGATTGTCTCCCTTGTCGGGGGTTTCTTCTTGCACAAACGAGCCTCCATCTTATTCCCTGACAGCCCGACATCTTCCCCTAGCCCAGTTAGTTTATGAGGTGTGTGACACTTGGTGTTGTACTGTAGATATTTTCTGGATTTACTCTGTATTGTTATGCATGTTGTGATCTAGTTTTACCTTTGGAACGGGCTGATATTGTTTTTCTTACTTCAGTTGAACGTCTATTTCGAAGCCTAATATATTCAAAAATCACTTTTGAACTCTAATTGCTTTTCTAAATACAGTTGAACGCTGCTATTTTTAAGCCTAATTAATTTAAAACCATTGCTTTTCAGTTATATTTTAAGAACTGATTTGTGTCCTTTTTTATTCGACTTTATTATTGATTTGTGGTACAAATTCATATTTTTCAAATTCTCTGGTCCTAGTTTTCTTTTTTATAGCTGGAAACCTTTATTAACATGCAGATATCAACTATTAAGAAAAGGTGTAAATTAAATGTTTAAAAATTAAGAGATTATTGCTAATTTTTCTTAAGTATTTTGTGTCAGTCCAACACTAGCAATATAGCAATGTTCAACTGTTCAATTGAAATAAGGTCCAAATTTAATATCCAAGAAAGCTGTGCCGTAGGTTTCCACGTACAGTGCGCTCCCGTGTATAGCGCGCAGGCTGTTTTTTAAATGCAAAAATGGAGAAAAAAATATTTAAAGACAATAAAACCACCAAATCGGACCGAAAATGGTTGCCATTTTACTATTGCACAATCCAATAATCCGGGGCATTGGAAAGCTTAATTAAGCATTCAAAATAGGAAGCGTCATTATGATTAGGAGCATGGGTTGCATAGCAGTATACTTTTCTGACAATTTTGTAATTTTCTAGCAAAAGATTAAAAGTCCAAGTGCATTTCATGAAAAACGTGAGAAAATAAGAGTTAGTGTACATCGTGTGATTTTTCCTCGGGGAAAGCATTGGCATTACCGGTAAATTTGAATGTCGCATGGGAGACAGGGATACAGTTGTTGAGGTACACATCTGTTGAACGTTCATTATTTATACACACAAAATGCAATTGCATATCTTAACGTTCTCAATTGTCAATTAGTGTCTTAAATGTCAATTAGCGTCTTAACAAGTCGTGGCACATATTACTCAATAACATCTGCCAATTACGAAGTGCAAAATGACTCCCTTTCACACCAACAGTTACCCACAAAAAATACCTCGTTTGCACCTACGCTTGCCTGCGCTCCGGAATGTCGACAACAATCACCAACAGAATTCATCAATAAAAAAGTGTAAAAACACAAGCAAAGAAATGTCCGCAAGTTTATTCAAACAAATTTATTTTTGACCAAAACTTTTTCTACCGCATTCATATCTACCAGTAGCGACTTCTTGTTGTTTCGATAATGGCCCCTCAGTCTGTACGATTATAGGGTGGTAGTTTTCTGGAAAAAAACATGGCGCCCATTTTGATTATTTACGATTACACAACATATTTTTTACCAATTTAGCAGCCAGGATAGCGTTGTATCAATGTATACCAGCTTTTTAATTTGAACTTTGAAGGTAAAACACTGCGCGCTATACGTGGAAACCTACGGTATTGTACATTCAAAGCTTCTGTTACAAGATGTACCATACTGTGTTGAAATAGTCAGTTTTACTGTCAGTAGGGCTTGTTATCACACCATGGTTTTCATAAAAGGAAAACAAAAGTAGATGATTGATTTACACAGTGTATGGGTTTTTCCTTTAGTGTCAGTATTTTTATAGTTGAAAAATATTCCAAAGTGTCAATAAAATTCTATATGACTAGTAGTAATTTGCAGGAATTTTTCCTGTCTTTCATTTGAAAACAGTACTGGTATATAGACATGCATCACATTATATCATGTTAGCCAGAAAATCCTCAAATAAAGACCACCATCATTTATTTGTGGCTATCTGTGGCATAAACAATGCATCATGTTACAACGAAAACCTATCATTCAGTTGAAATGTCTTCTTATGTGTCCCATTTTGTACGTAAAACTTCACCTTACATAAGAGCCAGCTTTGCTCAGGCAAGACTCAACCTGCAAAATACTTAATATGCACCCAGAACTCTTACATCCTGTGCAACATTGCACTAATAAGCTTTACATATATATTTATAGCTCACCTGAGCAAGAAGTGATCAAGGCTGGCTATTGTGACCATCCTATGTTTGATTTCTGTTTTTGTGTGATGTCAGGTGTATGTCTTCAACTTTTAGCTTGTTATCGTTCAAGAGGCCACCTTTTGCATGAAATCTTGATTTAACTTTGTCAGAATGTCTATCTGGAAAATATCTAGGCACATTGTGAATCTAGGTCACATGTGTGACAAAATATGTCAAGTAAAATCTTAGAAAAAACCTTGTTACTTATATAGAAAAAACATTAACAACTTGATCCTGATAAGACTTGGTCAGAATGTTTATCTTGACATTTTCTAGATGGAGTTTGATCTGGGTCACAAAGGTTATTTTGGCATTATCTGGGCTTTATTTGAATCTGGGTCATGTGCATAAATAACAAGGTCGCAAAGTCAAATCAAAGGAAAAAAACAATCTAGAGATCACAATCTTTATGAAACTTGATTTAAAATTTCATCTTTACAGTAATTAAGCCAAGATTGAATCTGGGTCACTTATGTCTTCAAACAATGCCACCTGGTCAAGTCTTTAACAAAAATATTTCAAGTTTAAGGGCAACATTTATGACTCAAGCTTCATGAAACTTGTTCAGAATGTTTACCTTGACAAGTGTTGAATCTGGTCAGATGCAATTTCATACTAGTTCACAGGCCAAATCTTAAAACAATTATCACCACTTTAGGGCAAACTTTATGACTAATTCATGTTGAAACTAAGTCAGAATGTTTATCTTGACAAACAAGGGCCTGTTTGAATCTTGTCAAGTGTAGTGAAAGACTAGATAACCTGGTCAAGTCTTCAGCAATTGGTGTCAGTGAACTCAGGTGAGCGTATGATGACCATCATGGCCCTTTTGTTCAAAATTCCTGTTCCTACCTGTATTTTAAGTTTGCTATTGTTTATGTTTAAATGTTGGTACTGCCATAAATACTTGGTCAAATATTACTTTTGATATTCCTATGATCAAATTTCACAACTGTTACTGTGAAAGTAGCTATACAGATACTTCAAGTTGACCTGGTGGACAGATGATTTTAATAGGAAGTGCAATTAACATATGCTAAAACTTGTAATTGAATATATGATTAATGTGTCGTGTTCTGAGAAAACTGGGCATAATGCATGTGCGTTAAGTGTCATCCCAGATTAGCCTGTGCAGTCCGCACAGGCTAATCAGGGACGACACTTTCCGCCGTATTTGGAATTTTGCTAAGAAGAGACTTCGTTTAAACGAAAAATGTCATAAAAGCGGAAAGTGTCGTCCCTGATTGGCCTGTGCGGACTGCACAGGCTAATCTGGGACGACACTTTATGCACATGCATTATGCCCAGTTTTCTCAGAACACGACTCAATTAAGTATTTGTTGTTGTGCAGAACATGACTGTACTTCAAATAAATTTTCCTGCCCTGCCAGAAAATAATTAAAAAAATATTAAAGGTGTTCAAATGATATTTCTGTAAATAATACAATAGATGACCTTATGCGTATCTAACTACAATCTGTAATTTTCTTTTGGGGAGAGCATAGAATTAAAGTTATTGAATAGATTTATAGGAAACTTCATATACTAATAGGAGTTTTTGAGATTTAATTGTACAAGAACTATAACTCTAAATTATCTTTTCTATAACCAATTTTGCATACTTCTTCAAGCATATTTTTCATTAATAATGGTGAATTTCTTTTTCTTTTTCAGACCATGGTGCTCATCATAGGTCTGGTGATTCTTCTGCTGTCTCTGCTCCTATCGTACTTCGTGAACAAGCGTGTGGGCGTGCTGTTCCCTCATGTTCCAACCGATCGCCCCCATGTATCATACCAGGCCGTGGAAGAGTCCAGTCTCAACGAGTCCACACAATTATGAGATATGTTTGTCAGGGACACAGTATTTTATGTGCTTATAATTATGATTCAAACTCCTGTATTACAAATGCATTTTATTTGTTTCCTATACATGTCTAGGACAAAATATGTAAATGTGCTTTTCTTTATGAGTTAAGCTTGTCTCTGGTATAATTACATATAACACTTTTACTAAATTGAGAGACAAACGTTTTCAGTAAAAATAATTAATTGGAGTTTTCTCATGAGTTACACATCTCTGTGACAATTTTTTTTAAAACATTTTCTTATGTTATATGCCAAACATGCACACATTTTTAATGTGATTGTTTTCTTACCAGTCATTATTTCTAGGATATAATATTTATTTTGCTTTTCCTGTTCGTTGTATTGTTTATTGCACATATGGAATGCTATTTCAAGTCTTGAATTGGTAAACATCAACCTTTTCTTTGGTCTATCCAAGCCCATGGCAATAGTAGCCTGTGAAAATATTCTATTTGACATAGAAATGTTAAAAAGATAGAACATACAACAACATGTTCTGTTTTACCCTTGGATCTATTGACAGTATTTTTTTTACTGAATTTACAGTTGTTATTAAAGATCTCTTTTAGGGACCCTAAACAAGCCAGCTTTAGCTGTTGCATTCATGATTTCATCTGTACATAACAAGTAGTTTATCTCTTGAACAGGATTTTGACTAAATTGTATGCTGGGAATTTAACTCAGGTTTTTAAGCTCACCTGATTGCTCAGGTGAGCTTTTGTGACCAGTCTTTGTCCGTCCGTCCGTCCACATTTGTTCGTAAACACTCTAGGAGCCACATTTATTTCCGATCTTCTTGAAACTTGGTCAGAAGCTTTGCCACAATGAAATCTCGGTCGAGTTCGAAACTGGGTTGTGCTGGGTCAAAAACTAGGTCACTAGGTAAAACTTGTAAACACTGTAGAAGTCACATTTCATGCCCAATCTTCATGTAACTTTTTCAAAATGTTTGTCTTAATGATATGTTGGTTGAGTTCAAAAGTGGTTCCGGTCCGTTGAAAAACATGGCCGCCAGTGGGCAGGGCAGTTTTCCTTATTTGGCTATAGAGAAACCTTGTAAACACTCTAGAAGTCACAATTTTTGCTCAATCATCATGAAAGTTGGTCAAAACATTGGTTTTATTGATTTCTCGGAGAGTTCGAAAATGGTCCAGATCGGTGAAAAAACATGGCTGCCAGTGGGCGGGGCATTTTTCTCTATATGCATATTGTGAAAACATGAAATTTGGTCAGAACATTTGTTTCCTTAATGTGACAGTTGAGTTCATAAATGGTTCCGGTCCGTTGACAAACACGGTTGCCAGGGGGACGGGCAGTTTTCTTTATATTTAAATAGTAAAAAGGCTTGAAAACAATCATGAATTAAGGTCATGTAACATGCGAGACAACTCTTCTAATAATGCATTTAAGTTTACAGAAGTTACTCCCCTTTGACTATTAATGTTTTCATAATAATACAGAGGGCACATTTCTTTTCCGATCTATATGAAACTTGGTCAGAAGCTTTGTCCCAATGATATCTCGGTCAAGTTCGAAACTGGGTCATGCCGGGTCAAAAACTAGGTCTCTAGGTCAAAAAAAAGAAAAACCTTGTAAACACTGTAGAAGTCACATTTCATGCCAAATCTTCATGAAACTTTGTCAAAATGTTTGTCTTTATGATGTGTTGGTTGAGTTCAAAAGTGGTTCTGGTCTGTTGAAAAACATGGCCACCAGTGGACGGGGCGGTTTTTATGCTCCTCCAAAATTAATTTTGGGGGGAGCATATAGTCGCCGCTTCATCTGTCCGTCCGTCTGTGCACAATTTTTGTCCAGGCTATTTCTCAGCAACTTATGGCCGGAATTTAATGAAACTTTATGGGAAGCTTCACTACCAAGAGGAGATGTGCATATTATCAGAGGGTTCTGGTCGGATGATTTTTCACAGAGTTATGGCCCTTTGAAATTTTCCATTAACTGTTCATATAGTGCAATTCTTGTCCGCAATCCGCAGTTTTTCTTATTTGGCTATAGAGAAACCTTGTAAACACACGAGAAGTCACAATTTTTGCCCAATCATCATGAAAGTTGGACAAAACATTGGTTTTATTGATATCTTGAAGAGTTAGAAAATGGTCCAGATCGGTGAAAAACATGACCACCAGTGGGCGGGGCATTTTTCTCTATTTGTATATCGTGAAAACATTTGAACACTCTAGAAGTCACATTTTTGGCCCAATTTTTATGAAATTTGGTCAGAACATTTGTTTCCGTGATACGAGAGTTGAGTTAAAAAATGGTTTTGGTCAGTTGAATAACATGGCTGCCGGGGGGTGCAGTTTTCTTATATTTATATACTAAAAAACGCTTGTGAACACTATAGAAGTCACATTTTTTGCCCAATCATCATGAAACTTGGTGAAATAATTGGTTTTATATATATATATCTCAGATGAGTTTGCAAATGGTCCCGATCGGTCAAAAAACATGGCTGCCAGGGGGGGGGGGCAGTTTTCCTTATGTAACTAGAGAGAAACCTTGTGATCGAACACTATAGAAGTCTCATTTTTTGCCTAATAATTTTGAAACTTAGTCAATACATTGGTTTTATTGATTTCTTGGACAAGTTGGAAAATGGCTCAGATAGGTGAAACCCACTTTTTAACTCACCTGATTGCTCAGGTGAGGTTTTAGAATTGGTCTTTGTCCGCCGTCTGTTCGTCCACATTTGGTTTGTAAACACTCTAGCATTCACACTTCTCAAGCATTCTTTATGAAAGTTGCTGAAAGATCTCAGTCAAGTTTGATAATGAGCAAAATCACATAATGTCATAATTATTGCCCTTAGATTGTCCAAATTTTCATTATATTATACAAAATCCTTGTAAACACTGTAGAGGTCACAATTTTGTTTCAGATGTTATGAATCTTGGTCAAAATATTTATTTTTGTAAACAAAGTTTGATGTTTGGTAGGTCAACTCAAAATATAGGTCACCAGGTAAAATCTTACAAAAACACGCCATGCGCCAGGGTTTTTGTTCAATAATGATGAAACTTGACCAGGATGTTTGTCTGGACAATATCTAGGTCAAGTTTGATGTTTGGTAAAGATTAAATGAACCGACTCCTCTCAGGTGAGCGAACTAGGGCCTTAGATCGAGTATGAGATCATAAAAAATGCATATTTAAAAATCCTAAGATCAATTATTGCTAACAATAACAGACCCAATATAGTAATATTGGGTTTCAAGTATTTTTTGTATTATTAACTGGAGTTTGTTAAAGATGTCCTGACAAATGATACTCTGCATTAGGTTAAATAAAATCTATTTTAGTGTTCTGGCTGTTAATGATTTACTTGACATACCAGCCATGTCATGTGAGAATGGGTCTTATACCATGTGCAGCCATTGTAGTTCTGGAAAAGCCTGAGCATATACGCAGTCTGGTCATTAGCTATCCTCTCAGCTATTTAGTCCATTATACCTGGGTGAATTTAAAGAGTACTGGGTTTTTCCAGACCAGACTGAAATAAAAACAAGCATGATGCTGCTTATACTGTGCATGAAATCATTATTTTATTGTTAACCATGCTACAGAATTGTTATAGTTGTAACATTATCATGATCATGAATATACAACTTATCTGTATAGGAGTTAAGCATACCTGCTGACCATGGATGAACTGAGAGAAAATGTTGGTTTGACACTATAACACTATCACAGACATTGCCAACAATTTCGGTTTGCTTATAAGTGCTGAATTCTGTGATAACAGAAAGCCTGAAACTATCATATTGTATAGTATGACTGTACAATTTTCACAATGCATGTCAGTTTGAATGAGCTGTAAAGTGTGGGCAATTTATGTATTTTTTAATGTGAAAATGATGTTTCATTCCATGAAAAGACTGTGTATTAATCGTTATTGAAATACATTGGTATGTGGGAGCATGTGCATGTGTCAATTATTATAATTTGTCAAAATTCATGCAAATTAGTATATTCCAATTATTTATATATTGTAAATAAAGTTATTAAATGCAAACATTATCGGTGCATGACAAAGTGTCTCTAATATTACAACTATTTTATTATGACCCCACATTATGGGGATTGGTGGCATACAGATTTGCCCTTGTCAGTCTGTCCTTCCATCCTTACAATATTTTTGTGTGGCCCGTAACTGTTAATGTATCAATGCCATCAGGATGAAATTTTGCAAAAATATTAAACAGCATGTGAACTTGCATACCTTTATATTTTGGTTTCAATTTTGGATATTTTTTACATAACCGTATTTATGATCCTTTTTAGCAAAAAATTACATTGTTATGCCCCCCTTCGAAGAAGAGGGGGTATATTGTTTTGCACATGTCGGTTGGTCAGTCCGTCGGTCGGTCTGTCCACCAGATGGTTTTAGGATGATAACTCAAGAACGCTTAGGCCTAGGATCATGAAACTTCATAGGTACATTGATCTCGACTGGCAGATGACCCCTATTGATTTTCAGGTCACCAGGTCAAAGGTCAAGGTCACAGTGACTCAAAATAGTAAAATTGTTTACAGATGATGACTCAAGAATGCTTATGCCTAGGATCATGAAACTTCATAGGTACATTGATAATGACTGGCAGATGACCCCTATTAATTTTCAGGTTACTAGGTCAAAGGTCAAGGTCACAGTGACTCGAAACAGTAAAATGGTTTCCGGATAATAACTCAAGAATGCTTACGCCTAGGATCTAGAAACTTCATAGGTACATTGATCATGACTGGCAGATGACCCCTATTGATTTTCAGGTCACTAGGTCAAAGGTCAAGGTCACAGTGACTCGAAACAGTAAAATGGTTTCCGGATTATAACTCAAGAATGCTTACGCTTAGGATCATGAAACTTCATAGGTACATTGATAATGACTGGCAGATGACCCCTATAGATTTTCAGGTCACTAGGTCAAAGGTCAAGGTCACAGTGACTCAAAACAGTAAAATGGTTTCCTGATGATAACTCAAGAATAATTAGGCCTAGGATCATGAAACTTCATAGGTACATTGATCATGACTGGCAGATGACCCCTATTGATTTTGCAGGTCATTAGGTCAAAGGTCAAGGTCACAGTGACAAAAAACGTATTCACACAATGGCTGCCACTACAACTGACAGCCCATATGGGGGGCATGCATGTTTTACAAACAGCCCTCGTTTAACTTGTGTCAGGCATTAATCAAAAAGTAAGTTGTTACAGGGCAGAAACTTTACAAACAAATTAACCGTGTTAACTTGAGCTCACCATTTCGTTTATTTGTGTGTAACATAATTGGAGATTTCAGACAAAAGCGGAATCTGGGGGCATCTGTGTCCTACATGTATTGACACATTTCTGATGAAATATTGTGTACATAGCTGACTTGCATACAATTTATTTTAATACTTCTAGAAATGTCAAAAATGTTATAATGTCATGTTGATAGTTTTAGAAATGTCCTTGCTTTGAAAGAAGCAACTCTGAAGCAATTATTTTACAATTAGTAGTATGGTTTTTAACTTATTTTGAATATAAATGTTGGGGTTATAGTATTTTAGCAAATTATTATGATCACCAAACTGCAGAGTTACAACTGCTGGAACGTTCCTTCTTTCAAAACAAAGTATATTATTTATTTACTTTTACACCCTCTGTGTACAATAATTCAGAGTCATCTTCAATAAACTTGATATTGGTATTTAACTTGGAGTGGCACAACTGTTTCTTGACACTGAGGTGAAATTATCAATTTCTGAATGCCTGAATGAACTTAATTTTATATAATCATCATGCATGCTATTGTTATTTTGGGAAGAAAACAAATGATAAAGATAAAGGAAATTAATGTTTCCAATCAGTATTAAAGTACTACATACAATAATGTTTTAATCTGTAACAACAAATACAAAGTTAATGTACCTGGCCCATTTTTAGCTCGACTATTATATATGAAATATATATAGTGGAGCTATCCTACTCACCCCGATGTCGGCGTGTTTGTGTCCGTGTGCGTTGGCGTGCAAATGTTTAAGTTTTCGTACTACCCCAATTATTTTCATTGTCCCTTACTATATTGCTTGCAAGAGCAGACAACTCTATCAAGAATTTTGTCATAATTATGGCCCCTTTTCCACTTAGAATATGCAGCAAATGTTAAAGTTTTCGTACTACCCCATTTATTTTCAGTGTCCCTTGACATATTGCATTCATATTTTGCATACTTGTTTACCAACATCACCCCAACCTATAAACAAGAGCAGACAACTCTTTCAAGCATTTGGTAATAATTATTTCCCCTTTTATACTTAAATTATGCATATAATTGATAAATCTATGTTAAAGTATGGTACTACCCCAAATATTTCCTATATCCTTTGACATGTTGCTTTTATATGTTGCATACTTGTTTACCAACATGACCCCAACCTATAAACAAGAGCAGACCACTGAATCAAGCATTTTGACATAATTATGGCCCCTTTTACACTTAGATAATTGAACATTTTGCTTTAATTGCCATAACTTCTTTATTTATGATCACATTTTATTATTACCTTGACAAAACAACACTTACCTGAATACCACAATGGATTCCACCCAAACAATACCCCACGCCCCTACCCAGAATCCCTCCCCCCTAATAAATTACCACATCCCACATTATGCCCCCCTCTCACCCCCACCCCCCCCTACCCCCCCTACCTCACCAAATTTTTTTTTTCCTTTTTTTATTTTTAAAAAATCGTCTAATAAATGACCACACCCCACATTATACACCTCTCAACCCCCCCCCAAAAAAAATATTTTTTTTTTCCTTTTTTTATTTTTGAAAGATCGTCTAATAAATTATTGAATATGAACAATTTCCCCATGATGGCTTACGTTATACTGTCAAGCACTCGAATAGTCGAGCGCGCTGTCCTCTGACAGCTCTTGTTTTAATTTAGCAGGGGATATGATAACCATTAACAATAATTTATGAAGTACTGTTAAGAATGGTGCAATAGCACAACCTGACATCTGCTATTAATGTTGGTATGTGTTTGTAAGAAGATATTGTTATTTAAGTACGGTATCTATGTGCATAATGTTTGACTTAGATGTGCGTGAGAGCTTTATTGATATTTATTGTGGAGAAATTATGATACAATACGAAGATATTGAACAAAAAAAATAGTGTATAAAAATCCCACTAGATTCAGAAGACAAAAGTAAGTTTCATTTAATCATACATTTCAGCGAAGAAATAAATTCAGTTACATCCCTCCAAATGTTATACCACCATCTTCATTCTAACAAAGTTCTTTTTGAGTTAAATAATTAATTTATTCATGTTGCTGTTGTTTTGTCATGAGTACCTCTGTATTACGTAAACATGCACATACAAAAATTGAATGTGATATATTATGGTAATTAATAATATAAGATACAAATATGGTACATTGTTTTTGTAGATAACAATATTATTTTGGTATCACTTTTTATATATTAAGTGATAAACTCTGTTGTATATACAAAAATGTATATTATTTTCTTTGTGCTTATTGAACGTTATTTTAATATTTAGCTTGTGGACCTGATGCTTGTACGAAGCTGTAGACCACATGTGTCTGTCTTAATACTCTGTTTTATTTTAAAAAAAACTGTGTCTTACACTCTTGAAATTATATTACCATAAAAAATGTAAGGGCAACAACAAATTTATAAGATGTTTGCCAGAAATTAGCCCCCAAACTTAAGAGTGTGCAAACTACAATAAAAATAAAATAATTGTATTTGATTGTTTTATGTAATCAGAAGTAAGCACAATGTGCATAATAATGAAATTTGTTGAAGTTTCCAACAAGCACATTTAGCTCATAAACTTTTGCCATTTTGTACTATTAATTGTTTAAGGAAAGAATCTTTATTGTAAAATATAAAGGCTTATCTAAATTAAATAGAAAAAAACAAGCAAACAAAATCGGATATGGAAATTGGAATGTGTGGGACCAATACAAATTAAACTATTTTAATTTCATTTTACTAATTTCAGGCCAGGCTAATTTGTCAAACATTTGTTTTATTTGTTGTTGACTTTTGAAAAAGAACAAAGTATCTAATAAGTTATTGGTTAAAATGGTATATTTTAATTGCACATCCATAACTAAGAATTATTTTGCAACAAGAATGAACTGTGTATTCATTCAGGGAGTGAACATGACTCTGGTACTTTCTAGACTAGAATTTCCATTAATGACCTGACATATGATTGCAAAATTTATAAAAGAAATTGTTGTACTTGACATGTATTTTCCAAATTGAGATGATTCATTTTTAGATAAATGAATGAAACTCCTTATGCTAATAAAGTGCTGAAATTTTAGTATTTGGTTGCTGCAATACATGCATAGGCATTGCCTTTTAAAATTCCCTTATCTTGTAAACACACGTTTAGTGTCGACAACTTGTCTATGGTACATTAAGTATCATGTGGCAGGTTGCAAACAGAAGTCTGCAAATTTCCAGTTGCTTCAACTGCAATTTCCACTTGCTTCAACTGCTACAAATGCACATGCTTACGTCCATAAATGCATGTATAGGTTTCTGCACAGTGTTATTAGGTAAACCAGAGATCTGTAAAGTTAAACTGACAGATATTCAGGCAAAGCATCAGTGTCAACATCATTAGAATTAGTATTCACTGGATGCATACCAGTGATCCTGACTTACTGCTGTTAATAATGTGTTCTACAAACCCTATGAATATCATTTCAAATTATGTCACATTATATTAAAGCGTCTGTCAGGGAATCAGAGTGGTTGGTTCCCAAGATTCATAACCTGGAGCCCTGCGTTCAATCCTTATTTCCCATACATGTGAGGTTGGTTAGTGGTCAGCATACCTGATAGGTGGAATTTCCTCCAGGTTGTCTGGTATTTCAACTACAGCACAGTGAGAAATAAATAGCTAGAACTTATGGCTGTATTCAAATTCCTCTTAACTTTTGTGAGTCTAGTTAGTTTACTAGGCAGGAGAACGGTACTAGGACACATTCTTGGCCCTCCCACCTCATGATGCACCATGAGGCACGTAAGACCTTTTTCTGATAAAGCACTCCTTATAAATAGAAGATTTTGTGCTGGCGCCTATTGGTTTAGGGTTGAAAACTGTACAAAAGGTGCTCAGTTGGGTGTTGGTTTAAAATTATTTACATTATACTTGCTTACACAGAGACCTTTAAGAAAAATACCTCCCCCACAACACCATGTTCTGAACGAAAGCACACAAAATTACATGTATACATGTATAGTCCTATAAAAGCTTGACGGGCCCTTCCGGAGGTAAGTTGCAACCATGCTGCAACAGTTGTTAATGCATCAAATCAGGGACCTTTATACCTGTTTGTATAGGTCCCTGTTCAAGAGCAGTTTATTCTTACAGGACATCACAAATGTTAAGTTGAAAACTATCAATGTACATGATGTGAAGCTAAATATTAAACCCCCATCATATTTGATAAAAAACTTTGTAGCTGTTCCAGGTCCCATGAATTTATCAGTTTATGGAGAGCTAAAAGTATTGTATGTACTGGGAAAGGCGGTATACGTGTACTGGAGTGACCTAACAATAATACTGAATTCAGATATTATAAGCGATTTCAATTCAAACAATATCTGTTAGGACCAGTGATTCCATTTAATTCTGCGCACCTGTCAATAATACCCGCAAGGGGAGTTAGACAGTATAGATAGATAGATAATTCTTCTTTTATCGTCTTTACTTTCGTTATTTGGTAAATGTTGTGTGTGAAATTAACACACAGCAGATTTACATGACATTAGTGCACACACGATACTCTACTGATAAAGGAATTGGTGTACAAATAATGTGGCGTGTAACCTTCTTTTCTATATTTTTATTACACCATCGTAATTTTCACAAACCGTCCATGTGGGCAAGATGGCAAGTTTCCTGCCAGTAGAGGTAAAATTTGCACAAAGTCTTGCTGACAATGAAAAGAAAAACAGATTTAGAGCCGTTAAGAAGCTGAAAAAGTATCTGCGAGCGAGGTCTTCATCTAATAAAGGTAGGTTGAGTGTCCGTAGTTTGGCATTTGTTTAAAAAAAAAGGCATGTGTTTTCGCGACATAGTCATGATAGTTTCTTACCAACTTGTTTATATCACAGACCAATAATCTATACAAATGCTTAATTAAAAAAAGTAAAATATATAACTTTCAAACTCCCTGTTAGACACTAACTAATCTAAGTAAGGAGTCCTTTGGACTCCCTACTTTAAAAATTTAGTAGTCCGAATAGGAGGTTTTGGGGATTCCGATAATGATGTCACGTTTGCGCATGCTCAAATTTTGGCCGTCAAAACTGCGGCCATTCTGCTATTGTTTGCATTGATGAAGCGCATCGTGATAATGTTACAAACATATTCGCGACCCTTTTAAAGAACAAAAAATACTCAGAAATCAGTGCCTTCCCCAGGAATTTGTTCAGGCGCCCCGGGGGTGGGTTCGGGATGGGTGTCCCCTCCCGACGTTGATTTTTTTTTTATTTAACGTGTCAATTCACGTTCTGTGGTGCGTTATAACTCAAAGAAAAACAGCGTCAAAAGACGTCATTTGGTGCACTATGACTCTTCAAAAAAATCCCCCAGTCATTAAAAAAAATTTTTTTTTATTGTTTAATTGTTTTAAAACTTTTCCGCACAAATAGTAAAATCCCGACTCGAACGATTCCCCAATACATCCGTTTCAACCCGACTCTATTACTGTATACTTACTATTTTTCAAGTTTCTATTTATTACCCGATAATCCCGTTTATTCGTTTTTATCAATCTCTTTCTGGTAAATATTTACGATAAAAGCTTTCAGTTATTTCTTTAACACAAACCTTGCCATTTTTTAAGTGACTTTTTATAGATTTGATGAAATATTGCCTCTGAATATGCGTCAATCCCCTGACCTGTTGTGTGCTTGTTAAAACGCTCAATACACGTCATTTGTATGCAATAGACGCGACGTTGTACATGCTGCATAATTTTCGCGCTCTTTTTAATTGAGAAAAAGATTCGACACAAAATAAATTTGCACTGCTTATTTGAAGCAAAAATATTTAACGTTGCGGTAACATTTACATTCGGAAGTGTGTTTCGGATTAAAAACGCGTTAACATCGACTTACGGTAATGGGTTTCGGATTACAAATTTAATTATTCCCATTTGAGATTTCAACAAATATTAACCGTTGCGTAATAAATTCAACGATAATTTGTTTACACACTTTACGAGTCGAATAAATGTTTTGACGGAATTATGCATGAAATTCACGTTGTCCACGAGGATCACGGCCGGTTGCCATCATCAGTCTTCTAACTATCGATTATCGGACGAAACATTTACAAGTGTGCGTAATTAATTCAACGAAAATTTGTTAAAGCGCATTACGTGTCGAATAAATGTCAAAAAAACGAGGTGAATCAGTTCTATAAATGGACATGTTGAAATATACATGTTCTGGAATTAAATAAATTGTTATCACATAATTGTAACCGCTATAATAATTAATTGTTTACCACTTGCAATTAATTTCTCGTATTAATTATGAGTCATAGGTAACACTTGTTTACAGTAAAAGGTGTGATGATGATGCCCGAAACCGTCTTTAATGTTGTGCACTGTACTAATTACCGGTTTTATATTACTCAAATGGTACAACTATTTGCTAATCAAGCTGCGATAAACTCTTATTTCATGCCCGACGTCAATCAAAAATAATGGTCGATAGTTAACCCCGCCCCCATAAGCATTCGCGTAACCGATTGGACGATGAACTTCACAGTTTGACGACTGGAAAGTTACCAGATACATCCTTGTCAGCATTTAAATGACCGTGTAATGTTAGAATAATCGATACGCGCGTCATGCTATTCTCTTATCAGTGGATTATCCATTACCCCATGTGGTGTTTATAGCGATTACTTGTGAAAGTAGGTACCGAGTGCTCTTTTAAAACAGGGAATATTGATACACTGATAGGGAAACCTAGATTTTTTTGGACAATCTCCACTTTCTTTTACTGAAGAATACACTGATCGGAAAATTTCAAGCGCCCCGGGGACTCTGATTTCGAAATTCAAGCGCCCCGGCAAGGGGCGCTTAAATGGCCTGGGGAAGGCACTGAGAAATTGAAATTATTTCAGATTAAATTGAATCCAATGAACGAACACAAATAAGGACGAAAACAAACAACAAATTGATTGATTTTATGTAATCAACATATCGAAACTGATTTGTCTGTAAAAACTTACCTTGTTACAGATTAACTAAATCCTCTTGATAAATGTTAATGTTTTTTATTTAATTGTTCACACCAACTTTGACACTCTTTGTTTCAGCATTTTAACCCAGTGTTTAATTGCCGCTTTCTTTATCACAAACCAATTATCTCGATATGATCAGATACTGTCCAGACAATTACTAAGAAAACAGTGTGTCATAAACCCAGGGACCTATACTTGTATGACTCTGTATGGGGTCTCTGCATAAACCACATGTGTCTGGTCATTAAACATAATTTATGATACCTCCATGATATATCTCGACATATTAACAGGGTTGTCATTATGGTTGTAAACAAAGGATTATTTTGGAATAGTAACCGATTGGGCCGGGGGTCAAGGGGGAAGCATAGGCCCCCTTGTAGGTCCAGGGCAAGGCCCTGGTAGTGGGGTCAGGGGGGCGAAGCTCCCCGACCGAAAACGAATTCTATACATTTTAGGGACAAAATAATGCTATTCTCAGAGCATAAAAAAGTTAAAATGGGGTCTAAAAAGAATAGAAAATTTTAAGATTTTCACATTTTAAGTATTCTGTACAATGTAAAAACATATTATACATATAATATTGATAGATCTTTGCATGTTCCAATTCTATCCATTACCCGATAATCAAGCATTATTACGATTTCTTTTTTTTCAAAACCAAATTACGGCCAATATTGACGATGAATGTCGTCCGCCATTTAACGCAAATGCATATACAAATTGAATTGTGGGATTGGGGAATTCCCATTGTACATGCGTGAATCACGTGACGCGATTTGAGAGCATTGAGAACCGTTTATATTTAGTAATTACAACAAATCAACGACTCAAATTAAACTGTTACATGTACCTCCTTTCAGAAAATTTTGCGAAAGTGAAAGTTAGTTTCTGAGAATAAAAACGCGTCTTTCTTTAAATTGTACCGAGTACTTGTCATTCCGGATCGTGATATAACTTGTCAGTTCATTCATGCGTGTAGACCTATATGTATGCATAGTTTGGCAATCTCAAAACACGTTATTTACCTATTTATTATATTATTTATGTGTAATGACCATTTGTATAACAAACTGCATTATTTAATTGAAGTATTTTCAAATGCGTTTAATTAAATGTGTTATCCAAAATCATTTTCAGCTTTAATTATTCGCGGAAAATTAAGAAAATTCTAGCAACAGAGACACATTTCTCGTGTTTTTCATGTACAGATGAAAATCATGCCAAAATTAGACTTCATGTATAACATCACGTCATTTTTCCTCGGGGAAAACGTTGACCTTAATATTTAGATGCTGAATAACAACTTCGTAGCGCAGAGGTCGCTAATATCTTTTATTTTGGCAGAAAAGAGCATTTTTTAATATGAGGAAACTTTTCCTCTAACTAAAAAAAAACTAGTTAATTACGTTCTACAGTGCTACATTCGTTGAGATACGGTCAGTAATAATCTGTTAAATGTACAGCTATTTGATACAGTTTCACATGGGGTCGGCGTGTATTCGGCTGCCTGAGCGCTGATTGGTTGACGTGCTTACCAAGAAGTATTTGATTGACAGCTGGAAAAATCAATATTGGCCACTCGCTGAGAAATTCATTGAAAACAGTAGCTCTTAGGCGGAGTTAACGGACTGACTGAATGACCGGGCGTCGCTCTACTATACTACGGTTATTATGCGTGATAAAAACTTCCGATCGCAATTTTAAAGATTCGGGAAAAACAACCGATTTTCTGGCGATTTTAACCGATGAATTCGATCGGCAATCGGTTAATAATGACAACCCTGATTAAGTCAAAACTTAACAGTTGCTTTAATAAAATATTTGAACATATTTAAAAATAGACATTTGTCCGAAATGGATTAACAGATAGGAACTATTAAGTATATATCTTAGCCAGTTTAAAAATAATAATAAAGTGTTTAATAACTATACATTTAAAATATTGTACACATTTATTGCTACACAATTAACGTATTTAACGGGTACCTGCACATGTAAACTCTGCTATAATGTGTAAAGATCGTGCGTTACTGCAGTATTCGAAACATCATCATGAAAACAAGCAATCGCGTTTGGTCATTATAGGGATATAAAATACTTGCGTTAAATAAATTAAATGCGTAGATAATGGTATCATCAAATGCTAGATTTGTATCGCTCATTATCACTACAGACGAGTTTTCAATATACGTGTACATGCAAAGACAGTTCAATTTGCAAAATATGCAGGTGTTTTTTCAATTTGAATGCTTAAATTTATTAATATTTTCTTTCAATGTTAACGAAACAAAAATTCATTCAATGTAAAAGAAAATTAAAAATACATTTCAAGATTGAAATGTATTTAGCTATTTTAGGGCTTTGTTTTATAACTGATTCAATGCACCCCTTACACTAAATTTCAATCGCGGATGAAAAATAACACTCTCCCATCCACACCACTTATATTAATATTCAAATTATTATGTTTTATTATTTTTGAAATATCATTTATTAAATTCTTATTTTAAAAAATAATACGGGTATTTATAGTTTTGTTTTGTGAAATTGTAAGTGTTAAGTCTTCCGACGACCTTTACTCTGATACAATGTAATTGGCCGCGATCAAAAAGTTGACGGCCAATCTATTTTTAGTAACGGAAAACCCCTCTTGTGACGACACACAGAAACCTCCTATAGCTAAAGAAACTTCAGCGTACAGTTTATATAGTATTGACATACCTGTACACTGAAGCCACCCCTGTATCGAAAGTCAACCAGAGTCGTAACATATTTATGTCGCACTATAAATTAAAGAAAGCTCATTTTCTTGGATACATTTTTATGTATATTGGTGAATGAATATAAATGACTGCATCGGGGAATATTTTAAGGTTCAAATCTTTAAAATGCATCTTACAATATATGAAAATACCTCTCATCAGTCTGAAATTCACAATTTTAGGCCATTGTCGCTTTGTCACGTGACAAGTCAGGCCTCGACACTAACGGTGGTCCGGGAACCTGAGTCCCCCAGATTTTGGCGAGGACCACCAGTTCTTTCAAGCTGAGTGGTCATCCGGAAACCCTAAATTTATAGAACCACTTTGTCTTGATTGACCATTTGAATTTTTAAAAGTGTGACAGTCCTACATGTTTCATAGTTTTATATATTTTTGCTACATAATATTTTTAAGAAATTATTAATTTAAACAATAATGCGATTCAGAACAAAGTATTACCGGTCATTACTGACCACATCGGCAGAGTTGCATTCCCAAATTTTAATAATTTTTGTCAAAACATCAAGGTCTACAGGAAGTCTAAGCGTGTTTTCAAAACGCCTAACACTAATGCCACTAATTTTGTCCGGATTTTCTGTTTAATATGTATCCGTGTTCATTATGGGCAGCGCCATTGCGGGATTCCCGCATTGAAATATTAATGGGCGCAATCTAAATAATATCAGTGGGCCATTTGGGCGCATACATAATATTATTGGCGCATTAAAAATTATATCAGTGGGAGATTTTATTATAAAAAACAAAGCGACGGAATCGTACTGAGAATTCTAAACACGGGTCTGCTGAGTTGAAATGTAGGTGGAAAATAACCGTTGCTTGGCTACCGCGGGCGCTCTGTGTTGAATCCTGCACTTCCATTGGTTGATAGATGTCTCCATTGGTTGATAGATGTCACATGTCAGCAAACTGTGTATACGTCATCAGAGGTTGCCCCTACATAATCTTTAAATGGCCCCCTAAATTTATGGCTGATGGGCTATTGGCCCACCAGCAATCTGGCCCAGAATGAACACTGATGTATAAAGTAGAATAACTGTTTAAATAATTAGATTTCTACTTACCGGTATCTTAAAGACTGTAACAATAAAGATACAGCGTGTTTGATTTGAAATTAATTTAGATGAAATGTCAATTAAAAAAATATTCTCCATATAATTTTATTAAATTAGCTACCAAACTTTTAACCAAAATTAAAAGATCGTAATGTTCTCTGTACTTATAACAAGGTGTGTACACATACAAAAATCAATACGTCCTCGCTTTTCATGCGGATGACGTGGCGTTGTACATGTAGCATAATTTTCGCTCGCTTTTTTTGGAACAAAGGATCAACATGAAATACATGAGCACTGTTGATTTGAAGATAGTATTTGTAAACGTCGCGTTAACATTAAAATTCGGAAGTGTGTTTCTGAAAAATTTGTATTATGCTCATTGGATAATTCCAGGGCTCGAATTTAACTTTTTTTTCTACTTGCAAAAAATTGCGAGCAGCTTAAATACCAACTTGCAAAATCAAAAACATTCTCGCAAATTTTGATGGAAACATAACAACCCTTGGACATTAGTTAAACAAAATAAAAGTACTTAACATGTACATGTGTATACACATTTTATTTCTGCAACCATACAAAGATATCAGTTCCTTGGACCAAAACGACCCACATCAGGTTGATTGACCATCCATATCTACAGCAAGTTTTAGTCTTATTTTAAGTTATTTTTCCCTCTAATTCACGGTTTTCGTAGGATTTAAAATCCGCTTTTTTTCTAACTAAACGGTTAACTTTGCTTTATCTTTTGTTTCATGTATATTTTGTGTTATTTCCGTCTGTGGGAATAAAGTGACAAGTTATTTTTCGCTTCAATGCACATGTGTGAATAGTCGACTGTTTCTTTTCCTTTGTACCAATACCATCCGCGTATCTGTATATACCAGTCTACATACAAGGTGCACGCTTACGCATAAGGGTACTTGGGCGTTCTATAAATTGACCTAAGATTTAGCAATCATGACGTCGAGCCGCATATACCTACTCATTTCTTTTCACTATTTATTTACTCGCAAAAAAATACTAGTGGCTTTAAACTTAACTCGGAATCAGTATTTTTTACTCACATTTTGCGAGTGTGCGAGTGTTAATTTCGAGCCCTGATAATTCAACATAACATTCATAGTTGTGTAATGATTTCAATGATTATTTGTTAAAATGCTTTACGTGTCGAAAAATGTTTTATAGTATTATGCATGAAAAGCACAATTTCTACGAGGATTACACCCGGTTGCCATCATCAGTCTCTTAAGTAACTGGCAACGATTTTATCGTGGAGGGATACACCGTAGGGACAGATAAGTGTGGTTGGTATAACAAAGTCAACGAACTGCAATAAACCTCTGAACTAATTGATTGATAGCGACACATAGTTATTCACGCATTTTCTGTCTTCAGTTACTTGGGTCCATGAAACGTGCATTGTGTAAATAATTTCAGGTATTATGATTTTTATAGTGATAAGAGACTCTTCAGCGAAATCTAGTTTAATTTATCAAAATAGCAGAGAAAAAAAACGGCCATGATCGCGTAGATTCAAAGTTCTAGAGTTCCCTTATTACTACACGCAAGAACTGGGACAGGGTGTCGCATAATTGGTGTATTTAAGGTATATTCCTTTTTCGCTATAATATAAACCCTGGGGCTACGTCAGTGTTGCTGGGATCTAATTTATTTGTTGACAGCAGGTACACGCTTTTCACTAGCTACAGTCCATTTTAATTATAGGATATAATGCATGCCTTGGTTTACGTCAGTATGGCCGAAACTCACTAAATTGTTGACAGTTGGTGTACGCTGGTAAATGGATTCAGTCCGTTTAAATTATGAGATCATGACAAGATTACATGGTTTATAGTGGTTTGTTTCTGTGTCGGTGCAATTACCAGATAATAAACACGTCTGTATGTGTTTTTCAACAAATTGGTTTGACCCATTAAGTTGACATGTTTATGTAACGATTCATGTACATGTATATAAGCGATACGTTTTGGACACTAAAAATAAGAAGGATTTAAGACAAAGGAGAAACTCTACAGGTTATTTTCAGAACCCAACCCCAAGTGGGGTGGGGTGGGGTCCTGTCTGGATGGATTTGGACGGATTTTTGTCATGTCTTGGAAACGTTGTTAGTTACTTAGAGAATTATATAGACTTAGAAATATTGCATTAACAATTAATGTAAAGAATCATACGGACTTGGAAACCTTATGTTAACATCTAAATAAAGAGTAAAGAACTAGCCATCAAGTTTATTTATTTGTGTTACTACGCAGGGGTTTTTCAGCACTGTCTGCGCCTCCAGACAACGGAGGCACTCCCAAAGCAAACGGACCCGATCCCAAACCGAAATTATAAAAAAAAATCCCAATTTCCAAAAAAAAAAAAAAAAAAAAAAAAAAAAAAATTTTTTTTTTTTTTTTTTTTTTAAGAATGAAGTGTCTTATAACTTGCGTGACTAACCAGTGTTTGTTTTGGTCAAAAATATTTGCTATAAGGTTTTGACTGTTCAATTCTTATCACAGAGTGTAACTGTAACTGAAAAACAAAACTGCAGTAATTGAATTAACGTTGAACATGCCCAATATTGCATCTGTTTACATGAAGAAGACAAAATAACCAAATAAAAACAAATTTATTTGTTAAACCACTGAATTATTTAAGCATGATTAATTCACAATTTTTTCCCAAATGAGCCGTTTCATCGAAGCAAAAATTCCCAAAATGACCAATTTTGTCGATAAAAAAATTCCCAATTTGGTCAGACTCCTTTTCCCAAAATAGGCAGAAAAACCCCTGCTACGGCACAAGGGAAACAAAATAAATAATTTGGAATGTTTTTTTTTTTGTCGATGTGTTCAAGCAAAATGATGAGTGACATATGTTTTCTGATGTGGAAAAGTTCGGACATTCCGATCTCAAGATACGAAAAATTTAATCAATTTATATTTTTTATAATTATCCCCACGCTTTTTGAAAAAAAGGTGGGGATATTGTGGTTATCTCCTCCGTCCGTCCGTCTGTCTGTCCGTCCGTCCTGGCCACTATCTCCTCCTACACTAAAAGCACTAGAACCTTGAAACTTACACACATGGTAGCTATGAGCATATGTGCGACCCTGCACTATTTGGAATTTTGATCTGACCCCTGGGTCAAAAGTTATAGCGGTTGGGGTGGGGCCGCGTCAGAAATTATCACTCATTTTTTTAGGTTATTTTACATTTACTTCTTTATTTCTCGATCACTTCAAATTGATACTGGACCTCTCTTATGACAATACGGTCAATCTCAACCATGCATGGCCCCATTCCCAACCCTGGGGCGCCCCGCCCACATAGGCCACACCCACCAAAAATTTCCATTTACTATAATTTTTTCATTTCTACACGGATTCACTTCAAATTGATACTGAACTTTTGTTATGACATTAGGGTCAATCTCAACTATGCATGGCCCCAATCCCAACCCTGGGGCGCCCGTCCACATAGGCCACACCCACCAAAAAATTCCATTTACTATAATTTTTTCATTTCTACACGGATTCACTTCAAATTGATACTGAACTTCTCTTATGACATTAGGGTCAATCTCAACTATGCATGGCCCCATTACCAACCCTGGGGCGCCCCGCCCACATAGACCACACCCACCCAAAATTGCCTTTTACTATAATTTCTTCATTTCTACACCGATTCACTTCAAATTGATACTGAACCTCTCTTATGACAATACGGTCAATCTCAACTATGCATGGCCCCATTACCAACCCTGGGGCCCCGCCCACATAGACCACACCCACCCAAAATTGCCTTTTACTATAATTTCTTCTTTTCTACACCGATTCACTTCAAATTGATACTGAACTTCTCTTATGACAATACGGTCAATCTCAACTATGCATGGCACAATTACCAACCCTGGGGCGCCCTGCCCACATATGTCACACCCACCCAAAATTGCCTTTTACTATAACTTCTTCATTTCTACACCAATTCATTTCTAATTGATGATGAACTTCTCTTATGACAATACGGTCAATCTCAGCTATAAATGGCCCCATTACCAACCCTGGGGCACACCTAGGTCAAACATTCGGCGTGGGGATACGCGTCGGCCTCTGCCGCGCCATTTCTAGTTAAAAGATGATTTACAAGACATCCGACGGACTACCTTGACACAAAAACAAGGAGTCCGAGTCCCATTTCTAGGAGTCTCGGACTCCCGTTAGTGTTGAACACTGCCTGCACATGGATATGGTGTGAACAATAGCGAATAACTCGCTTTAAAAAGCAACAAATCCACCAATTAACTGAACAACAACAACCAATACAGTTGTGACTGTCAGAAAGCATATATTATACCATCAAATATGACAAAAAGTTGCTTTATGACAGCTCGTATTCTTTAAATGTTTAATTTCTTTTCTAATGTCTCAGATGGGTTTACCACAGATGACTTACTCAAAATCTGGAAAGGATTGCACTACTGCATGTGGATGCAAGACCAACCTTTGATACAGGTATTTTATTCTCTTACTTAATTCTCATTAAAAAAAGATCTCTCTGCTTTTTGTTTAAAAAAATACAAATTAATAAATTGAATCATTTTAAATTTTAAATAAAATGACAAAATAATTAAGTAAAAAATGATGCTCAATAGTGTTTTATACAGGAAGGAAAAAGGGCGTGGTGCAAAATTTCAAAAAAGGGCACTTTAGCGCGCGACAACCATAAAAAAGGGCACAAATATATCTGTATAGTGACTTAATAACAAGCTTTGTTACACACAAACATTGTATGTATAGTTTTGAGATTTACTGTTGAATAATTAAACCAAAGACCTATAGATATGTTATCTATAGGTCTTTGATTAAACCAACAAAATCCAGAATGTATATTTATTATGTGTTTTATATTTTCATGTAGTAACAAAAAACAAGATTAAACACCATAGGATATATATCTTATACAAACTATAGCTTTTCAAAGAAGTCTTAGAATACTGTTAAATGAGTTACCCTCTTAAACAATTATTTATATTTAAAACGTTACACACATTGCACAAACAAGTTCTTTATATGCATCTTAAATGGAGATTCACAAACACTAACACTTTGTTGAATAGTCAGAAAGTTCTGCGTAATGACATTGTTTTCATGACCACGTGTTGTATTGTGTACATTTTAGTTCGCAAAAAGTGTAACTAGGAACGGCGCCGTACTGTCTTTTGTTCATTGTCAATTAATTCAATAAACGTTAATTGGTCTCCGATATAAACTTGTTTTGCTTACAAAGCAATTTGCATCAATTTCTAATTTACGTTTCGTCGAAAGTGGAATGCCAAAATCGAAAAGCGTACATTGCGCATTCTAAACACGAATGATAAGTGGTACAAGTTCAATATTTTTGTAAAATTCATATCTGTGTTTGCCAATTAACATATTTTGACAAGTTACAAACGGGTCATAATGTTCTTAATTGAGCCAATGGTGCAGGCCTACTACTGTTACAACAATTAACAACTTTTGGCCAAACAGGGTCCAAGACGGGGTATCAACTTCTTTGCCGACATTCACACGTTGTTGTAATCAAAAAAATACAAATTAATAAATTGAATCATTTTAAATTTTAAATAAAATGGCAAAATAATTTAGTAAAATATGATGCTCATTCAACAAGACTATTGTCAAGCAATATAAGTCCTCTACCAGCTCTACCATTGTCAGAAAATCCAGATTTTTTTTAGTATATATTTGTTGCCATAGCAACCAAATTTTTTATTTAAGAACAAAATAAAATAACGTGCATACCGGTAATGTCCATATTGCCATCTATCTATGTTTCAAGTTTCATGAAAAAATATTAAGAACTTTAAAAATTATTGCAGGATCCAGAAAACCACCATTTTCAGCAGTATGTCTAGTCTATTTGTTGCCATAGCAACCATAATTTTTTATGTCTGAACGAAATGAAATGACTTGCATAACGTTCATATTGCCATCTAACCATGTTTCAAGTTTCATGAAAAAAATATTAAGAACTGTAAAAGTTATCGCAGGATCCAGAAAGACCACCATTTTCAGCAGTATTTCTAGTCTATTTGTTGCCATAGCAACTAATTTTTGACGTAGGAATGTAATGAAATGACGTGCATAATGTCCATATTGCCATCTATCCATGTTCCGAGTTTCATGAAAAAATATTAAGAACTTTTAAAGTTATCGCAGGATCTAGAAAAGTGTGACAGACGGACGGACGGAGACAAAACCATAAGTCCCCTCCGGTGAAACCAGTAGGGGACTAATAATCAAAGGCAGATATAATCTTTTATTTTCTTTTTCAGGAAGAACTTAGTGTTACCCTTTCTCAGATGGTTCATGAACTGGCATCAGTTGAGGCCAAAATGCTATTTATCAAGGTGTTCTTCATAACTGAGGCTCGCGAATGGAGCGCCATTGACGTCTGGAGGATCGATAAGTTTATGATGGTCAGTTAAACTAAAATGAGTCATGCTCAGGACAATGGTGTTTAGTGAATGTGCTTCAAGTGTCATCACAGTATCCTGTGAATTTTGCACAGGCTAATCAGGGACTATGCTTTTTTTGCTTTTGATGATATTTTTCATTTAAAGAAAGTCTCTTAGAAATAAATACATGTACATGTACACAGGTTATGCGGAAAGTTTTGTTCTTGATTAGCCTCTGCGGACTGCAGACAAAATTTAAGCAGCACTTCATGATATATATTTCTTAAAAGCAGTTTAATGTGCACTTATTAACAATTGGAATGCTTTTATGTATAATCATAATGTTTCATTTTTTCCAATATGTTTGTCGGGTTTTTACTCCAATCCAAAAGCCACTGGCTATAAAAGCTTAAGCAAAACAAACCTCTGTACATTTCCATTTTACTTTTTCTACTACTGGTATTCGATTGAAACATCGCACATGTCTTTGGTGTCATGGTAGATAGCAAATGCTCTTGACTGGTTGGTAATATATCATTGTATTTTATCATAATTTGCCATATTACATGTATATTGGAGTTACAGTTTATTTCAAAGTAAATGAAACCAGGTAATATTGTGCGTGAGGACAGGGACCTATACAAACAAAGGGATGCGCAATTTTGTGATATCCTGTTACAGCACGCGAAATAAACCAGTGCGCGAGATTTGATAATCGCTATCGATTGTTCTTTTGTAGCGATAAAGCGGCTACACGATATCGATTGCGAGGGATTTCGCTTATTAAGCGGGTTACGTTTTTTTTCTGATTCAAATTATATTATGTTAAATAAACAAGTACCTATTAGTTCAATTGTTGCGTTGTTGATCTCAAAATCAATCATTAATTAGTCTAATTATTATGCAGCTAGTGGAACGGGGACCCAATTATAGGACCCTTTGATGAATATTATTTTCGCCAGGGTTAAATTACCGTTGTTTATCGCACGTATGTGCATGTACAAAAAAGACCTGTCTTTTAATAGAATTTAAATGTTACCATGTTTTGTTTAAAATAGCAACATAACCAACGGCAAGACATGGTAAGGTAGTGCACCTCTAATGATTTCCCACGATTTCTTCGAAGGTTGAAGAGCCTACTATTAGGTGCCGTAGCCTAGTGGTTAAGGCGATAGACTAGTAATCTTTTGGGATATTCCCGCGCAGGTTCGAATCCTGCCGACAACGTATACTTTTTTCGACGCGTTTTATTCATTTTCTAACGTAATTTGATTTAATATGGCATATAAGCTATATTTATTGTTAAATATGATGCAATTTTTATGCACATTCTTCAATTATTAAAATTAAAACAACGTTATGGCGAAATTGGGTGATTTACTGTTGAAAATACGAACCATGCATGTTGCATTTTTATTTTTATTTCAAAAAGTAAACAGTAAATCTGTCTACTTCTTGGTATTTTTGCTGTATATAGTGTTTCTATAAAAACTAAGTTTAAAATATGACTTAAATGATACTATTTTGAATTTTATGACACTTTGTTTTTAACCCAATTTTTACTTGGCTGATATCACTTACATTTCATGGCGCTCTTCCATAGATAAAAATTTGTAAAAAATAAATGTCTGTAAAAGAATACTTATTTCATCTTGTTTAAACTTTAAACACCTTTACAGCATCTGTACACACCAACTGCATGCCCATATTTGGAAATTTGAATAAATTATGGAACTTTTATATACCCCAGGGGTGAAAATAAACTGGACAAAAGCCGAGCGTGGGGGTGGTTTTGAAAAAATCGGTATATTTTTTTAAAAAGCATGGAAAGCCTACCTACAAATTTGCATGTAGTTCAGTGAAATGATGCTGATTAAAAAAATAATTAATTAGATTATATTTGGCAATGTGCCCATTAGAGGTGCGCTACCTTAAGTGCAAACAACTCAAAATGTATAATTGTTCTCTTAACCTCTGACGCAGCAAAGTTTTGCATGTCATTTTAATATTTACCAACAGAGTCACTCAGAACCTGTGCAGCCAGACTGACCATCATGTAGTTAAAGGAAAGCAGATCGATTCATTCGATTGCGAGCGATTTTGCTCATTTATGGTGATAGTTGTTTTGCAATATTCGACTTTTGTTATTTAATAAACAAATACATATTCGTTCAATTTTGCCTGGTTTGTCCTGTAAATAAATAATTAGTAATATTAACACGCAGTATGCTACACGGAACCCAATTCCCGGATTGTTGACGAGTAACAATACCATTTGTTTCTCAGGGTTTCAATGGCCATTGTATATCGCACATATGTGCATGTAGCAAAGACCGGTCTTTTAATAAATTAAAAATGTTTCTCTGCTGTGTGAAAAATATCAACATTATCAACGCCTGTCAATTGCTTACAATTAAAAATGTATAATTGTTCTTTATCATCCGAGACAATGAAGGTTCGCATGCCATTATATTATTCTGTTGGACTCCTTTTTAACATGATATCCATAGTAGTACTGAAAGTCTTTTCGTGATTTCGTGTTCAAGTATTGAACAAAAATCAGCAGAATTTGAAGGCAAGGCAATTCATAAAAGTTGTTTATGTTTTATTTCTCAGGATAAATCAGTAAATCACTGAAACACACATTAGTACATGCATGATAGGTAATCTTGGTATTATTTAATTTTAAGAGTATTTGTAACAATACATTCATGTTACACAGTGAAATGAGCAGTCAGTTAAAGAAAATGTTTTAAAAACTCGATAGCATGTGAAAAAACACATGCTTGAAAAGATTTTGCACAAGTAACTATTTGCAATGTGAAATAGAACTTAATAATTAGACATAACAATTTTCAATTTATTATTTCAACAACAAAGACTGAGGTTCCTCCTGACATGGTGATGCAGAAGATTTATTCAAAGCTTACAGCAATACACTAAATTATCTTGTTTAAACAAGTTTGAAAAATTTATATTTATAATGAGTTCTGGGAACACAATTTTGATTAACATGATCAAAGATCTAATAGTCACGTTTGAGTAAAGCAGAGATATTCACTGCTGGAAAGTGTTCATTTATGAAAATTAATGCAACAATTAAATTTAATCAATTTTATATTTAAAACTAATTCAGATTGAATTTTCTTTTGTCTTCGGGAAGTCTGAAGGTTTGTGAAGTTTGTTGTCGCCACTGCTTTATCTAGTAGACATGAATATAGTAACATCATCTTAGTGCTGGGATGGTCAAGGGAAAAGAAAGGTCAAAAGAAAGGAATCAAATTTCCCAGTTGAATCAGACAGTATCAGTATCCTTGGCATAGCTGTGAACACACATGTATGTCAGCACTATTTAAAGTCCACTATGTTTTTCAACCATCAACAGTTCTTAATGTGGTAATGACCTGGGTTTGAACGCCCAAGTTTCGCTGGCGTCATGACATTTTCCTTTACAGGGTCAAACTTTCCGTCTAAAGAGCAAGAGACCCTCTTTTGCTTCTTTTCAGCTCAGTGAGATGTGTGGGTGTAACTTGGCATTAAGGATCTGAATGATCGATGGATGAGAGATAGGATTGGTCAGTGAGATGTGTGGTTGTGACTTGGTTCTAGGGATGAAAGGGTTTCAATAGAGTGACAAGTTAGTTTATGAAAGAAGGAAGTGGAGGTCAGTAAGAAAAAGTTAGAAAGTGAGTTACAAGTTAGAGAGAGACAGTTGGAAATAGGAGGATGGAATTGTAAAATAAGATCTGATAAAAATTTAATGGAGTTAAGAAGGAATGCTTCAGACTGCAATATAGGAAGATGGAATTTGTTGAAAATTATGTGAACTATAAATGAATAAAAGAGTAAACGCAGAAAGCGAGTTATGTTATGCCATTAATAACAAGGGCATAGATTTCCCCCGGTCCGGTTACATAACAACGAGTTAGCTTGTTCATCGGTTCATTGAAGTGTCACGCCCCTTTGTTTGTATAGGTCCCTGGTGAGAAACACCTGTTGAAAAAATTATAACAAACCCAATCAATTAAATTGGCAATATCTTATGTATGGTTTTATGGTGCGATGACCGTGTTTTTCTTGTGCATTCCAGCTGATGCGGTGCATGCTTCATGAGTCGCTGATTGTGGTACAGAAGCTGCACTGGAAGCCAGAGCCCTTGGACAGGGTGGTGACGATCTACACGGACGTGGTCATGAGCCCCACAAGCGACGCGGTCCCTGATGGCTTGAAGACCCATTTTACAGACATCTATCTTGAGGAGGTAGAGAAAGTCGGCGGCGAACAGGTGGGCATTTTTGTGTTTGTGTCTTTTTGCAATGGTGTTATCAGAGATCTTATCTTTAACGCATGTCCAAATTGTTTATCCACAAATTTTTATTACTGATTTATGTGCTTAGTCATTACCTCTTGAGTTTTAACAACTCAGAAGACTACAAAGCACATTTATTGTGCTTTTTATGTGCTTATTTGGACACTAAAATGAAAAGATATGCAATAGGGTAAGGTTAAATGAAATGTCTATTGTGCATCCAAATTAGGTACAAATGTACCGGTATATGGAAAAAATATTGCATTTTTAAACAAATATTTTTATAGTTTGTAAATTGTACTTTATTTCTTTACAGTGAATATCAATAAACTTAAAATAAAAGTAAAACTGTGATGTAAAAAAAATGGTAACATTGAACTGTCTAAATTTACTATGTTATTTCAATGTCGGTCTCAATTAAGGAAATCTTGCCATCAGTGAGCCACCTAATGTTCATAGTATACTCAAACCATAAAACAGTGGATTGTATAAAAACAATAGGGGGACAATCATGCTATTTATCGTGAGTTGGCAATGGAAGAAGAATGGTCAAACCAATTGCTATTTTTTTCATACGAATTGGATCTTGGGCCCTCAAAACTGCAAATCGCTGGGTACAGTTTATCATCGAGCCATTAGTTGAATAAACATTATTTCGAAGCCATAAACTGCTGACAGTTTTTATATATGATTTGTATGTAAAACGTATAAATAGGCCACAAAATCTATTTTTTGTGTCAGAGGTCCTATGTTTTGTGCCTTGTAAGATTCATTGATTAGCCGTTTAGTTTTACATACCATCTTATATTATTTCTTATTTTTATGCTCGCCGAAATTGTATATAGTTGCCAGTTTGTCCTTCCTTACTTACTTCCTTACTTACTTCCGTCACACTTTTGCTACCGTTTCTCATAGTGCCTTCAATACTTTACCAATCGCTTTCATATTTGGCATGTAGGTACCTTGCATGGAGCTCTACCTTTTGATGAGGTTTGAGGTTACTGGGGTCAAGGTCAAAGTCACCGAGGTTAATAATAGACTTCCTTATGTCACACTTTTTCTACCCTTTCTCATAGCGCATTCAATACTTACCAATCGCTTTCATGTTTGGCATGTAGGTACCTTGCATGGACCTCTACCTTTTGATGAGGTTTGAGGTCACTGGGGTCAAGGTCAACGAGGCTAATATTAGATTTTGTTAGGTTTTTATTAACACATTCATTGACAGAGCGCATCATCGGGGAGCATCCATCAGTTTCACTGATATTCTTGTTTAACTTGCAGTTAACATCCATTCAGCTGATCAAACTTCTAGACCCATTTGCCACATATCTGAAGCTGGGAAAGAAGTAAGTGGTTTGGTTCTGTGTTTTTATGTGAGTTAATGACAAGTGGTCATATTTGATTAAGTGACTTATCACTGTACAATGGGTCCAAGATTTCAAACTCTTACTTGACACAGTAAAACTTTTACGTAGTCTTGTTCTTGTTGTACTGCTGTGGTTTTTATGTCCCCCTTCGAAGAAGAGGGGGTATATTGTTTTGCACATGTCTGTTGGTCGGTCAGTCGGTCGGTCCGTCCACCAGATGGTGGATGATAACTCAAGAACGCTTGGGCCTAAGATCATGAAAATTCATAGGAACATTGATCATGACTGGCAGATGACCCCTATTGATTTTCAGGTCATTAGGTCAAAGGTCAAGGTCACAGTGACTCGAAATAGTAAAATGGTTTCCTGATGATAACTCAAGAATGCTTAGGCCTAGGATCATGAAACTTCATAGGTACATTGATCATGACTGGTAGATGACCCCTATTGATTTTCAGGTCACTAGGTCAAAGGTCAAGGTCACAGTGACTGGAAACAGTAAAATGGTTTCCAGATGATAACTCAAGAATGCTTAGCCTAGGATCATGAAACTTCATAGGTACATTGATCATGACTGGCAGATGTCCCCTATTGATTTTAAGGTCACTGGGTCAAAGTTCAAGGTCACAGTGACAAAAAACGTATTCACACAATGGTTGCCTCTACAACTGACTGCCCATATGGGGGGGCATGCATGTTTTACAAACAGCCCTTGTTAGTTTTGATGAAATAGTCTCTATTTAAAATTTTAAATATGATATTCTTACGCTTTTAAATATTATAAACTGCAAGATCACATTTTAAGGTGAATGTTAAATATTTCAAAATTTCATCAATATACCCCCATTACCATTGGTAATAAGGGCTATATAGAAGTCACTTTGTCGGTCGGTTGGTCTGTCCCGAAAGTTTCAGCCGATCTTCACCAAACTTGGTCACAAGTTGTATCTAGATGATGTGTAGGTCAAGTTTGAATATGGGTCATGCGGGATCAAAAACTAGGTCACAGGGTCACTTAGTGTGTTTTAAACCGAAAGTTTGTCCGGACCATAACTATGTCATTTAATGTTAGATTTTAAAATAAATTGGTACATTTGTTCACCATCATGGGACGGTGTGTTGTGTGAAAAAAGTATGTCAATATCTCCAAGGTCAAGGTCTCACTTGGAGTTCAAAGGTCAAATGCTTGTTTGGGCCATAACTTTATCATTTATTGTGAGATTTTAAAATCATTTGGCAAATTTGTTCACCATCAGTGGACGATATGTTGCGCAAAAGAATTACGTCGATATCTCCAAGGTCAAGGTCACACTTTAAGTTCAAAGATAAAAAATGGCCATAAATGAGCTTGTCGGGGCAATAACTATGCCATTCATTGTGAGATATTAAAATCATTTGGCACATTTGTTCACCATCATTAAATGATGTGTCGCGCGAAAGAATTACGTTGATATATTCAAGGTCAAGGTCATACTTTAAGTTCAAAGGTCAAAAATGGCCATAAATGAGCTTGTCCGGGCCATAACTATGTTGTTCATTGAGAGATTTTACAATCATTTGGCACATTTGTTCACCATCATTGGCCGGTGTGTTGCGCGAAAGAATTACATCAATATCTTCAAGGTGAAGGTCGCACTTTGTGTTCAAAGGTAAAAAAATGGCCATAAATGAGATTGTCCGGGCCATAACTATGTCATTCATTGTGAGATTTTAAAATCATTTGGCACATGTGTTCACCATTATTGGATGGTGTATCGCGCGAAAGAATTACGTCAATATCTCCAAGGTCAAGGTCACACTTTTAGTTCAAAGGTCAAAAATGGCCATAAATGAGCTTGTCTGGGCAATAACTATGGCGTTTATTGTGAGATTTTAAAATCATTTGGATCTTTTGTTCACCGTCATTGGATGGTGTGTGGCGCGAAGGAATTACGTCGATATCTTCAAGGTCAAGGTCACACTTTTAGTTCAAACGTCAAAAATGGCAATAAATGATCTTGTCTGGGCCATAACTATGTCATTCATTGTGAGATTTTAAAATGACATATACATTAATTTTGTTCATAGTCATTGGACGGCGTGTCATGTGAAAGAATTCAAGAGTTCAAAGGTCAAAATGGCTATAAATGATAATGGCATAATCATTCTTAAAAATTTCCATAAATTAGATTCTCTTGTTTTGTGAAGACAGCATGCAAAATAATCTGTGTCAATGCGGCACGTGGGGGTATACGTCACGTCTGTGACAAAGCTCTAGTTCTTCAATGTGTTGAAAAGTAATTTTGCCCAAGATGACCACCATATAGCTTCTTGTTCAAGGCCAGTGTTTTTTTCTCTATAAATAACCATTATAGCTTTATATCCATTAAAATGTTAATAATTATTTTGATGTAATTTGTAAACAGGAATATCAATTCAATTGTTTAACGCTACCATTGGAAATTCTGTTTTAAGCTCCAAGTTATAGAGGATATTTGTTGGATTCGGTGGATTATTGATTTTAATTCACGAGTGATCATAGAAAATAATATTTTCACGAGTGGCGCAGCCACGAGTGAAAATATACATTTTATATGATCACGAGTGAATTAAAATCGATAATCCACCGAACCCAACAAATTTTCTTTTTATTTTATGCTTTATTTCACAGTTTATATACATTGTTAAAGAGTTTAACTAAAGAATTACGTTGGGAAAATGACGTCATTTCGTCCCAAAAATGACGTCATTTAACATAAACAGTGAAAGTTATCGATAATTTTCACTGATAATTTTCATTGTTTGAAACAGTGAAATTATCAGTTTTAATTCACTGATATTTCTCTATAAACCACCGGAAAGTATAAAATAAATCTCTGTAATCTTTTTAAAAATAAAAATATTATTTGTATTTGCCCTTGAATTCAAAAAGGAATCCCTTGTATGGACTCATTACTGACTTTTCAAACTGTTGGGATGGGTTCATTAAGCAAAGTTTCAAAGTACTTTAAAATGCATGTTGATAGTACTTGAGTATGAAGTTCTGAACCTCATGTGTTATTATTGTTTGCAGTCCCTTAGTACACAGACGCATCATATCTAGAGTGTTTGAGCCGATTCTAACTCGAGCAATGGAGCTGACAAGACAGAAAACCTCAAGAGGGAATGAGGAGCCAAAGGAATCAGACTTGCCATACATGTCCATGCAGGTTTGTTCTGTTGTGTTTTAAGGGGCAGTTTCACAGAGTTTTGTTGTGAAAAAGGATGTCTTTTCTGCCTTAGTTTAAAGTTTGAGGTTTCGGAAGCACATTGCTAAGTTTTTAAAACATTTTATATGTTCACTGGTAACTTTTACCTCAATCAATAAATATTGCTAAGATTGTGCCAGACTGACTTTTATTCAGACTTCTACAACAGTCTGCATATATCATTCATACTTAAATATACACATTATTTTTCTGCATGTAAATAGGTGTATAACAACATAACAATATATATACTCAAAAGTTATTTACAAATATAATTACAAGTCAACACAATAAATGGCAGGAACTGTAATGTTCTATCGATGCTGTTATGAAAGTAATTAAACAATAATATTCAGTATAGTATTCGTTGAATAATAGCTTCTTGGATGTATTTACATACATTAGAAATTACTGATTTGTCATATGAAATTAATAACTTGTGGGATTTATAGACAGATGGTTTAGTATAAAATGTATGGTTAATATATTTTTTTCTTGAATCAGTGTAACAGCAGCATGTACATATATAATGGTATTTGTCTTCTTAATCAGATTCATTACAACATTAACATATATTACAACATTAACATTAACATTCATTTCGTAGTATGTTATTCTATGTCAGTTTTGATTATCAATCGGTGTACAGAGACTCTTGATTTTACGGAAAAAAAGCCAGATGTTTAGGAAGTAAAAATAAGTATTCTTCATATTCCAAAGATGTTTTAAAAGACATTATACACAGGGTTATCAATAAGAGCTGGCCGCCGGCCAAATCGGCCGTTTGAAATCAGATTTAGGCCGGTTGAAAATCACTCAGATTCGGAAAATCGGCAATTGACTTTTCGAAGTTTGCGTGTCTTTTCAGTAACTTTGCTTTTTTGCTATTAAGCAAAGGCTTCGCTTGATTATCCCCCTTAACGCATTACAACAACAACAACAATGAAAAGGCGCAAATTGGAATCGGTCTAAAAGCAGTCAAATATTTTGACGTTCTTTTTATCAAATGGGGAGTTTTTGTTCCTGAGTGCTTGTGTTTTTTTTTGTTAATGCAAAGTTTTTGTTGTTGTGAAAGTTTGTTTCAATTCAGTTACGTTTCAAACTAGAAGTGTCACGCAAAATGTTCATGGTAGACAGACGATCAGGCCTTTTCCGCCCATTCCTGAAGGGCCGAAGTTTGGCCCTATATCCAATCCAAAATCGAAGTTTTTTCCTTATCAGAATAAAATGTCCCAATTGGAACCTTGTGCAAAAAAAACACCGTCAAAATCGTAAAAATTGACCCTAAAAATCGAGTGCAATTACGTATCCGAAAGTCGTATTTATCCGAATTATGATACACTATTTGTGAAAAATCATATTTTTAATAAATTATGGCATACCTTTGTTGGAAACTTACAAGAAAATCATAAAATGCACACAATAATGCTCAAATTTAAGTGCCTGGTTGACCATTAAAATAGCCGTAAAATGGCCCAAAATGCAGGAAATCAAGTGCTAGATTTTAAAATGTTCAGGGGGAGCCCCCGGATCCCCCTAGAAGGCCTGTTGGTTTCACATGTTGGCCTGTTGCCTCAAATGTTATTGAGAACCCTGTATACATATCTAAAACAGAACTGTTATTCAATTTACCTTACCACTCTTGTTTAAACTTATCAACAAGTCCACCTTGGACCTCGCTAATAAAATTACTTACTTGAACGTTTGGATTTAAAAAAACATAACCATGACATTAGAGACCCAATATATGGCTTCAAAGCAGCGCAATAGGGGCATTGTGTTACTGACAAACACATCTCTTGTTAATCAATATTTTAAAATTTTAACAAACCTTTTTACTTTAAATGGGTATCTTCCTAATTCTTCATAAACATCACCATGCTAAGATTGTACCAATTAAGCTAAATGATATAACAGGGGGCATTCATGAAGAAAATGATTTTCTGCTTTGACTGTTCCCTCTATTCATCTTTAAAAAATGGTTTTATAAAACATCAGAACTTATTCTTAACCTTAGGTTGTGCTTTTGGAATTTTAAGTGTCTTAATTTTTTTAAAGTTTTTGTGTTTACTTTTGTATGCTTGATTAACATAGATTAATTAATATTTTGCTATCCAAATTTTCTGTCTGTTCAGCATTTAACCCTTGATTTAACTACTATGTGTTGTTGTCTTTCAGTTTGATAACTGCATGATAGCAGACCATCTGTTCCAGCAGGGCCAGGGTCAAGGTGTTACTAACAAAAACAGGACGGCCCTGTATGACTTGGTTAAAAGGTTTGTGACTTTGGATTGTGCAATATATGAGCCATGCTCTGTGGGTTTAATGCATGTGCGTAAAGTGTCGTCCCAGATAAGCCTGTGCAGTCTGCACAGGGTTATCAGTGACGACACTTACCGCCTAATTATCCCCACGTTTTTCAGAGAAAAAGTGGGAATATTGTATTGATGTGCGTCTGTCTGTCCGTCCTGGCCACCTGCTCCTACTACACTATTAGCACAAGAACCTTGAAACTTACATACATGGTAGCTATGAGCATATGTGCGACAGTGACAGTGACGGAATTTTTATCTGACCCCTGGGTCATTAACTTCTTCATTTCTGCACTGATTTACTTCAAATTGATACTGAGCCTCTCTTATGACACTAAGGTCAATCTCAACTATGCATGGCCCCATTACCAACCCTGGGGCGCCCCGCCCACATAGGCCACGCCCACCCAAAATTGCCTTTTACTATAATTTCTTCATTTTTACACCGATTCACCTCAAATTGATACTGAACCTCTCTTATCACAATGCGGTCAATCTCAGCTATGCATGGCCCCATAACCAACCCTAGGGCACCCCGCCCCAATAGGCCACGCCCACCCAAAATTGCTTTTACTATAATTTCTTCATTTCTACACCGATTCACTTCAAATTGATACTGAACCTCTCTTATGACAATACGGTCAATCTCAGCTTTGCATGGCCCCATTACCAACCCTGGGGCGCCCCACCCACATATGCCACGCCCACCCAAAATTGCCTTTTACTATAATTTCTTCATTTCTACACCAATTCACTTCAAATTGATACTGAACCTCTCTTATGACAATACAGCTTATTTTCAACTATGCATGGCCCCATTATCAAACCTGGGGCACCCTGCCCACATAGGCCACACCCACTCAATATTGCCTGTAACTATAATTTCTTCATTTCTACACCGATTCACTTCAAATTGATACTGAACCTCTTTTATGACAATACAGTCATTCAATCTCAACTATGCATGGCGCCATTACCAACCCTGGGGCGCCTCGCTCATAATAGGCCACACCCACCCAAAAATGTCTTTTACTATAATTTCTTCATTTTTACACTGATTCACTTCTAATTGGGACTGAACTTCTCTTATGACAATACGGTCAATCTCAACTATGTATGGCCCTATTACCAACCCTGGGGCGCCCCGCCCATAATAGGCCACACCCACATAGGCCACGACCACCCAAAATTGTCTTTTACTATGATTTCTTCATTTCTACACCGATTCACTTCAAATTGATACTGAACCTCTCTTATGACAATACAGTTAATCTCATCTATGCATGGCCCCATTACCAACCCTGGGGCGCCCCGCCCACATAGGCCACACCCACCCAAAAATTGCCTATTACTGTTATTTCTTCATTTCTACACAGATTTACTTCAAATTGATACTGAACCTCTTTTATGACAATACAGTCAATCTCAACTATGCATGGCGCAATAACCAACCCTGGTACGCCCCGCCCACATATGCCACGCCCACCCAAAATTGCCTTTTACTATATTTTGTTCATTTCTACACCGATTTACTTCAAATTGATACTGAACATCTCTTATGACAATAAGGTCAATCTCAACTATGTATGGCCCCTTTACCAACCCTGGGGCACCCCGCCCATCATAGGCCAGCCCACCCCAAATTGTCTTTTACTATAATTTCTTCATTTCTACACCGATTCACTTCTAATCGATACTGAACTTCTCTTATGACAATACTGTCAATCTCAACTATGCTTGGACCCATACGCATCGGCCTCTGCCGCGCCATTTCTAGTTTTAATTTATGACTTATTTATATTATACTTTTATTTTTCTTATTTTAAATTTTTGATGTTGTCGATTCAGAGTTGGAAATTTGAATGCCCCCGCCTTCTGAGGCTCGCCTTTTTTATTGACAGTATAAGCCAATCGGGTTGCACGTTACAAAATCTGGACCAATGAAAACAATTGTTACAAAGTGACATGGGCGTTGTAAAATAAATATTTCAGAGAAAATTTTGCTTCTGATGCAAAACAACAATTTATAATGTGGCGTTCACTTGATATTTAGGAAGAACAATATTAAAGGAATAAAATGACACCACATATAGTTTAAATGGCCTAAAATATGATATCGAACGTTGGTTTACAAAATGGACAGTGACAGCTTCCAAACAAGATGGCTGATGCGAATTACAATTGACAGTAAGTTGAGTTTAATAAAATGAGAAAAACTGCATTAATACAAAAACAACCCCATTTAGCGATCAGGCTTAAACAACAACATATTGTATTAATAAAGGGTGGCCTTTTCCAACTTATGCTTATATAACTTATATAAGCAAAATCTTCAATAACAGCATGTAAATAAATACGTTTGTCACAGTAATGAGATCACATTTCAATATTGGTTATGCAGGGTTCCCTCTGGGCTTTCAAAAGTTGTCGCCACTTACTTTCGCCAAATTAAAAAAGTTGTCGCCACACTGGGGCTACATTTGGGCAATGAAGATCATGTTATTATAATACAAACAAAAACTGAGCATTTACAGTATGTTAAAGGAATTGATTTAATAACAGTAGTATTTATAATAACAACACATTTAAAATTGTTCATAAAATAAAGGCACATTCAATCAGTTGTAACTCTTGTTGATTGACACCTTCTTAGCAGCCTGAATATGTTGCTGCAGTATTGGTGCTTCATAAGCTCTATGGTATTCTGAAAATACAAAAAGGGAGATATAATATTAATATTAAACTAATAATAATCAATTAATGTGTAGTTTATGAATAATATAAATGTGCTTAACTATGTTTACCTTTCTTAAAACAGTACATTCGGTAGTGAGTGAATTGATAAGTGATGAGGATATAAAGAGTTCATACAGCATAGATTGTGTGTTGGAAATCATATTGAAGGAAATAAAATTCTGATAAACAACTGTCTTTGTTTGGTTTTTGTTTGTTAGCTGGTGAATGTTAGGGAGGGGAACGTTTGCATTTTGAATGAGTCTCAAAATTAGCAGAATCTAATGTTCACTTTTTAAAAGTCGTTTTACACTCTGAACTTGCCATTTTGACGAGTGAAACAGAAATATGTCACCGTTTAAATAGAACCAATACATGTAAAATGTTTTACTATTTTCTATAATTACACCCGATTTTTCTAAAAACAATCGATTCTTACCTTTTTGATTGTCATTGTTGTCAATTTAATGGTCTTGAATCTGCTTCGAACACTGTGACAAACACTTCACATTTAAGCGCAAAGTCGGCATATTTCAATATTGCCTTATCTCTGATGCAATAAAACTGCCGACCAATTAAGATAACTTGCAACAACACTCCAGATAATCGCAATTATCACCATAACATGGCACTTTGCGGTAATATGCAGTCAGCTCCACGCTCCATTGAAAACAGCTGTATCGCTTACATCATGGAAATCTATAGTATTACGACTGCCGTAAAGCGGCTGGTAAACACAGCGTCTTTTGGCATTTTAAGAAAATATAAATGCAGAAAAATTACGATTTTTTTAAAATCGCCATTTACGAAATTTTGTCGCCAGATTTTTAGCTCATCTATTTTTTGAAAAAAAATTATGAGCTATTGTCATCACCTTGGCGTCGGCGTCGGCGTCGGCGTCGGCGTTGGCGTTGGCGTCGGCGTCCGGTTAAGTTTTGCGTTTAGGTCCACTTTTCTCAGAAAGTATCAATGCTATTGCATTCAAACTTGGTACACTTACTTACTATCATGAGGGGACTAGGCAGGCAAAGTTAGATAACTCTGGCGTGCATTTTGACAGAATTATGTGCCCTTTTTATACTTAAAAAATGGAAAATTTTGGTTAAGTTTTGCGTTTAGTTCCACTTTTCTCAGTAAGTATCAATGCTATTGCATTCAAACTTGGTACACTTACTTACTATCATGAGGGGACTGGGCAGGCAAAGTTAGATAACTCTGGCATGCATTTTGACAGAATTATGTGCCCTTTTTATACTTAGAAAATTGACAATTTTGGTTAAGTTTTGTGTTTAGGTCCATTTTATTCCTTAAGCATCAAAGCTATTGCTTTCATACTTGCAACACTTACTAACTATCATAAGGGGACTGTGCAGGCAAAGTAATGTAACTCTGACTGGCATTTTGACAGAATTATGTGCCCTTTTTATACTTAGAAAATCGAAAATATGATTAAGTTTTGTGTTTAGGTCCACTTTATTCCTACAGTATCAAAGCTATTGCTTTCATACTTGCAAGATTTATGAACTATCATAAGGGGACGGTGCAGGCAAAGTTATGTAACTCTGACTGGCATTTGGACGGAATTATGGGCCCTTTATACTTAGAAAATTGAAAATTTGGTTAAGATTTATGTTTTGGTCACTTTACCCCTAAAGTATCATAGATACTGCTTTCATACTTGGAACACTCACAAACTATCATAAGGGTACAGTAAAAGGACAAGTTGCATAACTCTGGTTGTCATTGTTACGGAATTATGGCCCTTTTTTGACTTAGTAACTTTTAATATATGGTTAAATTTTGTGTTTCGATCCACTCGAAGTATCAAGGCTATTGCTTTCAAACTTCAAATACTTACATGCTATCATGAGGTTACTGTACCTGGCAACTTGAATTTTACTTTGACCTTTGAATGACCTTGACTCTCAAGGTCAAATTATTAAATTTTGCTAAAATTGCCATAACTTCTTTATTTATGATTAGATTTGATTGATACTTTGATGAAACTACTCTTACCTGACATACCACTATAGACTTCACCCAAACCATCCCCCGTGCCCTCCCCCCCCTCCCCCCTCCCCCCCCCCAATTTTTTTAATTTTTTTTTTTTTTTTTTTTTTTAAGATCATCTCACAAATGACCACCACACCCTCACACTATACCCCCACCCCACCCCCCCACCCCACCCCACCCCCCAAATTTTTTTTTTTGATTTTTTTTTTTTTTTTTTTTTTTTTTTTTAAGATCATCTCACAAATTATCACCACACCCTCACACTATACCCCCCCCCCCCCCCGATTTTTTTTTTTTTTTTTTTTTTTTTTTTTTCGCTTTTTTGGAAGATAATGTAATAAATGTCCACAACCCCACACTATACACCCCTCTTCACTCCACTCCTCCCTCCTTTGTGATTGAAAATGAGAGTCCCTTCACCTTTAAAAAGAAAATAGATGAGCGGTCTGCACCCGCAAGGCGGTGCTCTTGTTTATTTTGTCGCAATTGGCGCCAATGGCGATCGACAGCGGGAACCCTGGTTATGACGTATGAATAAATTGAATATGTCTCATTGAACCTTTTAACTTGAGCAATGTTAAGTTACATAAGAATAAATTATATTATTCATTTGACCACAGTAACATACAATAAGAATAAATATCATAACATTATTCATTAGAATATTGTTATTCAGCTATTAAATAAATACTATGTAATATATTAATTAGAGAACGTGAACTATATTTGTGACAAGTTACACTTGTTACACCGCGAATATAATACACTTTTTTACCTGCCGAATTCTTCGGGGGTTGGTATTACACAAGGTCGTATTATATTTGCGTATTTACGGTAGCCATAGATGTATATTTAAGTTAAAGTATACTTTTGGTGGGAACTTAAGACATTTAAAGGAGTAATGGAAGTGGAAGTTAAACATCCAATTGTTGCCATATTAACTGCTCCCATGCGGTCCCCCAGTTGTATTCGTTTTTTGTCAAGCTTGCTTACAGAAAGCTTGATATAGCAGTCACATTGTCAAGTGTATGATAGTGCATATGAACTTGTCCAGAATGTAAATAAATCATGTGTCATGTAATTTAAAAAATGCCTACACATTCTGGAAAGGAATACCATGTGGAGCACATTCATTTAGACTGAATTCCAGTGTCACTTCTTGACGAGACATGTGTATTATACAATTATTTATTTAACTGTCTATTAAAATAGCTATTTATTCTTTGGTAGAAAGTATGACTTTCTATGTTAAGGTAATTTTTAGCGAGGCTGTTTTCGGAGAAACCCCGAGGAATTGTCATAGCCTGCTCGCCGTCCGCCGTCGACGTGCTAAAACCTTTACATTGGCTCTAAAATCAAAGTGCTTCCACCTACAACTTTGAAACTTCATATGTAGATGCACCTTGTTGAGTTCTACATGCCACACCCATTTTGGGTCACTAGGTCAAACGTCAAGGTCACTGTGACCTCTAAAAAATAAAATCTGACGAGCTTTCGCAGCCGAGTGTGGCACCCGTTATGCGGTGCTCTTGTTTTCTGTCGATATAAGAGCATTTATTATGAAAATATGAAAACCTGGCCAGATATTTGTTATTAAATGATGCCTATAACGTGACATCAAATGTCATGTCTAAGCTGCTTTTATTTCTAGCGTCTAGAAACGTGTTTCAAGAATATTAAATATAATTCAATATATTGTTGTTTGCCATCCACTGTTTCAAGCAATGAAATTATGTTTGCTCATAGATCATATGATTTATTATGCTCTCCAAAAAAAAATGTGGGGAGCATATAGTCGCCGCTTCGTCTGTCCGTCCGTGTGTGTCCGTGCACAATTTTTGTCCGGGCTATTTCTCAGCAACTAATGACCGGAATTCAATGAAACTTTATGGGAAGCTTCACTACCAAGAGATGTGCATATTATCAGCCGGTTCTCGTCGGACGATTTTTCGCAGAGTTATTGCCCTTTGAAATTTTCCATTAACTGTACATATAGTGCAATTCTTGACCGGGCTATTTCTCAGCAACTAATGACCGGAATTTAATGAAACTTTATGGGAGCTTCACTACCAAGAGGAGATGTGCATATTATCAGCGGGTTCTGGTCAGATGATTTTTTACAGAGTAATGGCCCTTTGAAACTTTTGAAATAACTGTACATATAGTGCAATTTTTGTCCGGGCTATTTCTCAGCAACTAATGACCGGAATTCAATGAAACTTTATGGGAGCTTCACTACCAAAAGGAGATGTGCATATTATCAGCGGGTTCTGGTCGGAGGATTTTTCATAGAGTTATGGCCCTTTGACATTTTCTATAATTTTATCCTTTTATTAGCCGGATTTTTTTCGAAAAAATCTCGGCTTATAGATTGATGTTGTCGGGCGGGCGGGGGGGGGGCGGGTGGGCGGGCGGGGGTGGCGGCGTGCTCGAAAATGTTAAAGTTCTTATTTCATGGTATAACTTTGGTATGCTTGGACCTAGAGTCTTCAAACTTGACATGAAGGTTGGCCAGGATTAACAGATGACCACTGGTCATTTCAAGGTCATTCATTTGAAGGTCAAGGTCACTGTGACCTTCAATATAAAAAATGTTAAAGTTGTTATAACTTTGGTATGCTTGGACCTAGAGTCTTGAAACTTGACATGAAGGTTGGCCATAACTAGTTAGTAACCACTGGTCATTTCAAGGTCATTCATTTGAAGGTCAAGGTCACTGTGACCTTGAATGTAAAAATGTTAAAGTTCTTATTTCATGGTATAACTTTGGTATGCTTGGACCTAGAGTCTTCAAACTTGACATGAAGGTTGGCCAGGATTAACAGATGACCACTGGTCATTTCAAGGTCATTCATTTGAAGGTGAAGGTCACTGTGACCTTCAATATAAAAATGTTAAAGTTGTTATAACTTTGGTATGCTTGGACCTAGAGTCTTGAAACTTTCTGTGTAGGTATGTGAAAGCAAAACAATAAATAGTATTATTTCATCTAAGTTTATTTTCTTACATTTGATAATGAAATTGATGGAAACTTCAAACAATATGTTACTAATTTGCTAATAAAAAAATTGAGATCAAACTTTCCTAATTGCATGGGTGAAAGTGTTCCGTATTATTACGGAATTCCGTATTTTTTGGCTTCTCAGAGGTTGTTTTCGTGAATCATGTAAATCCGATGAGATTTTGTTGGGGGGGGGGTAGGCCATGTGTCCAGCAATGCCGACAAACTAAATAAACAAAATACCCTCGATTACAGACGTGATAAATTGGTTTCCCACTGTTCTGTTAACCCATATCTAATTATAGATTCGACGCAGCCATTGCTTCTCTATAAGTCTATCCCCCTGGGCATATTGCTCTTACATTTTATATAGCCTCGCGAATCGTTCTATCCCTCTGGGCACTATTCGCCCGAAATAACATGTCTCCCGCAAGACCCTCTGCGCATGCAGAAGGCAGCATGGCGTCACCTCATTAGAATATTCTGACGAAATCTGCCGATAATTTACGATTCCTTTGTCTATGAAATGGTTTACCGCACGGAATAACTCAAAGTTAATCGGGAATCTGATTTGGTTTCCAAAAAAGCGTTTTGATTGGTTTACGTAAGTCAGTCAACCAATGGAAATCGACGTTATGAAACGGTCATATCTCTCAAAAAATATGACGGACAAGTCAAAATAACCTCCGAAACCAAAAAAACACGACCAAATCATGTATTTGCTTCCGGGGTTCGACACAAAAGAACTTGAAAGTGATGTGAAAAACAAGTGGCGATGGGAATGGCTCCATGAAAGAGACTCTCGTGGAGAGGAATGGGGAGATTGGTTTAACAAACAAACAAAAAATCATTCCGGGTAGCGCATATGATATTGTGATATCTGTTTCAAAAAGATCAAGTACCAATCAAATGGAGAAAAAGGCGTTCAAGTCTCACGCCGAGCACGTTACCCATGTGAAAAATTACCGTACGTGTAAATCAAATCATTAGTAAATAACTAGATAAGATATAAAAACAAATTTCTTAAACATACAAGACAGAAAATGTATTGCTATAACATCTTCATTGATCTATATTATACTGTAAATATTTGTATATAGTTGAGTTCAGTGTTATCTTAAAGATTTTGCCTATCACATTTGATCTACATGAAATGTTAAAGAAATAGATTGTGATATATTCTAGCCAAACTAACTGTTTTTTCTGTTTTGAATCCCTTAAAAATACAGGTGTCTTTAAGCTAAGGAGAAATGATTTCTTTGTTTCAAATAAGCTAAAATGCAGGAGCTTCCGGGGGCCTCTGGCCCCCTGGACCCCTACCCAGGGCACTTGCCCTGCACCCACCAGGGGCCCTATCGGCCCCAGGCCCCCAGATTTTATTTTCAGTATTTTGGGAATTTCCTACTTTCACCCATGTAATTGTCAATTCAAGTTCATATTTGTGACCTTAAATGTTATTGTTGTTCATGTATATGCATGCATTCAAAACATAACACAAGGTTTGCTCATGCCTTGAAAAGTACTTACATTTCATTTTGACCTTTGAACAATATTTCAGTAATTTAAGTATTGCATTGACAAAAACACGAAAGGTACTTTCCTGTCATTTAAATCAAAAATCCGGCTTCAATGCGGTCATCTCCGACCGCGGAACTCTTGTCTGAATATATAGTGCAATATTGTGACAAACAAAACCTTTGGGAAGCATCACCCGTCTCCGACGGTTTCTTGTATTATTATTCTGTTCCTGTCCAGGTTGCGTGACACGAATCAAGGGACATTACCCCGTCAGAAGGAGGTGACAATAGCCCCTGGGGTCTCCTTCCTGGACATGAAGAAGGCAGTTACCTCCCTTGTCATCATGGAAACACAAAACACAAAGGAGAAGACAAAGAAAAAGAAGAAGAAAAAAGATAATGGTAAAGAGGATTGTTTCATATTTTGGTTAAAGTCTTACATGATTGTGTGCATTTCTTTATATGTTTTGATGGTTATTTGTATGTTATGTTTGTTCCTTACGCTATTTACCGGCATTTAGGTATTTCTGTATCTTAAAATTAAATGGTATTTTGCATGCCTTTTCTGCAAGAAATATTTATATAAAAGTTACTGTATATTAATGCATGTACCAAACCAGGTGAAGTGTGTGTCTGAAACAATAAGGTTAATATGAGATGTTTACATAAACTCATGTCAAATGTGTGAGATGTATGTTTAAACAAGATGTTTGTGAAACACTATGTTGCCTCCCCCCCCCAATATATTTTACCTTTGACCTAGAAGGATGACCTTGACCTTTTACCACTCAAAATGTGCAGCTCCATGAGATACACATGTATGCCAAATATCAAGTTGTTATCTTCAATATTGCAAAAGTTATGGCTAATGTTAAAATTTGACACAAACAAACCAACAAACAGACAGCGCAAAAACAATATATTTGTAAAATGTATGTTGTCTAAGTAATAATTAATAGTGTGAGAAGTATATGTCTGTTCAATTCCAAATCGCTTATTTGATAGGGAATGTTCTATTTTTGGATATGCAGAGAAGAATGAGAACACAGACCCTAACAACAATGCAGGAGGTGATACAGACTTGATTCAGCCAGGAATAGAAACAGCACCCGCAGCGGCTAGCAAGAAGGGCAAACGCAAATACATACAAGTGAGAATGTTTTATATTTTTATGCCCCCAGTAGGGTGGCATATAGCAGTTGAACTGTATGTCCGTCCATCTGAAAACTTTAACATTCGCCATAACTTTTGCAATATTGAAGATAGCAACTTGATATTTGGCATGCATGTGTATCTCATGAAGCTGCACATTTTGATTGGTGAAAGGTCAAGGTCATCCTTCAAGGTCAAAAGTCAAATAATACAATTAAAGGGAAGAAATAAGCTTTAAAAGGGAGATAATTTCTTAACCTGCCAAATGATATATTGAAATTTTATTTCAAAGCGGCGCAATAGGGGGCATTGTGTTTCTGACACATCTCTTGTTGTCAGATGTTTTACAAGCGGTGTCAAGCAACTGAAACCTGTTTCATATTAGATGGAATTTAAATATGTATGCATTTGCACATATAAATGTACAGGTTTTAATGCAAATAATTATGCCATCTCCAAAAAAGTGGGGTTATATGGCCCAATTGGTGCAAAAAGGCACCATGCGCTATTGAATTTCAAGACCACATGGTTCCTTTTTGTACCAATGGGGTTATATTGCCTTCCACCTTTTTGTTTGTTGGTCCATCGAACATTAATTTCTATGTGATATAGAGAAAACGCTTTGACTTACATCCGCGCAGATATGGTATGATGGTTACTTAGCTGGAAAGGATTAGGAATGTCAATTTTTAGGTCAAAACTTAAAGTCACAGGGGCTCTTAACATAAAATAAAATAGGTACAATGGTCATAACCATTTAAAGTTCTGTATACATATGTACCCATGAATAATATTACATGTACCTAAGTAGACTTTAAATTGTGGTTATCAGGTACATTATTGAATTGACGGCTGTAAATGAGTTCAATCAAACTGAAAACTTTGCATGCAGTTTTAATGGTAATGTCACTCACATATGGCTTCTTAACAAGTACTGTAGAATACAATAGAGCATGACAGAAGCAATCAAGTCAAGTCAAGGTCTATCTTCCAATTTGTCTAACTGCATCACTTTAGGATTTGCGTGTCAACTTAAAAGATATTTTAAAAGATTATAACAGATGGAATATAGATATAAGGGGAAAAAAAGCTAAAATCACATACAAACTAGGCAATTTGGTAAGGATTCAATCTCGCCTACTTGCAAGCTGAAATGTTGACAACCTTTAAAGGCATAGCAGGGAATAAGCTTCAGTTATACTTTTTTTGTTTCCTGACATGTCAATATGAAACATTTCATCCGAGCACCTTGATAAGATTGGGTTTGCTGGATAAATATTGTTATTATCGATGTCAATCATAAAATTAAGCAATATGGCAAATACATCCAATATTCTTACATGATTATATACATCTAATGAGTTATCCAACTCACATCTAAAAAATGCTTATTTAGTTATTTTATGCCTGATATTTGTTTGATTTTAGGAAGATTACCCAGACGCCCCGCTGACTAAAATAAAGAAAAAGAATACTGAAGATGAGACGGATACCAAGAGTCTCGGAATACTTCGAGGTGTACTGAAAAACAAGTTGAAAAAAGGCATTGCTAAGAATAAGTCGTCATTGAAACGTGAGAATATTGCAGAAACAGCTCCCTTGCCTAGCGTTGCTCTTGTCATGGAAACAAGGCCTAGTGTAGCAACAATGACTCCAAACAAATATAAGAAAGTTGACAAAGGATTGGGAAAAGTTTCTCTGGAGAGTGATAAGAGAGGCTCTAATGCAAATATTGAGCCACCACAGTCTTTCAAAATAACAAGGAGAGCAGACAATGTGCAGTGGATCCCAAAAGAACAGGCACAACCAATAAAGTTTAGAGACTCAGAGCTAAACAAGACACCTGCAGGTTTCAACAAGAAACGGAAAGCACCGGAGCCAGTGGAAACACTCCGGAATGACGTTAACAATTCAGGTACAAACAAAAACTTGAGTGTTACTGTGCCACAAATTGTGATTGAGACACCTAAATCTGAGACAAACAGTCCAAAACGTAAAAAGTCTCTCAGTCTGAGTCCAAAAAGCAAAGGGTTGCTGGGATCAGACTTTGCCAGGTTTGACGGCTCAAAAGCCCCAGTAGCGTATGTGAGAAGGTCTTTCATCAAGGTCAACAAAGGTCAGACGCCCCAGTCTCAACCTGGGTCATCAAAGTCTCAACGGGGGTCGTCAAAGCGTGTCAGCTTCGATATGAAGAAAAATAAGGCACAAGGTCGGTGTGAAAACCCCACAGAGTTCTGTAAGATTGATATAATAGTTGTTTTGTATATTTTTTGTGTAGACCCTTTCCCCCATAAGAAGCCAAGTAAAAATGGCTTTTGCAACCACATAAAACCAGAACAGTAACTCGTAATACACAGTCTGTTCAGGTTTGATGCTGTTTGCTGCTGATCAGTATCCTAGGGTTGGAAATGAGGCCTTTAAAACTAGTTTCACTTCTTCATATTCAATCTTGTAAGAAAGGTCTTTAATTATATTTAACTTTCTAAGGGCCTAAAAATGCGACAAAATATGTATATAATTTGTAAAGGGTTAATTATACTATTTTTCAACTCTTTTAAAGCAGTCATTTGGAAAAAAAATATAAAGATAGTCCTGAATTGGTTTGTAACGAGTAGCTGTGTATTAGTCCTGAATTGGTTTGTAACGAGTAGCTGTGTATTTTAGCATTTTCTGTATACAATATATGGTTTTGTTTATTTTTAAAGAACAAACTTGTTTTTGTGGCATTTTATGATTTTCCACATTGAATATGCTCTGTTCTAGTCGGACTTGCTTTACATTAATCAAGTGCGCTTGACTGCATTGTTCTCTTGCCATTGCAAGCAAGTTTGTGGAATTTTCCACATCTGTACATTTGTTTCGGTGCACCATAACTTCAAACCAATTGATGTTAACACCATCATTCAATCATATTAAACAATTACTAAGTGTGTTGTACACGACCATTCCATTGGCTGCTATGTCTATTTCAGGATTCACAGAAAGCCTCAACAGCCCCCTGACTCCATTTAACCCAACAAAGAAGCCAGAGCAGGGCATTCTCAAGTCCCCAAATACAGCAGACGCATCCACCCCTGTTGCATCACTCGTTTTTGGCAAAGCCACACCCCCAACCCCAAGATCCCAGAATGCAATAGCACGGGTAAAGGCCAAACGCAGGGGTTCGGTCCAACAGGTTCAAACCCCTTCTACAGTTATGATCAGACAAACACCAACTCCAATTCTGGCAAAAACTGGCATGGCAATAGCAGGCCCAACCTCAATGAAGAAGAGAGATAAGGCAGTTGATTTCTTCTACATGTGATTTCTGTTAAATTTTCATTTTAGAACTCATAATTTTTAATATATTTATGTAGAAATCTCATGTTTAAAACTGCATTTACACTAACTTGGAAATCTGATGTACTTAAATACATGAGCAAAGAAAATTATGATGAAAAAGCTCTATTGTTAGTTTGATAATTTTGTTAATATTTGTAGTGCTCAAAGGTTTTGACTGAGGTTGTCTTTTTGTAACATGTGCTTTATATTTTTGCTTAATATACTGTGTGCTAGGTATCAATTGTTAAACTTGTAAAACCTATCAACAGAATCATTGAATGAGAGCTTCTCTGTTTGAATGGTAACCAATATGAGTAGCATGTTTTTAATTTGCTGACATAACAATTCTGTCAGAACATCAAACTGTTTTATGTCCATTTGTGAGTTAATACCATTAAATTCTAGAAGATATTTAGCTTCTATGTTGGAGGGAATGCATTTTTATGGCAGACTGTTTATAACAATGGTGGAGGATTTTTTATCAAAATAAATAGATATAACCTGCAGATAAGATCAAATGAGTTTTGCATCTTTTTTTCTTCTTTCTATGCCCCCTTCAAAGAAGAGAGGGTGTATTGTTTTGCACATGTCAGTTGGTCTGTCCATCGTTCGGTCCATCCACCAAATGGTTGATAACTCAAGAACGCTTAGGCCTAAGATCATGAAACTTCATAGGTACATTGATCATGACTGGCAGATGACCCCTATTGATTTTCAGGTCACTAGGTCGAAGGTCAAGGTCACAGTAACTTGAAACAGTAAAATGGTTTCCAGATGATAACTCAACAATGCTTTGGCCTAGGATCATGAAACTTCATAGGTACACTGATCATGAATGGCAGATGACCCCTATTGATTTTCAGGTCACCAGGTCAAAGGTCATGGTCACGGTGACTCGAAACAGTAAAATGGTTTCCAGACGATAACTCAAGAATGCTTAGGCCTAGGATCATGAAACTTCATAGGTACATTGGTCATGACTGGCAGATGACCCCTATAGATTTTCAGGTCACTAGGTCAAAGGTCAAGGTCACAGTGACCTGAAGCAGTAAAAAGGTTCCTAACATATTCACACAATGGCTGCAAATGACAGCCCATGGGGGGGGGGGCATGTGTGTTTTACAAACAGGCCTTGTTTCTTAAAAAGTCAATCACAAATTCTTACTGTATGATATGGACAACAATGCACATTTGGCAAAGGAAACATTGTCTGTGACAGCTTCTAGTTTTCCAATTCTTCATTCTGTACCAACGTTATCTCAGCGATTTTCCTTGTCCAATTGGGAAAAGTACCTGTACCGGTCCAATTGGGAAAAATTGAGTCATGAAAACCTCAAAATTGGGAAAAATCGAGTCGTGAAAACCTCAAATTGGGAAATTGGTGTATTTGATTTTTTGCTCCCAAATACTTTAAAATTGATAACCAAGTGTTTTCAAGCTGTCAATATTATATAAACCTAGGTTCAAGCTATAGAGCTGCAAAGGGAAACTAACTAAATGTTGCTTAAAAAAAAAAAAAAATTTTTTTTTTTTTTTTTTTTTTTACCTTTAATTGGGAATTTAAGGACAGCAATTGGGAAATTTGTATTTTTTTCGTAATTGGGAAAGTGCCGTTTACCGGTACTTTATAAAGAAGGAGGAAAATCGCTGTATCTATAATGAATACATTTTTCCAATGACATATGATCATTTGCATTTATGCCTATTTATAAATGTCCAATGTCTCGACAGAGCAAGGGGCTGATTATTTTCAGTTATGTCAAACAGTATTTGTTTTACAGTTGTTTTCAACATTCTGTATATTGACTTATGTTCCTGCTTTTGGTTATGGTACTTGGTATGAACAATTAATTGAAAATGATGTATTGTTTGTTAATTAGTATTGTATAATAATTGTGCTGAATTTGTTTTGTATTAAACTAATACTGTTTAGTTTTACTTTTCACTCGGTTCAATGGGCTTTGCTTTGCAATTGTTCTTGTGATAGGAGCCACATGTCTTCTGAATTACACTGTTAACAAACTAACATCTTTTTGAAACAAAAATGAATTTGTGTAAGTTTGATTTGTACATAACCTTTCATTCTTTCAAACTGTTTTTGTACTGGTTTGCAATGCATTCTACCTTACAAACCAGATACTTGTTTGGTATGATACATGTGAAATAAACTGCTGCTGAACTATTGTTTAAGTTTTCGTTTATTAATTAAATTGTTAGTGTGCAAGATAAAATATTTTGATCTAAGTTAGTGCTGAATATGAACACAAATCATAAGACGTTTACTGAATATATGTGTTTTCTTGCTAATATAGAAAACTTTTTTCGTGAAAGCAGCATTCTGATCTCAATTTCATTTCGGGTGTTTAAGAGTTAATGCATACATTTAGGAGTTAATGCATACTGGACTTCAAGCATACATATGCTAGGTTCAGACATACATTTGAGAGTTCATGCATACATTTGATACTTGTAGTTCACGCATACATTTGAAAGTTAATGCATACATTTGGGAGTTCATGCATACATTTGAGAGTTCATGCATACATTAGGGAGTTCATGCATACATTTGAGAGTTCATGCATACATTTGATACTTGTAGTTCACGCATACATTTGAGAGTTCATGCATACATTTGAGAGTTCATGCATACATTTGAGAGTTCATGCATACATTTGAGAGTTCATGCATACATTTGAGAGTTCATGCATACATTTGAGAGTTCATGCATACATTTGGGAGTTCATGCATACATTTGAGAGTTCATGCATACATTTGAGAGTTCATGCATACATTTGAGAGTTCATGCATACATTTGAGAGTTTATGCATACATTTGAGAGTTCATGCATACATTTGAGAGTTCATGCATACATTTGAGAGTTCATGCATACATTTGAGAGTTCATGCATACATTTGAGAGTTCATGCATACATTTGAGAGTTCATGCATACATTTGAGAGTTCATGCATACATTTGAGAGTTCATGCATACATTTGAGAGTTCATGCATACATTTGAGAGTTCATGCATACATTTGAGAGTTCATGCATACATTTGAGAGTTCATGCATACATTTGAGAGTTCATGCATACATTTGAAAGTTAATGCATACATTTGAAAGTTAAAGCATACATTTGAGAGTTCATGCATACATTTGAGAGTTCATGCATACATTTGGGAGTTCATGCATACATTTGGGAGTTCATGCACACATTTGAGAGTTCATGCATACATTTGGGAGTTCATGCACACATTTGGGAGTTCATGCATCATTTGGGAGTTCATGCATACATTTGAAAGTTAATGCATACATTTGAGAGTTCATGCATGCATTTGAGAGTTCAAGCATACATTTGAGAGTTTATGCATACATTTGAGAGTTCATGCATACATTTGAGAGTTCATGCATACATTTGAGAGTTCATGCATACATTTGAGAGTTCATGCATACATTTGAGAGTTCATGCATACATTTGAGAGTTCATGCATACATTTGAGAGTTCATGCATACATTTGGGAGTTCATGCACACATTTGGGAGTTCATGCACACATTTGGGAGTTCATGCACACATTTGGGAGTTCATGCACACATTTGGGAGTTCATGCACACATTTGAGAGTTCATGCACACATTTGGGAGTTCATGCATACATTTGGGAGTTCATGCACACATTTGGGAATTCATGCACACATTTGGGAGTTCATGCATTCATTTTGAGAGTTCATGTATACATTTAGGAGTTCATGCATACATTTGGGAGTTCATGCATACATTTGGGAGTTCATGCATACATTTGAGAGTTCATGCATACATTTGAGAGTTCATGCATACATTTGAGAGTTCATGCATACATTTGAGAGTTCATGCATACATTTGAGAGTTCATGCATACATTTGAGAGTTCATGCATACATTTGAGAGTTCATGCATACATTTGGGAGTTCATGCATACATTTGGGAGTTCATGCACACATTTGGGAGTTCATGCACACATTTGGGAGTTCATGCATACATTTGGGAGTTCATGCATACATTTGGGAGTTCATGCATACATTTGAGAGTTAATGCATACATTTGAGAGTTCATGCATACATTTGGGAGTTCATGCATACATTTGAGAGTTCATGCACACATTTGATACTTGTAGTTCACGCATACATTTGAAAGTTAATGCATACATTTGGGAGTTAATGCATACATTTGTGAGTTCATGCATACCATTTGGGAGTTCATGCAAACATTTGGGGGTTCATGCATACATTTGAGAGTTCATGAATACATTAGTGAGTTCATGCATACATTTGTGAGTCCATGCATACATTTGGGGGTTCATGCATACATTTGGGAGTTCATGCATACATTTGAGAGTTCATGCATACATTTGGGAGTTCATGCATACATTTGGGAGTTCATGCAAACATTCAGGAGTTCATGCATACATTTGAGAGTTCATTAATACATTAGTGAGTCCATGCATACATTTGGGAGTCCATGCATACATTTGGGGGTTCATGCATACATTTGGGAGTTCATTCATACAAGTGGTAGTTCATGCATACATTTGGGAGTTCATGCATACATTTGATAGCTCATGGTTACATTTGGGAGTTCATGCATACATTTGGGAGTCCATGCATACATTTGGGAGTTCATGCATACATTTGATAGTTCATGCATACATTTGAGAGTTAATGCATACATTTGGGAGTTCATGAATACATTTGGGAGTTCATGCAAACATTCAGGAGTTCATGCAAACATTTGGGAGTTCATGCATACATTTGATAGTTCATGCATATATTGAGAGTTCATGCATACATTTGAGCGTTTATGCATACATTTGAGAGTTTATGCAACCATTTGGGAGTTCATGCATGCATTTTGGAGTTCATGCATGCATTTGGGAGTTTTTGAATACATATGGGAGTTCATGCATACATTGGGGAGTTCATGCACACATTTGAGAGTCCATGCATGCATTTGGGAGTTCATGCACACATTTGAAAGTTCATGCATACATTTGGGAGTTCATGCACAGATTTAGGAATTCATGCATACATTTGATAGCTCATGCATACATTTTGGAATTCATGCACACATTTGGGAGTTCATGCATACATTTGAAAGTTAATGCATACATTTGAGAGTTCATGCATGAATTTGAGAGTTCAAGCATACATTTGAGAGTTTATGCATACATTTGAGAGTTCATGCATACATTTGAGAGTTCATGCATACATTTGAGAGTTCATGCATACATTTGAGAGTTCATGCATACATTTGAGAGTTCATGCATACATCTGAGAGTTCATGCATACATTAGGGAGTTCATGCATACATTTGAGAGTTCATGCATACATTTGGGAGTTCATGCACACATTTGGGAGTTCATGCACACATTTGGGAGTTCATGCACACATTTGGGAGTTCATGCACACATTTGGGAGTTCATGCACACATTTGGGAGTTCATGCACACATTTGGGAGTTCATGCATACATTTGGGAGTTCATGCACACATTTGGGAATTCATGCACACATTTGGGAGTTCATGCATTCATTTTGAGAGTTCATGTATACATTTAGGAGTTCATGCATACATTTGGGAGTTCATGCATACATTTGGGAGTTCATGCATACATTTGAGAGTTCATGCATACATTTGAGAGTTCATGCATACATTTGAGAGTTCATGCATACATTTGAGAGTTCATGCATACATTTGAGAGTTCATGCATACATTTGAGAGTTCATGCATACATTTGAGAGTTCATGCATACATTTGGGAGTTCATGCATACATTTGGGAGTTCATGCACACATTTGGGAGTTCATGCACACATTTGGGAGTTCATGCATACATTTGGGAGTTCATGCATACATTTGGGAGTTCATGCATACATTTGAGAGTTCATGCATACATTTGGGAGTTCATGCATACATTTGAGAGTTCATGCACACATTTGATACTTGTAGTTCACGCATACATTTGAAAGTTAATGCATACATTTGGGAGTTAATGCATACATTTGTGAGTTCATGCATACCATTTGGGAGTTCATGCAAACATTTGGGGGTTCATGCATACATTTGAGAGTTTATGAATACATTAGTGAGTTCATGCATACATTTGTGAGTCCATGCATACATTTGGGGGTTCATGCATACATTTGGGAGTTCATGCAAACATTTGAGAGTTCATGCATACATTTGGGAGTTCATGCATACATTTGGGAGTTCATGCAAACATTCAGGAGTTCATGCATACATTTGAGAGTTCATTAATACATTAGTGAGTCCATGCATACATTTGGGAGTCCATGCATACATTTGGGGGTTCATGCATACATTTGGGAGTTCATTCATACAATTGGTAGTTCATGCATACATTAGGTAGTTCATGCATACATTTGATAGCTCATGGTTACATTTGGGAGTTCATGCATACATTTGGGAGCCCATGCATACATTTGGGAGTTCATGCATACATTTGATAGTTCATGCATACATTTGAGAGTTAATGCATACATTTGGGAGTTCATGAATACATTTGGGAGTTCATGCAAACATTCAGGAGTTCATGCAAACATTTGGGAGTTCATGCATACATTTGATAGTTCATGCATATATTGAGAGTTCATGCATACATTTGAGCGTTTATGCATACATTTGAGAGTTTATGCAACCATTTGGGAGTTCATGCATGCATTTTGGAGTTCATGCATGCATTTGGGAGTTTTTGAATACATATGGGAGTTCATGCATACATTGGGGAGTTCATGCACACATTTGAGAGTCCATGCATGCATTTGGGAGTTCATGCACACATTTGAAAGTTCATGCATACATTTGGGAGTTCATGCACAGATTTAGGAATTCATGCATACATTTGATAGCTCATGCATACATTTTGGAATTCATGCACACATTTGGGAGTTCATGCATCATTTGGGAGTTCATACATACATTTGAAAGTTAATGCATACATTTGAGAGTTCATGCATGCATTTGAGAGTTCAAGCATACATTTGAGAGTTTATGCATACATTTGAGAGTTCATGCATACATTTGAGAGTTCATGCATACATTTGAGAGTTCATGCATACATTTGAGAGTTCATGCATACATTTGAGAGTTCATGCATACATTTGAGAGTTCATGCATACATTTGAGAGTTCATGCATACATTTGGGAGTTCATGCACACATTTGGGAGTTCATGCACACATTTGGGAGTTCATGCACACATTTGGGAGTTCATGCACACATTTGGGAGTTCATGCACACATTTGGGAGTTCATGCATACATTTGGGAGTTCATGCACACATTTGGGAATTCATGCACACATTTGGGAGTTCATGCATTCATTTTGAGAGTTCATGTATACATTTAGGAGTTCATGCATACATTTGGGAGTTCATGCATACATTTGGGAGTTCATGCATACATTTGAGAGTTCATGCATACATTTGAGAGTTCATGCATACATTTGAGAGTTCATGCATACATTTGAGAGTTCATGCATACATTTGAGAGTTCATGCATACATTTGAGAGTTCATGCATACATTTGGGAGTTCATGCATACATTTGGGAGTTCATGCACACATTTGGGAGTTCATGCACACATTTGGGAGTTCATGTATACATTTGGGAGTTCATGCATACATTTGGGAGTTCATGCATACATTTGAGAGTTCATGCATACATTTGGGAGTTCATGCATACATTTGAGAGTTCATGCACACATTTGATACTTGTAGTTCACGCATACATTTGAAAGTTAATGCATACATTTGGGAGTTAATGCATACATTTGTGAGTTCATGCATAACATTTGGGAGTTCATGCAAACATTTGGGGGTTCATGCATACATTTGAGAGTTCATGAATACATTAGTGAGTTCATGCATACATTTGTGAGTCCATGCATACATTTGGGGGTTCATGCATACATTTGGGAGTTCATGCATACATTTGAGAGTTCATGCATACATTTGGGAGTTCATGCATACATTTGGGAGTTCATGCAAACATTCAGGAGTTCATGCATACATTTGAGAGTTCATTAATACATTAGTGAGTCCATGCATACATTTGGGAGTCCATGCATACATTTGGGGGTTCATGCATACATTTGGGAGTTCATTCATACAATTGGTAGTTCATGCATACATTAGGGAGTTCATGCATACATTTGATAGCTCATGGTTACATTTGGGAGTTCATGCATACATTTGGGAGTCCATGCATACATTTGGGAGTTCATGCATACATTTGATAGTTCATGCATACATTTGAGAGTTAATGCATACATTTGGGAGTTCATGAATACATTTGGGAGTTCATGCAAACATTCAGGAGTTCATGCAAACATTTGGGAGTTCATGCATACATTTGATAGTTCATGCATATATTGAGAGTTCATGCATACATTTGAGCGTTTATGCATACATTTGAGAGTTTATGCAACCATTTGGGAGTTCATGCATGCATTTTGGAGTTCATGCATGCATTTGGGAGTTTTTGAATACATATGGGAGTTCATGCATACATTGGGGAGTTCATGCACACATTTGAGAGTCCATGCATGCATTTGGGAGTTCATGCACACATTTGAAAGTTCATGCATACATTTGGGAGTTCATGCACAAATTTAGGAATTCATGCATACATTTGATAGCTCATGCATACATTTTGGAATTCATGCACACATTTGGGAGTTCATGCAAACATTTGGGAGCTCATGCATACATTTGGGAGTTCATGCACACATTTGGGAGTTCATGCATACATTTGGGAGTTAATGCATACATTTGGGAGTTCATGCATACATTTTGGGAGTTCATGCACACATTTGAGAGTTCATGCACACATTTGGGAGTTCATGCATACATTTGGGAGTTAATGCATACATTTTCTCCCAGAATGAAGTTTATCGTACCAAGCTTGGAAATTCCAAACCACTAGCCATGTAATTACTGGCCATTATTAAAAGTAATATGATAATGAATTCAAAGGCTAACAATTATAGGGTTGATATGTTATATTGGACCTGTAACTGAAACCTTGAGATTGGTTACTAGAAACTTGGTTAATCACTCTCCCCCCAATACACTCAAAGGTAATTCTCTGGACAACCTTTCTCTAATCACATGCTGGTAAAAGTAATACATGTAGGTCTCGTTCAGGGAATGTTCATACAGATCCTGAACACTTATAACATATTATTGAAATATCTGTAGTTAATGTAGATATTTTTGAAGTACAAAGAGGGTCATAATTCTTCCCCATATTTGTACTTAAAAATTGTGTTACGGTAAACATGCAATGTGTCCGAATCACTGTTTCTGCTCCAGGAATTAAAATTAAACTTAAAACGTTTGAGGTCACTGACCAATTTACATGACCAATGACCCATTTTTTAAACATTTTTCAATGTTTCTACTGCAGTTATCTTATTGAAACTTCACACATGTGTTTGGGGTCGTTGTTTGAGGTCACTGACCCACTTTGATCAACCATATAGGAGAATTATGCCACTGTTTGTAGTTCAAAATCTGCTGAAGGTAATTTGCGATATCTCCATATCCTCGTCAAGTTCATTCCTTATTGAATCTGTTAATAATTTATGGCATATTACCTTTTTAAGTAGTCTTTTACTTTATTGGTTAAAAACATCGCTTTATGAACTGGCTATTCCCTTGCACGATATGTTTAATATAAACTGTATACGCAAAATAATATTTTCTTTTGTAACCACTACGTCCTTGGGTGTAATATTTGGTAGGTTGCAAAATACAGTGGTCCTCTATTCATTTTTTAAGCTTAAAAACTAGCAAAGCCATGGGGGTCATATGGTAAAAAGAATTTGTGAAACATTTAAAGTTTTCATGTCTCAAAGTACAAGGCCCATAGGTGTATCCTATATAACTATATGACATTGTATAGGTAGATTGCTAAACAAAGTTTGTTCAAATCATGCCCCTAGACCACACCCAAAAAAGAGGGCTCTCATAGGCCAACTCTAAGCCCTCCTGTTTTTCAATTCCAGATCAAACTCTTTCTTTGATGATAAAAGTTATTCCACAATCAGGTTCAAACCGTTTAACCAAAACAACAGTAGACCAAACAACAAACTAGTTCAGAATCATAAACAATTTTATTTCAATGTTTTAATACAACATCTATGATTTTGACATTTCGTTCATATGTATATCATGCAGTGATAAAAAAGAAAAGAAAAACACAACAAAAAAATAATTATAATTATGTGGCATACATGTGTATTTTATATTGAGTACAGTAGTAAACATAATTAAAGCAACTTAAAACTACCAATACACAAAGACATTATTATTTGCCTAAAACTTCATACAAAGACAGTACATGTCCCAACACTTATTGATACAAGGTAAAATGCAGATCATCTTTACATGCTTAATGTCAAAGAAAAATAACCTTGAAATTATGGCAACTTACAAGACTGCAGTTAGAATTCAGGGCAAATCTGGTTACATAATAGATGATAAATGTATATGACAACTATTTGATTTAATATGTTAACAATACGCATACATATTCTGCCAAATATGTACAGTTATGTTAAAAAAAATTATGAAGACGAGAGATATTCGTTGTAAAAAGTACTGTACATATATCGCTTTCTTACAATTACAAGTAAAGGATCAAAAATAAAACATTTGAAAAGTACTGAAACAATACAAAAATTTTGTCAATAAGCTATTAGGTAAGAAATTAAAACTCTTAAAGTAACATTACAACTCAAAATCAACGAAAAATTCGTAAAATATTTCGTAAAATGAAGCTAAACAATTAAAAATCATTGTTCCAAATGGCCATTGTCGAAATTTCAACGCCAGATGTAGTCTGGTAAAATAGATGTTTGTGGATACAAAATGCTCGTTTTTTTATGGTTTTAACATGGCACCATTTTAGTGTTCGTGTGTCGTATCAATAGATATATTCGCAGGAAATTAACATGGAATTTATTGTGGTCACAAATAAATACAAACCAGCATTTTGTATCTACAACAATCTATGTAATTATACCACATCTAGCGTTGAAATTGTG